>NC_057865.1:89647404-89963581 GCF_019393635.1 Dromiciops gliroides
ATGTTCAAACCCAGGAAAGGTACTATGTCATAGTGGATAGAGAGCAGATCTCAGAGTCAATAAGACTTAACTTCAAGTCCTGTCACTGACATATATTAGCTGGTGATTTGCTTAAACTTTCAGTGTCCCTGGCAATACATTTTGACTCTAAGTTGCAAAACCACGAGCTGTTCTGCATTGTTAAAAGTGTTTTCCTCCCTGGAAAGTCTCATTTTCATGGTTTCTAAGCCTGGGATACATGGATACATTTCAAGGACTCTATGAACTTGGAGGGGGAAACAATAACATTTTTTTAAAATTGTCTAACTCAAATTGTGCATTTCCTTCAGTCATGAATATAGGCAACAACATTATTCTGATAGGGATCCATAGGCATCAGTGAAATCATTAGTTAAGTTCTATATAAAATTTCTCCTTTTATTTTGGGGATGCAAAATGATCAAATTTGACATCCATTTTTTAACTTGTTTTTAGTAAGAGCTGGGTAAAAGAAAAATTAGCATGGCCAGAACAAGCTAGTCACTTGTATGGGAAAGAATAAATGAAAATAGTATTACAAATGCCAATTCTTTCACTTACATTAGAAAAAAAAAACAAGCCAAATCTAATAAGATTTTTTTTCTTTTCTTATTTAATGATTTTTAATTTTTTAATTCACTGTATATTTTGGAGGTAATGGGAAATGTGATTTATCAGACAGACTTTTTTCATGTAATTTTATTTTATACATTTGTCAAGCTGGCTAAAAGATAATAATCACTCATTAGCCAGTCCTCATGAACAGGGAGGCAGATTATAGCTAGCATACTTCTGGGTCAACTAGAGAAAATGGAGCCAATCATGGTTGGAAGTTGTTCTCACAACTCCCAAATAACATTGAAATAGAAAAGAAAGAAAGAAAAAAAAAAACCCTTCCATTAGCATATTCTTAAGGGAGCATATTTATGACTCATGCAATGCATATTTGTTTGGGCAGAAAAACTGAAGTTGACAAAGTTTGTTTTCCTGCATTCTATTTCCTGTTTCTGTTCCTTTTCATCTTCTATAGATATTTTGTACCCACTAGTTTGTGCTTGCTTCTTTTGGCTTTTGGAAAAGAAGCCAGTATCTAATCATTTGCACCTTAGTATGAATTAAAATCTTTTTTTCCCTCTCCAAGTGGAATTTGTGCAATCAGTCTCTTTCTAGAGAAATCTTTTTTTTTTAACACCATCACTCTTTAAAATGGATTGATTTCAGACATCAGCCAGGGAAAAGAATAAATATTTAGGTGACATGGAGAGAAAGACACCCTTCAGGTCTAGGAAACAATGCCATTGCATCTATTATGAATTACTCAATATTGGGGGCATCTAGGTGTCACAGTGGATAAAGCACTAGCCCTAGAGTCAGGAGGACCTGAGTCCAAATCTCATCTCAGACACTTACTCGGTGTGTGACCCTAGGCAAGTCACTTAAACCCAATTGCCTTAAAACATGTAGGGCCATCTCGAGTTAACCTGATATATAACTTGCCACTGGATCCAGGTGGCTCTGGAGAAAAGAATGAGGTTGGTGACCTTGCACAGACCACCCTCATGTAAATCCAATTCACTGCAAGCCATGATGTCACACTGATACAATGGTCCTCTTTGAGAATGAAGGACAAACAACAACAAAAACAATAGTCAATATGGGCAAGGATAGTATTCATTTTGTTGCCAGGTAACAAAGGTTGGGTCTAAAGGAATTGTGAATCTGGTTAACTTTTATACTTTCCAGATGCTTATATCAAAGTACTCAAGTTGATAGGATAAGAACATTAGTTTTTGTATTACCTGATTTCCATGTGTTGATCTAAGTAGAATGTGCAAATGGAGTATCAAATTATTATAGTTGTTGGTTAAATAATACTTCATTTTATTTACCCTGCATCTTTTCTCCTAAATGCTCTAAGGACTTTCCAGCTTGCGATTGTTTTCAGGGAGAAAATTAAAAGAAGAAATGGGCTGTTAATGAATTTCTACTTCAGCACTGGAAGATCTGCAGGAAAGTACAGGCATAAGGTTTTCAATGATTAGCTCTTAAATAAACTATGAAGCTATGAAAATGTCCCCATGTTGCTAACTAGTTTGTAAATGACACATCACTGGGAGCTACTGAAGTTTCTCTGCTTCTCATGTTTTATTTGAAAGTCTCTGAACTTCCAATGATGCATTTCTTCATGGAGTCTTTTAACGTTAAGCTTTGATTTTAATTTTAATGAAGTTTTTTTAAAAGTATGGTCCGTCAGGAATATAATAAAACCCTGCCATTTTCTGGTTTTTCATGGGAACAAAGAGATTTCATTCTCAAGTTTTTTAATACTTTGAAAATTGGAAGATTATACAGTTATTTAAGTTGTATACGCTTGAAATAAAAAGTTTTGGCATATTTCTTTGATTTATTTTTGTTGTGCATTTTTTTTTGTTGAGGCAATTGGGGTTAAGTGATTTGCCTAGGGTCACACAGCTAGTAAGTGTTAAGTGTCTGAGTCCAGATTTGAACTCAGGTCCTCCTGACTCCAGGGCCAGTGCTCTATCCACTGCACCACCTAGCTGCCCCTGTTGTGCATTTTTAAAAAATCAGAAACAGTTACATTTGGAATGGTGACCTTTTGTGTTTGGACTTCAAATGAAGAAATACATTATAGGAAGTTTGGAGAAATACTTCAAAACACACAGAATTGGGAAGGGAAGTCAAGATCACAAGGTAAAGTGAGAATTTTTGCAAGGTCTAACATTTCACTCTAAACAACTTTTAAACATTCATCAAATTGATTTCTAAGCAGCATAACCAACAAAAAGTCACAGTGAGTCATTTTTCCAGGCCTGAACAGTTTAAGAGGATAAAAGATGTCTGCAGACACTGGGCTGGGGGCTGACTAGGAGTATGGTGCAGCAAAGGCAACACCAGCTGTGGGCGTCAGAGGTGGCTATGGTGGTGTTAGCAGCAGTAGCAGGAATGCCTAATGCCCAGAGAAGGTAAGGGGATTAAAGCCCTGGGCAAAAATAGAACATAGGGAACTCCTATGTTAGCAGTGACTATAGGACTGGGTTCCATTTGGCAACTCCATCACCAATTACCCAATTCTGGGTCACAGTTCAGAGGTGAAAAGGATCATTTGTGGTCTTAATGGAGCAGAAGCCATACCTGGTTACCAATTTTGTTGTGAATAAGAGGGAGAATGTGCAGTAACTAGGTAAGAACCAGAGTTTAGAGAATGACGGTAATAACAACACCACTCACTAGATCACACCACCCTGGAAGCATTGAAAACTTACAGATTCCCAGATATAACTATGAAAACAGAAGAATAGAAAAGCCTGAAGCTCATGAGTCACACCCTCCAGAGGTAAGCAGATCCCAACTCTAACATAAAGTCCAAAGTCAAGAAATAGGCTGAAAAAATTAGAAAACAACAATAACAGAAAAGAATCTGATCACAAAAGGCTACTATGGTGACAAGTAATCTCAGGACACAAACTCAGAAGAAGAAAATTACATGAAAACATGTATAAGCAAAGCCTCAAAGAAAAAACAAAGGCAAATTGGACACAAGGTCAACAAAATGCCTAGAAGAGATAAAGAAATAGCTAAAACCAGAAATGATTTTAATTTTTCAAGTTTTAGTTCCTTCTAATAACATAAAAACATTCAATAATCAATGCATACTTAAAATAAAAAAAAAACCTTTCTTTTTCTTGTTTTCCTCACCTTTGGTCTTTGTTTTCTTTCACAATATGACTAATGTGGAGATGTGTTTTGCATGACTGCATTCATCTGATTTCACATTCCGTAAGTTCTGTCTCTGGATGTGGATGGCATTTTTCATCATCAGTCCTTTGGAATTATCTTGGATCATTGGCTTGCTAAGAGTAACTAGGTCATTCACAATTGATCATCATTTCAATATTGTTGTAACAGAATTCTGGGGGTGGAGCCAAGATGGAGGAGAGAAGCTAGGAAGTTGCCTGAGCTTTCCCATACTTCCCTCAAAAACAACAATAAATCAAGCCTCTAAACAGATTCTGGAACTACAGAACATATAAAAAGAGAGACAAAATCCTGCTACTTGAGATAATTTAGAAGACTTCAGGAAAGGTTTGTCTCACCTGGGTGAAAGGGGAGAGCAGCTCAACACTACTCATCTCACGTGGCAGCTCAATTCAGCAAAGTTCAGCTCAGCACAGGTTCACTGAGTGGACAGCTCAACACTGCTGCAATTTGACACAGCTGAGAGTGGGGCAGCTGAGAGCAGTAAGAAACTTGCAACAGTGAACCCTGTGCCCCCGGAGCAAACTTCAACTTTATAAGTTTAAAAACAGGCTACAACATGAGCAAGAAACAAAAGGACACTTACCATTAAGAACTTCTATGCTGAAAGGGAAGACCAAAACTCAAACTCAGATGAGTTTGTCAAAATGCCTACAAGCGAAGACTCAAGTGGGAAGATTATCTTGTCTCAAGACCAAAAAGCCTTCTCTGAAGAACTCAAAAAGGCTTTTAAAAACCAAATAAGAGAGGTAGAAGAAAAATGGAAAAAAGAAATGAGAGTTACACTGCAAAAAGAAGCACAAAATTTGACTGAGGAAAACAATTCCTTAAAAAATAAAATTGGCCAAATGAGAGAAAAAAAATGACCAAATGGAAGAAAAAATTGGCAAAATGGAAAAAGAGGTGCACAAACTTACTGAGGAAAATAAGGTCTTAAAAATTAAAATTGGGGGGCAGCTAGATGGCACAGTGGATAAAGCACTGGCTGTGGATTCAGGAGTACCTGAGTTCAAATCTGGATTCAGACACTTGACACTTAGGAGCTGTGTGACCCTGGGCAAGTCACTTAACCCCCATTGCCCCGCAAAAAAAAATCAAAATTGAGCAGATGGAAGCTGATAACTCCATGAGACACCAAGAATCTGCTGAGCATAATCAAATGACTGAA
Source organism: Dromiciops gliroides (assembly GCF_019393635.1). Classification (NCBI taxonomy): domain Eukaryota; kingdom Metazoa; phylum Chordata; class Mammalia; order Microbiotheria; family Microbiotheriidae; genus Dromiciops; species Dromiciops gliroides. The sequence continues at coordinate 89,652,368 of NC_057865.1, forward strand.
AAAAGAGAAGAAAATGTGAAAATGTCACTGGAAAAACAACTGACCTGGAAAATAGATCCACAAGAGATAATCTGAAAATTATTGGACAACCTGAAAGCCATGATGAAGAAAAGAGTCTAGATACCATGTTCCAGGAAATTATCAAGGAGAACTGCCTGAAATTGCAGAATCAGAGGATAAAATCATAATTGAAAGAGACCCCAAAGGGAACACTTCAAGAAATATTGTTGCCAAACTCCAGAATTATCAGGTGAAAGAGAAAATACTCAAAGCAGTCAGAAAGAAACCATTTAAATATCATGGAGCCACAGTCAATATTTCACAGAACCTGTCAGCTTCAACATTAAAGGATCACAGGACTTGGGATATGATATTCCAGAAGGCAAAAAAGCTTGGATTATAACCCATGATCAACTACCCAGCAAAACTGAGCATTCTCTTTCAGAGGAAAAGATGGATATTAAATGAATGAGGGGACTTGCAAGGCTTCCTGAGAAAAAGACAAGAACTGAATATGAAATTTGATATCCATATATGATGCTAGAGAAATATAAAGAGGTAAACAAGCGGGCAGGGGAGGTTGTTCAATGATGTTAAACTGCTTGCATCCCAATGAGGGAGAAAAATACTTTTAACTCTTGGGATCTGTATCTCTGTTAAGGTATTGTTATTAAATTAACTTTGATGTGATGATATAAAGAAACTTAAGGGGCAGAATAAAAGAATACTAGGGGGAGGAGAGGATGGAGGAGGTGGAATGGGGTTAATTACATCATATGAAGAGGCACAAAAAGAACACATTACAATAGAGGGAAAGAAGGGAGGGGTGAGAATTGTTGCAACATTACTTTCATCAGATTTGGTTCAGCGAGGGAATAAAATACACTCCCATTTGTTAAAAGAAATTTAGCTTACTCTTTAAGTAAACAGAAGTGGAAGGAGAAAAAGGGTGGTATTGATAGAAGGGAGGGCACAAGTGGGGAGAAAGAGGGCAAGAAAAAGAAGGGCAGCTGATAGAAGGGAGGGCAGATTGAGGGAGGCAGTGGTCAGAAGCAAAACACTGGTCAAATGGAATAGGGTGAAAGAAGGAAACAAAGAGTACAAAAGGGAAAAGAAGATGGAGGGAAATAAAGAGTTAAGAATTTTAACTGTCAATGTGAATGGGATGAATTCTCCTATGAAACAGAAGCAAATAGCAGAGTGGATTAAAAATCAGAATCCTACAATGTGTTGTTTACAAGAAACACATTTGAAGCAGAGAGATACACACAGAATAAAGGTAAAAGGTTTGAGAAAAATATATTATGCTTCAGTTTATGTCAAAAAAAGCAGGAGTAGCAATTCTTAACTCAGAGAAAGCAAAAGCAAAAATAGATCTAATTAAAAGTGATAAGGAAGGAAACTACATCTTGCTAAAAGGTAAGGTAGATAATGAAGTAATATCAATACTAAACATGTATGCACCAAGTGGTACAGCATCCAAATTCTTAGGGGAGAAGTTAAATGAGTTATGAGAGTTAATAGACAGCAAAACTATACTAGTGGGAGATCTGAATCTCCCCCTCTAAGAATTACATAAATCTAACTGCAAAATAAATAAGAAAGAAGTTAAAGAGAGGAATAGAATCTTAGAAAAGTTAGATATGATAGACATCTGGAGAAAACTGAATGGGGATAGAAAGGAATATACCTTCTTCTCAGCAGTACATGGCACATACTCAAAAATTGACCATGCATTAGGGCACAAAAACCTCATAATCAAATGTAGAAAGGCAGAAATAGTAAATGCATTCTTCTCAGATCATGATGCAATAAAAATTACATGTAATAAAGAGCCAGGGAAAGGTAGACTGAAAATTAATAGGAAACTAAACAATCTCATCCTAAAGAATGAGTGGGTCAAACAAAAAGTCATAGAAACAATCAATAACTTCATCTAAGAGAATGACAATAATGAGACAACATACCCAAATCTATGGGATGTAGCCAAAGAAGTGCTTAGGGGAAATTTTATATTTCTAAATGCTCACATCAATAAAAAAGAGAAAGAGGAGATCAGTGCATTGGACATGAAACTAAAAAAGCTAGAAAAAGAACAAATTAAAAATCCCCAACTAAATACTAAATTAGAAATCCTGAAAATCAAAGGAGAAATTGATAAAATTGAAAGTAAGAAAACTACAGAACTAATCAATAAAACTAAGAGCTGGTTTTATGAAAAAATAATAAAATAGATAAGCCTTTTGTTAATTTGATTTAAAAAAAAGAAAGAAGAAAAACAAATTGCCAGTATCAAAAGTGAAAGGGGGTGATATCACCACCAATGAAGTGGAAATTAAAGCAATAATTAGGAGCTATTTTGCCCAACCCTATGCCAATAAATTTGACCATCTAAATGAAATGGATGAATATTTACAAAAATACAAACTGCCCAAGTTAACTGAAGAGGAAATAAAATCCTTAAATAGGCCCATTTCAGTAAAAGAAATTGAACAAATCATCAATGAACTTCCTAAGAAATAATCTCCAGGGCCAGATGGGTTTACAAGTGAATTCTACCAAACATATAAATAACGATTAATTCCAATACTATACCAACTGTTTGTAAAAATAGGTGAAGAAGCAGTTCTACCAAATTCCTTTTATGACACAAATATGGTGTTGATACCTAAACCAGGCAGAGGCAAAACAGAGAAAGAAATTTATAGACCAATTTCCCTAATGAATATTGATGCAAAAAGCTCAAAGCAAATGATCACCAGGATAATACACGATGACCAGGTGGGATTTATACCAGGAATGCAAGGCTGGTTCAACATTAGAAAAACTATTAACATAATCACATCAGTAACAAAACTAACCAAAATTATATGATTATCTCAATAGATGCAGAGAAAGCATTTGATACAATACAGCACTCATTCCTATTAAAAACACTAGAAAGCATAGGAATAGGTGGAGCTTTCCTTAAAATAATAAACAATATCTACCTAAAACCATCAGCAAACATTATATGTAACAGGGATAAGTTAGAGGACTTTCCAATAAGATCAGGGGTGAAACAGGGATGTCCATTAACACCTCTATTATTCAATACTGTACTAGAAATGTTAGCATTAGCAATAAGAGAAGAAAAAGGAATTAAAGGAATTAGAAGAGGCAAGGAAGAAACAAAACTTTCACTCTTTGTAGATGATATGATGGTATACTTAGAGAATCCTAAAGAATCAACTAAAAAACTGCTTGGAACAACAACTTTAGCAAAGTTGCAGGATATAAAATAAACCCACATAAATAATCAGCATTTCTATAAATGACCAACAAAATCTAGCAGCAAGAGATAGAAAGGGAAATTCTATTTAAAGTAACAATAGACAACACAAAATCTTAGGAGTCTACCTGCCAAGACAAACCCAGGAACTCTATGAACACAATTACAAAACACTTTTCACACAAATCAAGTCAGAATTATGGAATTGGAAAAATAGTAATTGCTCATTGATAGGCCAAGCTAATATAATAAAAATGACAATTCTATCTAAATTAATTTACCTATTCAGTGCCATACCAATCAGACTACCAAAAAATTATTTTAAAGAGCTAGAAAAAATAATAACAAAATTCACCTGGAAAAACAAAAGGTCAAGAATATCAAGGGAACTAATGAAAAAATGCACAGGAAGGTGGGTTAGCTGTACCAAATCTGAAGCTCTACTATAAAGTGGCAGTCATCAAAACTATGTGGTACTGGCTAAGAAATAGAGTGGTGGATCAATTGAATAGGTTAAGCACAGGAGACACAGTTGTAAATGACCATAGTAATCCACTGTTTGATAAACCAAAATACTCCTGCTTCTGGGATAGGAAATCAGTATTTGACAAAAAACTGCTGGGAAAATGGAAGATAGTATGGCAGAAACTAGGAATAGGCCAACATCTTACACCTTATACAAAAATAAGGTCAAAACGGGTTCAAGATTTAGACATAAAGGGTGATACCATAGATAAATTAGGAAAGGAAGGAGTAGTCGACCTCTCAGACCTATGGAGAGGAAGACAATTTATGTCCACACAAGAGATAGAGACAATTATGAAAAGCAAGATGGAAGACTTTGATTACATTAAATTAAAAGGCTTTTGTACAAACAAAAGCAATGAAGCAAAAATTAGAAGGGAGGCAGAAAACTGGGAAACAATTTTTACAGACAGCATTTCTGATAAAGGCCTCATTTCTAAAATATATCTGGAACTAAATCAAATTTATAAGAATCCAAGTCATTCCCCAATTGAGAAATGGTCAAAGGATATGAACAAGCAGTTTTCTGATGAAGTCAAAGCTATCTATTACCATATGAAAATATGCTCTAAATCACTATTTTTCAAAGAAATGCAAATTAAAACAACTTTGAGGTACCACCTGACACCTATCAGATTGACTAATATGACAAAAAAGGAAAATGATAAATGTTGGAGAAGTTGTTGCAAAATTGGAACACTAATGCATTGTTGGTGGTGCTGTGAATTGATCCAACCATTTTGGAGAGCAATTTGGAACTATGCCCAAAGGTCTATGGGGCTGTTCATACCCTTTGACCCAGTGGTACCACTGCTAGGTCTATATCTGAAAGAGACCACAGAAAAGGGGAAAGGACCCACATGTACAAAAATATTTATAACAGCTCTCTTTTTGGTGGCAAAAATTGGAAATCAAGGGAATGCCCATAAATAGGGGAATTGCTAAACAAGTTGTGGTATATGTATGTAATGGAATACTATTGTGCTGTAAGAAACGATGAGCAGGAGGAGTTTAGAGAAACCTGGAAGAACTTACATGAACTGATGCTGACGGAGAGGAGCAGAACCAGGAGAACATTGTACATGGTAACAGCAACATTGTGTGATGAACAATGGGGATAGACTTGGCTCTTCTCATCAGTGCAATGATCCAAACCAGTTTCAAAGAACTCATGATAAAAAATGTTCTCAACATCCAGAAAAAAGAATTGTGAATTATGAATGCAGAGTGAACCATACTGTTTCTTCTTTTGGACTGTTTTTTTCTTTATTGTTTGAGATTTTTCCTTTGTGCTCTGATTCTTCTTTCATAAGATGACTGATGTAGAAATATGTTTAATATGATTGTACATATGAAAACTATATCAGACTGCTTTCCATCTTGGGGAGGAGGAAGGGAAGGGAAGGGGGAGAAAAAAATTTGGAACTAAAGATCCAGTGAAAGCAAATATCGAAAACTATGCTAATATATAATATATAACTGGAAAATGAAAAAAGAAAAAAGTCAAAAATAAAAGAAAATTAAAAAAAAATTAAAAACAAAAACAAAAACCCCCAATATTGTTGTAACAATGCCTTTAAGGAGACATGCACCTTTGTTAGAATTTATTACAACTGAAATTAATCTGACAGCTTTTACATGACTTTGATTTTGTATTGGAGCACATCTTATAGAGAGGAGTCTGAAATTCCTTAGTGGGAATCTTATCCTCCAGATGGGGGATTAGAATAATGTTGTTAATAATAATAATAATAATAACAATTTCTAACTTTTTGTTTTTATTATATCCGAGTTTCATATGTAACAACTGGACAATACAAAATTTTAAAATCTCTAAAAGATTCTGAATTTCTTTCGATATATGTTTTTGAGAATTTCATTGTTTAATTTGGTTATTGGCAAAGTTATTTAACGTTGTGTAAAGATCAATTTTTTAGGAGACTTTCCAGCTGAGGAAATTTTTCCAGCCGAGGAAGAACATCTAAAGAAGCTGGGAAAGACTTCTATGCTATCACACCTGAGACCATACCCAGAATACAGAGCTGCATCAAGATAATATCCCAAGAATTATCTAGAGATGAGACTTTCAAAGACTTAAATGGTCATTTTCCTTTTTGTTTCCTTTTTTTCTGTTGCATACACTATTTGTAATAAATACTTCCTAAAAGGGACTGCCCCTTTTAGTTTTGTCAATGCATTGCTCAAATTTTTTTCTCTTCTTTTATTTCCCTTCACATTGTTAATCATCATAAGCCCCATAGTTAAGAACTCTTTGTAAAGCATTTGTAATATTAGTCATTGCTCCTTTAAGGGAACTATTTTAGTTTCTTAATGAAGCAGATGGGGGATTGTGAAAGAATAATTATTAGTGGTGGATTTCTGGGAATAACCTAGACATGTCAGTGTAAACTGCTCTCTCCCCTTCCCCAGTCTGGAATGAGCCTTCAGCTTAACAAAAGGAATGCAGATTGACCTAACCAATTAGCTTAGATCAATGTGTGGTTACATGGCTCTACCTGAAAGAGGATAAAAATTCCTGGGGACATGAGGGTCTCTCTCTTACTCTCTTCAGCTCTTCTCTTATTCTCTTACCCTAGGTTCATTCTCCCCGGTCCCCTTCCTGGGATACTCTTCATGCTGTGTATATAACTTTTCAGGCATGTAAGGCCTGTAACTAGTGGTGAAGTAAGTCATACACATGGTCAATACTATAGTAATATGTAGTCTTAATGAATAATAAATGCTTACTGCCAAGACCTTGTGAAGTAGCCTTTAATTTATAAGTAGCAATATTTTTAGAAATCCCAGCTTAGTCGCACAATATTTCAAATAGCACACCAAAGAGATTTTTTTTTAAAAAAAAGGAAAAGGACCTATATGTACAAAAAATATTTATAGTAGATCTTTTTAGTGATGGCTAAGAATTAGAAATGGAGGGGATGCTGTTCAATTTGGAAATGGCTAAACAAGTTGTGGTATATGACTATAATGGAATATTGTTGTCCTACAAGAAATGATGAGCAGGATGCTTTCAGAAAAATCTGCAAAGACTTATAAGAACTGATGCAAAGTGAGCAGAACCAGGAAAACAGGGTACACAGTAACAGCAATATTGCATGATAATCACCTGTGAATGCCTTAGCTATTTTCATCATACAATGATCCAAGACAGTTCCAAAGGACTTTTGATGAAAAATGCTCTCCACTTCCAGAGAAAGAACTGATGGAATCTGAATGCAGATTGAAGCAAACTTTTAAAAAACTTTATTTTTCTTGGGTTTAATCTTTAATTTTAGTCTGTGCTTTCTTTCACAATATGATTAATGTGGAAGTATCTTTTGCATAATTGCATATATATAACCTACATAAAATTGCTTTTCTTTTTCAATGAGGGAGGAGGGGGTGGAGGGAGGAAGTGAGAAAATTTGGAACTCAAAATTTTTAAAAAATGAATGTTAAAATGTTTTCATGCATTTAGGAAAATTCATAATATATTTTTTAAATTATTGTTTTTACTATCTACATTTTTCTCCTGGTTCTGCTCACTTCACTTTGCATTCATTCATATAAGTCTTTCCAGGTTTTTCTGAAATCATCCTGCTCATCATTTCTTATAGCACAATAGTATTCTATCACAATCATATAAGACATCAAAAAAAAAAAGAATGACTGAACATAGGAATACATTAGGTAAATAATATTAGAAGTAAATGAATACAGTAACTTAGTGTTTGATAAATCCATAGAGTCAAGATTTGGGGGGGGGGGTGTAGAATTCACTATCTGACAAAAGGTACTGGGAAAACTCAAAAGTAACCTAGCAGAAACTAGCATAGTTTCTAGCATAGCAACATTTCACATCACATTCTAAGTTAAGCTCAAAATGTGTACATGATTTGGACATTTAGACATGTTAATAAGGAATTTAGGGGAGTATAGAAAAAAATTAAATCAGATATATTATTACTGGAAAAGTTCATGACCAAAAAAGATATAGGGAGGGCCACAGGAGATGAAACGGATACTTTTGATCATTTTAAATTTAAAAATGTGCACACAAACAAAAGCAGTGAAGCTTAAATTAGCAAAGCCAGAAACTGGGAAGAAAATTTACAGGAAGTTTCTCTAATGAAATATTCATTTCTCAAATTTTTAGGCAACTGAGCCAAATTTCTAAAAGTAATGGCCATTGTCCATTTGATAAATAGTCCAAAATTATGAACAGATAGTTGTTAGAAGTTGAATCTATTTATAGTCATATGAAAGTGGTGCTTGAAATACTAATAATTATAGAAATGCAAATTAAAACAACTCTAAGGTACTATCTCACACCCATAAGATAACAGAAAAGGAAAAGCACAAATTCCAAAGGGGATGTGGCACAATAGTTATACTAATATATTGTTGACGGAGCCCTGAAGTGGTCCAATAATTCAGTAGAACAATTTGGAATTGTGCCCAAATAACTATAAAACTCTGTACACCCTTACACCCTGAACCTTATCAAGCTTTGTACCCCAATGATATCAAAGAAAAAAATAAAAGGAGTCATATGTATATACATGCTTATAGCAACTTTTTTGTGGTGGCTAAGAATTGGAAACTGAGGGGACACCCATCAACAGGGGAATGGCTGAACAAGTTATGGCATATAATTGTGATAGCATATTATTTTGCTGTAAGAAATGATGAAAGGGATGGTTTCAGAAAAATCTGAGACTTACATGCACTGAAACAAAGTGAAATGAGTAGTACCAATGGCAAAATATATATCATAACAGCAATACTGTAATGATTATCAACTGTGAAAGGCTTAGCCACACTGATCAATAAATTCCAAAGAACTCATAATAGAAATGCTTTCCAACTCCAGAAAGGAAACTGACGGACTCGGAGTGCAGATTATTTTTTTTCTTTCTTTAATTGTCTTGCTTCCCTCCCCCCCACAAAATGACTAATATAGAAATGTTTTTCATGACTTCATAAGCATGTAGGTATTTTACTTTTGCCTTCTTGATAGGTATTGGAAGAATGGAGGGAGGGAGAGAATCTGAAACTAAAAAATGACAAATAAATTTTGAAAATTTAAGTGATGTTTTCAAGGTCACAGAGAAAGTCATAATCCTCTCCTTTTAAAATGTTCTATCCTGTACTGCCCCCCTACTACAGTGTTTCATGAAATCCTGAGCCTTATCAAGTCCTTTCAGCAAGTATAACAACATAAGTACACCATACACACTGTGTAATATTCTTACAATTGAATTTTACTTTATTGTTTTCATTTGTCCCAGAGCTCTGTACTTCATATGTGTATCATATGTTGTAGAAAATATGAATTAGGACAACAGGAGAATTAGCCATCCCCCAGGTGAGAGTATAGATCATAAACTTCACAGCTACTTAGCCTCTGATAAACTCTCTAGATCTCAACAACACATAACAGTCATGGGATACCTATACTTGTCCATTTTTTAAGTGATAAAACTCTTGTAACCAAAAGGAGTCAATATCTAAAGGGTTCAAGCTCTTCTACTCATGCCTGTACATCTCCTTAAGTATAGCAGTACTCTACATTGAGAGACTAAGTGAACCATTCTAGACTTTTAAAAGTCCTACATATACACCATACATATTCCAGGAGTTTGGGTAGGCACATATGCAACACACCATATGGCAACATATATGCTTCTGTGGTAAAATATGAAAGTTTTTAACTGTCGGTTAGGATAACTGAAAGATGCCAGTTTTTCAAGGACCACCCTTTTGGGGAGGAGATGAACAGTCCGCCTGCTGCGCATGTCAGACTGCCTGCGGGGCACTTGACTTCCGGGGTGGAGAGAACGGAAGTAGGGGCTTTTGCCTGCTTGGTGGGACTCCTGACGGCGCGGCACAGACGGGCTCTCTCTCCAAAGGTGGCCTTTTTGGTTTGGTGAGTTTTTATAAGGAATATAGACTAAGCTTAGACTTAAGACGATTTGTATTGTGTTTCTACTTTCCTATCCTTCTAATCAACATCACCTTGTGACTACCATAACAATAAATAAAAAGGTCTATCTAGAAAACCAAAAGCTTCTTCCATTTACTAGTTTGGGAGATAAATTAAGGGAAAGGTTAAGTAGGGGAGATTTATGATCTAATATCCAATTTTAAATCTCACACTTCAATAACCAGAATAAGAGCATTTAGCAAACTATGGCCTGAGGGACAAATTTGACAGTCGCCTATTTTTGTATTAATGCAGGGCGAATAGTTCTTATGTTTTTAAATATGTTAAAACCTTATTTTAAAAATATAAACACTATTCATATTTTACAGGCCAGGTAGCCAGTTGGATTTTATCTTTGGGCCCTAGTTTACATATCCCTGGTCTAGGTAAAACACTGAATAGAATAACAATCAAGTTGGTCCGAAGTCCTCTGACAGAGGAGGTGATGATGCTGAACTTTGTCAAAAACCTGCCTATCTCCCAAGAGCTAATGTTACTCTGTTGGTAATAGGTGCCTGGATCAAAGTAACACATGTCCTTTACTGACCCAGCCTTCCCTTTGTTAAGGCCACATTTCTGTTCCTAAATTTTTGCTGGTTCCATGATATCCCCTCACATATTTCTACTGATAAGTGTCATCAATTTATCTGTCCCTCACACTTACTATCTTATGGAAGACAACCAGCTCCTATCTAAAGCAAACACTCTGCCATACCATGCCATTGCTCAGTAATTCTGGAAGCCAAGGGTAATAACAGGAAAAATTGTAAACCTTTCTGATGGTTATTATTGCCAATAACAGCCTTGATAAATGAATATGGGAATGCAAAATCCTTCCTTGGCTCAAATTTGAACCTCAGGTAAATCTGAACAGAAGAGCTGATAAAGTACTTTGTTGACTCACTGTGACAAGCTCCTTATGGAAAGGGGAAATGAAACAGATGATTTTTAAAAAGGTGATGCATGAAAGAGACAGAGTAAGAAAAAAAGCAAAAGAGGAAGAACCAATTAAAAGGAAAATTGAGATGTTTGACAATAATTTAACCTTTTAAAAGTATACAAAGGGGGGCAGCTAGATGGCGCAGTGGATAGAGCACCAGCCCTGGAGTCAGGGGTACCTGAGTTCAGGTCCAGCTTCAAACACTTAACACTTACTAGCTGTGTGACCCTGGGCAAGTCACTTAACCCCAATTGCCTCACTTAAAAAAAAAAAAAGTATACAAAGGGGGCAGCTAGGTGGCGCAGTGGATAGAGCAACGGCCCTGGAATCGGCAGTACCTGAGTTCAAATCCGGCCTTAGACACTTAACACTTACTAGCTGTGTGACCCTGGGCAAGTCACTTAACCCCAATTGCCTCACTAAAAAAAAAAAAAAAAAAAGTATACAAAGGGGGCAGCTAGGTGGCGCAGTGGATAGAGCAATGGCCCTGGAATCGGCAGTACCTGAGTTCAAATCTGACCTCAGACACTTAACACTTACTAGCTGTGTGACCCTGGCCAAGTCACTTAACCCCAATTGCCTCACTAAAAACAAACAAACAAACAAACAAAAACAAACAAAAAAGTATACAAAGAAACATCTCAAAAGAACAATAAAAAATTCAGAACCATAGGAATGAATGCTCCAAATCACTAAAAATAAAAGCAACACAAATCAATAAAACCCTGAGATTTTACCTCATACCCACGCAACTTTTTTAATTATAAGAAAAGATAACCAGTGTTGGAAGAGATAAAGAAAATAGGTGCATTAACATGTCGGAGGAACTATAAAATGCCACAACCATTTTGGAAAGCAATTTGGAATTATGTAAATAAAGTGACTAAAAATGTTTGTATACTTTGAACCAGAGACTCCATTGGTTGGCTTACTGAAGGAAGCCATTGATAAGAAGAAAGCCACCATATATTACAAAACATGTATAGAAGCACTTTTTATGCTAGCAAAGAATTGGAAATAAAATAGATGCCCCTTAACTGGGGAATGGCTAAATAAACTATGGTACATAGATGTAATGGAATATTCCTGTGCATAAGAAATGAAGCCTTGACGAATACAGGGAAGCATGGAAAGATCTATATAAATGGATGTAAAGTAAGTAGAACCAAGAAAACAATATACAAAGTAACTATAACAATATAAAGGGAAAGAATTACACAACAAAAAAGCAAAATTAACTGTAACAAAATTGTAAAAGTAAAGCATGATGTGACTGAAGTGATATGAGAGGACACTCCAACCTATTTTTCATGGGGGTGGAGTTTTGAGGCCACAAGTGTTACACATTGCACATATTTTTGGACTTTTTCAATATATCAATCAGTTGTACTTTTTATCTTTCTAAAAATATAGTTTGTTATATAGGACAACTCTCTGGGAAGAGAATTAGAAAGAATACTTAGGATAACTATGATAATGTTAGAAAAAAAATAATCCTTTTAAAAATAAAGAAAATAATTTGATCTGCACTGCAGTTCACTACAAGTGGCTCACTAGAATTTAGAATGTATTAGAGAGCCATAAATAGCAGGTAGCTACTCTTGTTACCTAGGGCAAATAAATACATTATTTCTGGCAGGTCTAAGATGTTGAAGCCTTGGACATAATTAATACCACACTATGAATTAATTTATTACATCCTTTCCAACAAAGTAAATCAGTAATGAGCATAATATGCAACTCTCCATTCAACTTGACAAACTTCTATAAGCCATGGTCACATGACATAGAATCATTAATAAGAAAAAATTAATTTAAAACAAAGAGCCAAAGTTTCCTGACATAGGAACCACCATTGATTAAAATTTCATGTTTGAACCCTTGGTGTCATTTTTGTCTCTTTACTCTATTATGTTTCTCATATTCAGTTATGAAGTCCTGTCAGTTCCTCCATCTTCTTTAAGAGACCTTTCTCACTCCCCTTGAGTATTAATGCTTTTCTTCTGAGATTGTCTCCAATTGACATAAATACATACATACACATTTTATGCACAAAATAAGTACTTTTACATGTTGTCTCCTATTAAAATATAAATTTCTTAAAGTTAAGGGTTTTATCCCTGTCGTTACATCGCCAGTACTTAGCATGGTGCCTCACATTTATTGTCTTTAAGAAATACTTGGTGACTAGACTGACTCCTCAATATGTCACATCTATTTGCACTACAATCCTTGTAGTATAACTCCTTATTACTGTCTGCCATTTTCCATTTGCTCAGGTCATCCTTCACTTTGCTTACTGATGAAATTGGTGATCTCCTCAGCTTCCATGGGTTTGATTATCAGCTAAGTACAGAAAATTAACATATCTATATGTCTAACTTTAGTATTTCCCATGAGATTTAGCCTGATATTAGCTATTGAACATTTCAAAATGTTCATCCTATGGGCATCTTAGATTCAGCATGTCCAAACCAGAACTCTTTTTGGTTGTTGTAAAACTCAACTCTCTACCAACCACATCTCTCTATTTCTGTCAAATACATCATTTTTTTGATCTCTTCTGTTTATAACCATGATATTATGCTTGACCCCTTACTTTCCTTCACTCCACATATATAAATGTTGCCAAATCTTGCTGTTTCTACCTCTACATACTTCAAATCTGATACTGACTCTCTTCTCACATAGCTATTATTGCAAATGAGGTCCTTATGATTCCTCCTGGATAGTTGCTGTTGCTTCCAAATTGGTCTCCTTTATTTGTCTCTCCCTTCTCCATTCCATCCTCCACGGAGGTGCTAAAGTGATTTTTCTTAAGCACAGATTTGACTAAGTTACTCTTCTCTCGGTAAACTTCAGCAGTCTCTCTTCTGGAATAAAAGGTAAATTACTCTGTTTGGCCATTTAAAACATGGCTCAAACCTACTTTTTCAGCCTTATTATTCATTACTATACTTCTAGCACTATGTTGCACTAGCATTCTCTTTATTCTCCAAACACAAAACTCCATAGCTCATTTCAGTATTTGTCTATTGACTGTCCCCCACAAGTAGAATGCATTCTTTCTTCAAACCTGTCACAGAAATTCTCTTCTTTGAAAATGCATCTCAAGCCCTGCCTTTTACACACACAAAAAATATATTTTCTGATCCCCCTCCCAAATGTTACTGTCTTCACTATATACCTTAAATTTAACAAAAATATTCATTTTGTATATGTTCACACATGTAACATGTTGACTTCCCTAACAGTCGATGTAAGCTCCTGCAGAGTTAGAATTCTTTCCTTTATTTTCCTGTCTTCCAGAACACTAGGATAGTACCTGGCACATATCAAGGTATGTTTGTTTGTTAAATGGTGTTGATTGAAATCATACTTCTTTATACATAGATCTCCTCATTCCATTCCTTTGTTAAAAACAAACAAACAAACAAAAAACAACAACTCTTGGACCTCAGGACAGGATTGCTCAAAAAAACCTCCAAATAATGGCATAGGATAACTCCTGGAACAGTAGAACCCTTAAAAGAATAGGCTGAGATAATTTTCCAGCCAAAGATAGTTTAGAAGGGTGGCAGAAGGGGGCTGCCAGCACGGGAGTGGAACCCAACTCCACAGTAATGCTGACAGTGATCTAATCCCAGGCAGACCAAGCCAGAGAAAGACCCCCACCCCCACCCCTCAGAGCCTCTGAATCAGCTGCAGCACCAGTGTCCTCTGGAGCTAAGCTCATAGTCTGGTGAGAAGGCTGAGCATTTGGCCTGGGGGAGATTACAAGGATCTCTGCTGGCACTGAGGTGGTACTTGGGTGTTTTACCCCTCCTGGGAACCAGGAAGTAGGCTTCAGTTTCAGTGGTCCAGGTGGGGAAGGAGTGCAGGATCATCAGAGCTAACAACCATAGAACACAAAGTTTAGCTGCCTGGTTAATTAGCAAGTTTTCCTGGTGTTATCTATGGACCAGAGAACAGGACAGGTGAGTGAAGAACCTGCCCCTCCTTAAATCGTACCACCTTAGATCACCTGAAGCTTGGGACAGTACATCCTGGAACAATGCCCCACTTTAAGAAGTAGTTCAAAGTCAAGTAAAACACAGGCAAGATAAGCAGACAGAGAAAGATGTAGACCATAGAAAGTTTACTGACAAGGAAGATCGAGGTGCACCCTCAGAACAGGATAAGCATCAGGGCTCCTACATCCAAAGCTTCCAAGAAAGATGTGAATTGGTCTCAGACTATAGAAGCACTCAAAAAGGACTTTGAAGATAAAGTAAGAGAGGTAGAGTGTGATGTTTAAAATATAATGTGGGTCCTAACCTGTCCCCTGCCCCAGTTTTATGGGGAAGTTGGCCTAAAATTACTCATAAATTCATCAAGTATGTAATAAAGTGTATTAGAAGTTAGTGAAGATAGAGAACTTGAGGAAGCCACCTTCATTTAGCTATCTATGCTTCTATAGAGAACAAGTGGAGTAGATCTTTTTCTACTATGTTCTGCTCCTGCTGCCACATGCCTGTTCCGGAATGAAAAGAGTCCCTCTCTTTTTCTCTGTCTCCTGACAAGCCTAAGTCTGAATGAAAAAGAGACTGATCCTCAGTAGCTTCTCCCAGAAGCCCTCTGTGAAACAGGAAGCAGGGCCATCCACACACACAGTTCCAAGCTAATTGGCTGGTAGCTTCGATTCACATGACTACAGGAAGTTCTATAGACAAAACTCCTGGATGCCAAGTGACATGCAGATACCAAGTCACATGTTTCTCCTTAGAGCAGAACTCTGATTCTCACAAGAGGGAAAAGTAAGAGAGGTAGACAAAAAATGGAAAGAGAAATGAGAGTGATTAAGGAGGGTCATGAAAAAAAAGTCAATAGCTTGAAAAGCCAAATTGGCCAAATGGAAAAGGAGGTACAAAAGCTCTATGAAGAAACTGATTGCTTAAAAATTAGGATTGAACAAATAGAAGCAAATGACATTATGAGATATCAAGACACAATAAAGCAAATCTAAATGAATTTTAAAAATAGAGGACAATGTGAAATATCTCCTTGGAAAAATAGCTGACATAGAAAATAGATCCAGGATAGATAATTTGAAAATTATTGGACTACCTGAAAACCATGATCAAGGAAAGAGCTTAGACATCATCTTCCAGGAAATTGTCAGGGGAAATTACCCTGATATTCTAGAATCAGAAGATAAAATAGAATTTGAAAGAATCCATTGATAACCTCCTGAAAGAGATCCTCAAATGAAAACTCCCAGGAATATCATAGCCAAATTTCAGAGCTCCCAGGTCAAGGAGAAAATATTGCAAGCATCAAAAAAGAAGCAATTCAAGTACTGTGGAGCCACAGTGAGGATAACACAAGATCTAGCAGCTTTGACATTAAAGGACTGGAAGGCATGGAATATGATATTCCAGAGGGCAAAAGAATTGGCATTGCAACAAAAAAATCATCTATCCAGCAAAATTGAGTATAATCTTTCAGGGGGAAAAATGGGACTTCAATGAAAAAGAGGACTTTCAGGCATTTGTGATGAAAAGACCTGAACTGAATAGAAAATTTGACTTTAAAATAGAAGACCCTAGAGAAGTATAAAAAGATAAACAGGAAAAAGAAAATAAGAAGAATGTTAAAAGGTTAAATTACTTACATCCCTACATGGGAAGATGAAGCATTTAACTCATAAGAACTTTCTCAGTATTAGGGCAGATAACAGGAATAAATTTGGACAGAGGGTACAGGTGGGAATTGATTATGAAGGGATGATATCTGTAAAGCATTTATTACTTGTTTATATTTTTGGGGGATGGTTTGAGTTGGGTGATATGCCAAGGGTTGAACATTAGGTGAGTGTCTTATGCCTGGGGCCAGAATTGGGCTTGGGTCCTCCTGGGTCCAGGGTGGGTACTTTGTATACTGTGTGACCTAACTTCCCCATGATGACATCTTTAGGGTAAAATTGAGGGGTCAGAGTATTGTACTGCGGAGAGGGAAGGGGAGAGGTAGAATGGGATGAAATCCCACATGAAAGAAACAGAAAGGGCTTATGGAGTTGGGGAAGAGATGGGGGATGGAGAGGGGCAGCAAATGAGCCTCATGCTCATCAGAATTTGCTCAAAGACCTTAATCTTATCAGAGTTAGTTCAAGGAGGGAATAACATACACACTGAATTGGGTGGAGTAATCTATCTAACCCTGCAGGAAAGTAGGAGAGGGAAGGGGATAAGGAGGGAGGGGTAAAAGAAGGGAGGGCAGATTGGGGGGGGAGGGGACAGTCAGAATCAAATCCCTTTCAAGGAGGGATAGGGTGAAAAAGATAGATAATAGAGTAAATATAACTGGGAAGGCAATAGGATGGAGGGAAACAGTTAAAAATAGTAACTGTGAAAATGAGAAAAGGAAAAAAATGTATAAAAATTATTTCTAGCAACTCTGTGGTGGCTAAGAATTGGAAACCAGAGGAATGCCCATCAATTGGGAAATTACTAAACAAGTTATAGTATATGATTGTAATGAAATATTATTATGCTATAAGAAATTACAAGCAGGATGATTTCAGAAAGGCCTGGATAGACTTGTATGAACTGATTTATAGTGAACAGAATCAGGAGAACATCGTGCACAGTGACAGCATTATTGTTCTATGAGCAGTTGTGAATGAATGACTTAACTACTCTCAGTAATACAATGATCCAAGACAATCCCAAAGGACTAATGATGAAGTATACTATCCACCTCCAGAGAAAGAACTGATATTGATTGAACACAGACTAAAGCACGCGATTTTGCACTTTCTTTTTTTTTCACTTGAGTCTTTTTATATAAAATGAATAATATGGTAATGTTTTACATAATTGCACATGTATAATCTCTATCTGATTGCTTACCACGTCAGGGAGTGGGGAGGGGAGGGAATGAGAGAGGGATAGAATTTGGAACTCAAAATTTTAAATAAATAAAAAAAAACTTCAGTGGTTGCCTAGTGTCTTCTGACTAAAGTTCAAGATACTTTTTTCTGATATTTAAGCTTTCCTCCAATATATCAAGCTTTCTTTCTAGCTCTATCACATCCTACTCATGCCCAAGTACTCCACACTCTAGACCAACTTGTCTAATGTTCATTCCCCTAATACATTTCAAGTTTCCCTGCTCCACAATTTTGTTCATAGTTCCCTATACTTAGAATTTCTTCTGTCCCTATTTATGTAGAAAGTAGTCATGGCTTAGAACCAGCAGAAATGAAATGAAATCCTGGTCTGACTGGCTACATGACTTTAAGGAAATCATTTAACTGCTCAGAGCTTCAGTGCTCTGAACACTGGATAAGTAATTCATATTTAAAACCTTCTGGACACCTAATTCATATTTAAATTCAGTATATTATCATAGAACAGCTAGGTGGCCTGGTGGATAGAGCACCATGCTTGAGTCAGGAAGACCTAAATTCAAATCTGGCTTAGCAACTTGTTAGCTGTGTGACTGTGAGAAAGTTACTTAACCTTGTTTGCATCAGTTTCCTTGTCTGTAAAATAAGTTGGCATATGAAATGGCAAACTATTCCAGTATCTTTGCCAAGAAAACCCCAAATGAGGTCACCAAGAATTAGACACAACTGAAAAGACTGAACAACATTATCATATCTTGTTAATACCTCTCCTGAGATATTGCAATTAATCCTTTAATTTCTGATTTTGTTTTCACCACTTGAACCAGATCTTTCTCATTTTATGCCTGGCTTGCTTCAGCAACCTCCTAGCTAAATCCTCTGCCTCCAGTTTCTTATTCAATTCAATTCCACAAATATTAAGTATCTTTGTGCATGGCACCATGGACTGAAAGATGATATTCAGTATCATCCATCAAGATGCTTATATTCTTTTTTTGTTTGTTTTTTTTTAATTTGTAATAAAGTATTTTATTTTTTCCCATTACATGTAAAGATAGTTCTCAATTTTTGTTTATACAAGCTTTCCAATTTCATATTTTTCTCCCTCCCTCCCCTCCCTCCCCCCTCCCCTAGACAGCAAGTACATACATATTTCTGCATTAGTCATGTTATAAGAGAAAAATCAGAGCAGTGACAAAAAACCTCAGAATAGAAAAACAACAGCACCAAAAACAAAAGAAATAGTATGGTTCATTCAGCATCTATACTACACAGTTCTTTTTTTCCCCTGAATTTGGAGATCCTCTTTTATCATGAGTTCCCTGGAACTCTTCTGTGCCATTGCATTGGTGAGAAGAATCTAGTCCATCACAGTAGATCAACACTCAATGTTGATGATACTGTGTACAATGTTCTTCTGGTTCTGGTCATCTCACTCATCATCAGCTCACACAAGACCTTCCAGGTTTCTCTGAACTCCTCCTGCTCATCGTTTCTTACAGCACAATAGGATTCCATTATATTCATATACCACAACTTGTCCTGCCATTCCGCAATTGATGGGCATCCCCTCAACTTCCAATTCCTTGCCACCATGTAAAGAACAGCTATATATATTTTTGTACATGTGGGTCCCTCTCCCCTTTCCATGATCTCTTTGGGAAAAAGATCCAAAAGTGGTAATGCTGGGTGAAAGGGTATGCACAACTTTATAGCCCTTTGGGCATAATTCCAAATTGCTCTCCAGAATGGTTGGATCAGTTCACAGCTCCACCAACAATGCATTAGTGTTCCAATTTTTCCACAGCTTCTCCAACATTTATTATTTTCCTTTTTAGTCATTTTAGCCAATCTGATAGGTGTCAGGTGGTACCTCAGAGTTGTTTTAATTTAAGATGCTTATATTCTAATCGTAAAATATATTATATGAGTAGGTTAAGAGAATAATCCTTATATGTGGCTTCTAGGAAATATTTTTATCTCTGTACTTCTCTAAATATATTCAACTGCTCTTTATGGTTCAATCCCTAAAAGATAAAACTAGCTTTCAAAATTGTCAAGTTCTGGCCCTTTCCTACTATAATCTCTGCTCTTCCTCAAAATACATCTTCTCAGACTTGTCTTCTTAGGGTACCCCATACATTAGATATTCACTTTACTCATCTTCCTTTTTTCTCTTTATTCCTTTCATTTAACTTGAAATGCCATTCTTATTCTTCCCAGTCAACCTACTCAAATTCTACTTCTTCCAGTTCCCCTTCTCTCCATACATCATCCTCAGATAATACTGATTTTTCTTTGCTGAATAGATAACCAAATAATAGAATCTTTTCTCTCATACCACAATTTAACTTTATATACACTCTTCTTTTGTCCTCTGCTTATTTCTCAAAATTCTTTCTACCATGGAGTGCATAAATATTATTGATTAACTTACTGGTATATGTTGAGAACTCAGTTGGTCACCTAATCATTTTTACGAAATGATCATCTATATTTCCAAGAGGTGAAATGTAAGTTTGGCAATACACACAGAAAAAAGTAGATGAAAAAGGATACAGCTCACATTGTGACATATGAACTCTTTCCTTAGTCTATTATATTTCACAGAATTGCAGAATTGTAGGATTGAAAAGAACCTCAATGGCCATTTAGTTCAATCCTTAGCTAGAAAATAATAAATCTAATTTGTCATTTAGCTTTCACTTGATGATCTCAGTTGGGGATGGGGTGAGGTCTAGAGAAGAACCTCCCAGGGAAACCTATTCTCTTCCTAGATAGTTCCATATTTTTACTTATATCAATCCTAAATTTGTCACTCTCTAATTTCATACCATTTCTTCTAGCTCTACCTTCTCAGGATAATTCTAATCCCTACAGGAGACATTTAAATACCTGAAGACAGCTATCATATGCTCCTGAAGTGTTTTCTCCAAGCTAAATGTCTACAGTTCCTTTGACCAACACTCATAAACCATGATCTCAAGTCCATTCACTATCCCAGTTATCCTCTTCTGGATAGTTTCCAGTTAATTTTATCCTTGTCCTTCTTTAAAATTTAGTTCCCAATAATGAACATAGTTTAGTTTAGATATGACCAAAGACAGCACACCAACAATGAATTGGGCCCAGAATTGAATAACAGGAATAGAGAGACAGGATTTCATTTGTGAAATGGTATAGTACTTTCAGATAATCCCTAAATTCTCCTTGACACAGAACTTGACACCAATATTCTTCTGGTTGAGCTATATCGTAGTAAATCATGGTATGCCACAATTTTTGAAGAATAAAAATTGTGGCTTACCCAAAGTGCTGCAGATAGACATATGGTGGGTGACAAGTAGATTGTAGAAATATATTACTAATGATGCCTTGCACTTAAAAAGGCATAGGAAAGAGAACATAAAGGAATATATGACTAAAAAAATGTGGCACTCTAGTTAGGTTGTGAGAATGGAGATTCCCCAGCTGACAGAACAAGTGTTGTGCTGGCACTTACAAACATGTGGATAAGCTAGAGGAAGGCCTTCAATTCACTGTGCAAGTCTTCTCTGGAGGATTTATGACAGAGCACATATAAGAGATATAGAGGATAAGAAAAGATCTATCTGCACTAGTAGAGGCAGCTCTTATGATTGATGCCATCATCTAAGCATCAAGGTAGTATGATTTTATCCTCTTTTCACAATACAACATAATCAAAAATATTTCTGAGGCTTCCAAATACCCATTGAATTACCCCACATGTTGTAAAGGTAGCACAAAATGCTGTGATCCTTTTATTGGGAAACTCATAATCTGCTATCTGCATTACTATCTTTATAAGCTGTCATTTGTTCCCTGACCTTCCAATTTCCCATCTTTTTATATAAAATGTCATCATAAACCACCTTGAAGTGTCTTCTCTGAAATGACTAAGGATCCTTGAAAAGAACACACAAAGTGTATTTAAGAAAGGACATTTAAAAAAAAATATCTCCAAACAAAATCTTTTTAAAACTAAGAGCCCAACACTTTAAAGTGTATTTAAAGGAACCTTCCTCTCACATTATCCTGAGTTTCCAGCTATATAAGAACACATCAGAGAGGAGAAAAAAAACCGCACATCTGTTAACTTAACAGAAGACTCTAACAGTAGGAAGAATGTCTTTGGCACAGTAGATAATAGGGTGCCCCTTATTTTCAGTGCAACCAACTCAAATATCAATGGAATAATCAAGAACTGTTAACATTTGAAATGCCTGGAAATGTTATTTTAAAAATAAATCAATCTAGAAAAAAGGAACCTAGAGCAGAGATCAGGCATGGCAGAGCCGGGGTGACCTAAGGAAAGAAAGGACATAAGGTTCCTGCACTCTTCTGTCTTCCACCAATTACCTTGAACTTCAGGCTTTCTGAACTCCTCATAGGAGTAGCATACTTAGTTTCTCTTTACTGAATGTATCTCAGGTTCCTCTAGTTTCTTTCCCACTGTATTTGCCTCAATGCAGCCCATCCATAATATTATTTGTATTGTACTTTAAGGTTTACAAAGTACCTTTTTCCCCCTACAGCAACCCTATGAGGTAGGCAGTGCAATTATTTTTTTTTCCATGTAGTATAGTGAGAAACGAGATATTCAAGACATTTAGTGCCTAGTATATAATTCACACAATTCGTGTCCGTGGCAGAATTTAAACCCAGATCTCCAGACCCCAAGGCCACAATTCTATCCATTTCTACCACACTACCTTTTCCTTATAAAAATTTATTGGTGGGGGCAGTTAGGTGGTGCAGTGGATAGAGCACCGGCCCTGGATTCAGAAGTACCTGAGTTCAATTCCAGCCTTGGATACTTGACACTTACTAGCTGTGTGACCCTGGGCAAGTCACTTAACCCCAATTGCCTCACAAAAAAACAAAAACAAAACTTGTTGGCATTGCAGTCTTACTTCACATATTTAGGTGCCTGTTGGGAAACTGGCAAATTAAGCATGGCTAAAATAAAAATGTGATCCTGGAGGCATTTTTTCTATGACTTCCCTGCGAGACCCTAACCCCAGACCCTAGATGCTAACCCTAACACTTATATGACAGTTAATATAAGTATTTGCTTTAATAAGCAGAGGTGCAACTGAGCAAAGCTTCCTCTAGTCTTCTACAAACTCCTGCTTTATGATTGAAGGTAATGACAACATCTATAGAAGTACTCTCAGGTTTGAGAAACTTAAGGTTAATGGAAAAAAAAGCCATTATATGGTCCTCATGCTAAGGACCCAAACTGGTTTTTAAATCAATCTACCTGAAGGGAAGTTAATTCAGGCTGGTCCAAGGAAGTCTTCATCAAAATCCACTGTTTTACTCCATTGGATTAACCACAACCATTATCTTTTCTTGACATAAAGCAGGGCTCTGTGGGAGTCTGACAAGAACAAATTCTCTGTTCAGGTACATAATATAGAGTAAAGGTGATAAGATTTAGAGTTAGAAGATCTGAATATGAATACTGACACCGCCACTTATTATGTTTATTATATGGGGAGGTGACTTAACCTCTGTTTCCCTCAGTTTCCCATTATATTCTCATAAAATGAAGGCATGAGACTACATCAAGCATTTACCATATTTGTCATGGACTTCTCAAATAAGATAATATTTGTAAAACATTTAGCAGAGTATCTCATGAATAATAGTGACTTAATAAATGCTTGCTCCCTTCTTCAACTTTAGTAGGCTGGCAAACATTGATCCCATTTCAGAATAATGTTTTAAAATATATGATATAATATATTGCAAAAGAAATCAGTTATGCTAAAAGAAAGATAATTTTCCCCATTCAATTTCGCAGACCCCCTCTGAAATATATTCATGGAACCACTTGGGATCAGTTGACCCTGGGTTATGAACCATTGGACTAGATGATTTCTAAAATAATTTCCAATTTTACAACATATTTTTTTTTGGCCAGGAAATGAGGTTAAGTGACTTGCTCAGCGTCACACAGCTAGTAAGTGTCAAGTGTCTGAGGCCAGATTTGAACTCAGGTCTTCCTGAATCCAGGGCCCATGCTTTATCCACTGTGCCACCCAGCTGCCCCCATAATTTCCAATTCTAAAAAGATACAGTGTGTTATAGTATACCCCCACACCCTATATTAACTTTGTATGTTAAAAGATCACATCTATGAGTGTTGTAAATTTGCAAAACATTCTTGCCTCAACCTTAATGAATTAGATTATGTGCATTTTATTATCCCCATTTTACAAATAATGAAACAATTGCAGAGAATTTAAATGACATCTCCATGGTCACACAGTTAATACTTGTTGGAGCTAGGTGTCCTAATTCCAATGCCAGTGTCCTTTCTACCACAGCACAATGGCTCCCTTCTGTATTGTTTCTGATAGGGTCAACACACACACAGAAACATCCAGGGTTTGATTGATAATGGTGAGCAACAAGCTGACCCTTATAGTGGTTTTATTTACCAACTAAAAACAATATCTAAATGTATGGAACTTTGGATAATGTTAGAAAAATATGGGGTCAGGTGGGTGGTACAGTGAATAAAGCATGTTCCCTGGATTCAGAAGGACCTGAGTTCAAATCCAACCTCAGGCATATGACACTTACTGGCTGTGTGACCCTGAACAAGTCACTTAACCCTCATTCCCCCCCCACACACACACACCCAAAATATATATATATATGGAGGGGGCAGGGCCTTAACTTAAATCACAAGTCTTCCTGAACTACCTCTGTGAGGTTCAACCTGAGTAATGGAAAGAAAAAAACAAAAACAAACTAGGTCCTTTAAGTTTGTCCCAAATAGGGTAACATTATGAACTCTGGGGGGTTTAGGAACTACTTTGAAGTCCCTCTAAATTTCTCTGTATTGGTAGTCAAGGAAATTGGCTCTTGTTTGTGCTGTACATGAATGCCTTACCTAAAAACAGTACCTTGTCCCTGACACAGGGAGTCATCCTGACCTAAGTCTATCTTGCCACTAGACTCTGTTGGGAGAGAGGAATAGAAAGTATACTAGGATGAGAGGATCATAGAATAAAATGTAAAAAGCTGGAAAAGCAGGAAGGGGACAGATTATAAGCAGTTTATTTTACCTTATAGCTGACAGGGAACTCTTTAAAGCTATTGAGTGGGGATTTGGGGAGGGATGTCACGGTCAGATTTACACTTTTTTATAAAATCACATGAATAGATGAGGAGAAATAATTTAGAGTGGGAAGAGATTTGAGGCTGGGAGACTAATTACAAACAAAGTTATTGAAGTCCACAGGTGCTAACACATTGCACATTTTCAGAATTATTCACGATAATGATCAGTTATACTGACTTTTCCCCATCCCTTTTGTTTTGGTTTGTTTTAAAAAAATACTATTATTACATTGGATGAGTCTTCTTGGGAAGAGAGATACCAGAGATAAATATTGCAAGGTTTAAAAAAAGCCAGAAGATATCAAATGGAAAAAAAATAAAGACTACTGAAATAGTCAAGCAGTAATGTGATGAAGACCTGAAGGAGCATTGTGGCGGTGTAAGTGGAGAGAAAGGGACAAGACACAAAAGACACAGAAAAGATGGAAAGAAGACTTGGCAAAAGATTTGATGTGTGGGATAAATGGCAATTTTGTGAGCTTGGGTGACTTCAAAGATGGTAGTACCCTTCAGGTGAGAGGTCCTCAAACTTGGTCTTATGACCTTTACAATAATTGAGCATCCAAAGAGTTTTTATGTGGGTTATATCTATAAACACTTACCCTAGTAGTAGTATTATTTTTAAATGTTTTTGACCTCATGGACCCTCTGAAGCATCTTGGGGACCACCAAATGTCATTAAACCATCCTTTGAGAACCACTATTCTTTAATAATATGGAAGTTCAGAAAAGAGGGAGCTTAGGGAGAGAGAAAGATGTTAGATTTGGGTGTGTTGAATTTGAGATGCCTATGAGAAATCCCATTTGAGTTTTTTTTTGTTTTTTTTTGTTTTGTTTTGTTTTAGTGAGGCAATTGGGGTTAAGTGACTTGCCCAGGGTCACACAGCTAGTAAAGTATTAGGTGTCTGAGGCCGGATTTGAACTCAGGTACTCCTGACTCCAGGGCCGGTGCTCTATCCACTGTGCTACCTAGATGCCCCTGATTTGAGTTATTAAAAAGGTAACTAGCAATATGCAACTGTAGTTCAGAAGAGATGTATGGTGTTCACCTCAAAAAAGCCTTTCTTATATGCAAGATGTTGTTAGGAGTAAAGGTACTTTGTTGGATGACAAATTAGAATGACCCTTAAATAATTTATAGTCCAATTATGATTATACAAATATAAAATGCATCAAATTAATTTTGCTTTGTTTTATTAAATTACCCTAATGATATCCTGTAGATTTCTCACATTCAACATGTAAAAATGCAACTGATTTTCCCCCAGAAAATCCACCTTTCTTCCCAAATTACCTATTTCTCCTCAGGACCCTGTTAACCTTCAGTTGCCCCAAGGTCACTATCTCAGATTCATCTTCCACAATTTATTGCCCCTTACCTTTTGTATTGAGTCAGATGCCCAGTCCTGTACACTCTGCCTCAACATGCCCCTTACTTTATACTTATGAAATCACTATTTTCCTTAAGGTCCTCACATCTTTTCTCTTGTACTCTTTCAAAAATAACCTTTAGTTGCTCTCCTTGCCTCCAGTCTTTCCTCTGTCTAATTTACCCTAAAGCCAAAAAGATATTGCATATTATCTAATGCAATAAATTGTTCTGGTTTCCTATTGCCTTTTAAATAGCTGCTTTTGTTGGGTATTGAATGGCATTCACATTTCAGGTTCAGCCTACCTTTCCAGGTTCATTGTACATAATTTTCCTTCAAATACTCTACTTCCTAGCTAACTTGCTGTTGCCTATACATAATGACCTAATTCCCATCTTTGTGCCTATGACTGGAGTCTACCTGTTTTCACCTCTTACTCCTAGAATTCCTACCTTCCTTTAAGCCTCAGCTCAAGTGTAACTTGCTACATGTTTTCCTTCCTGATCACCACCAGTTATAAGTGATTCCCTCAGGTTATTATGAATACATGTTCTATTTATTTACATATTCTTTTCCTTAATGAAATGTACTATTTTTTAAACTTTAATTGAATTTAATTTTCAAAAAACTTCCCATTGCATGTAAAGATATTTTTTGAGTTCCAAATTTTGCTCCAACCCTCCATTCCCTTATCTCTCCTGAAACCAGAAATCAATCTGATATAGGTTATGCATTACAATCATGTTAAACATATTTCCACATTAGTCATGTTGTAAGAGAAGCAGAACAAAATGAAAAAAAATATGTAAGACAGAATAAACAACAACCACAACAAAAAAATCAACAACAAAAGTGGAAACAGTATGCTTCGATCTTCATTCAGACACCATAGTTCTTTTTATGAATGTGGAGAGCATTTTCCACCACAAGTGTTTTTGCATTGCCTTGGATCATTGTATTGCTGAGAAGAATTGAGTATATCACAGTTGATCATCACACAATGTTGTTGATACTGTGTACAGTGTTCTCTGGGTTCTGCTTATTTCACTCAACATCAATTCATGTAAGTCTTTCCAGGTTTTTCTGAAATCCATCTGCTTATCATTTCTTACAGCACAATACCATTCATACACCACAACTTATTTAACCATTCCCCAATTAATGAGCATCCCCTAAAATTTCAATTCTTTGCCATCACAAAAAGAGCAGCTTTATTTTTGTACATGTGAGTCCTTTTCCCTTTTTAATGATCTCTTTGGGATACAGACCTAGTACTGGTATTGCTGGATCAAAGGGTATACTCAGTTTTATAGTCTTTTGGGCAAGGTTCCAGATTGGAATGCACTCTTCTTAATGGTAGGGACCATTTCATTTTTGTTCACAAAACTTAGCACAGAGCATGGCATACAGTAGGCAATTAATAACTGCTTGTTAAATGAATGAATTATGTCTAGGAATGTTCAGTTTACATTATCTATTTTACAAATATGTAGACATTTACTCACAACTTACAATAATTGGAAAGAATGTTCCATTAGGAATGAGCTCTCAAACTCAATATAAGATCCCTCCAAAAAACATCCCTATAATGCCATAGGACAATTCCTGGAGCAGCAAAATCCACAGAAGAATGTGCTGAGATCATTTTCCAACCAAGGACAGCTTGGAAGGGTGGAAGGTGGGAGGGTGTTGTGCTGAAACAGGAGTGGAGCCCAATCCCACAGTCACCCTGACACAGATCCAGTCCCAGGAAGGCCTCACCAGAGAAAGAGAACCCCAGAGGCTCTGAATCAGCTGCAGTTGCAGTGTTTTCTGGAACCAAGCTCACAATCTGGTGAGAGGGCTGAGCCCTTGACGGGGGGAGATTACAGGGGCCTCTGATGGTGCTGAAGCAGAACTTGAGTTTTTCACCCCTGCTGAGAACCAGGAGGTAGTCTTGAGTAGCAGTGGCCCAGGTGGAGGAGGGGCACAGGCTCATTGAAGCTGACAACCACAACACACAGAGCTGGTTGATTAGCAAGTTGGTCTGGGGTCATCTACATACCAGGGAACAGGCCAGGCAAGTGAAGAACCTAATCCTCTTTAAATCATACCACCTGGGACTTCTGAAGCTTGGGATACTGCAGGCTGGAAACAGTGTCCCACTTTAAGGAGCTAAAAGTCAAGTCTAAGAAAGGCAAGATGAGCAGACAGAGAAAGATGAGGACCATAGAAAGCTTCTTTAGTGACAAGCAAGGTCGTGGTGCACCCTCAGAGGAAGATGTCAATGTCAGGGCCCCTATATCTAAAGTTTCCAAGAAAAATATATTCTTTCCAAAATGCGGTCTTTAAGGGAAAGGACTCTCTTATTTTTGTTGGTGCAATCCCTATGCCTGAAAATGAATATCACAAAGAAGGAAAAAGAGGAGCACATGGTAGATATGAATAGGTGGCAACACAAAACCAAAGAGGAAACATAGTAAAAGTCATTCATGAAATGTGATGGATTGGTCATGTAGTGACAGTAATAGGATGACAGCTGGAATACTCCAGTAGTGTCTCCTTGGACTAGCTTTGACAAAAGTCCTCCCTCCTGCAGCCGTGCCCAAAAATTGATTGTGGGCATAGACAAGCACCCCAAGGGTAGTGGGGATAGTAAGAATTTATGTATGATGAGGCAAGAAAAAATTCAAATCAATGTTTTAAACTAGGACGGAAGATAGGAGTCAGAAAAAAACAAGTTATTACATGTAATATAGATTTGCTCAAGTCAGACATACCCTATTTTGCCAATTGCTTAAGTGACTTTCAGGCTGTGGCAGCATGCATCCTTGGCATTCAGGATATGAGGAAAAAACCTCTTGAGACAGGAGGTAGAGGGCACAAGTCCATTTCTTAACTTAAACTGTTGCTGGGCTCGATCTTGCATAATGTATCCTTGTACTGTGTTTGATAATTATATCCTTATGAGCAAAATAAACCTGTTCTTTTTTTAACCCCCTTGCTTATGTTTGGGCAATTATCTATAACATTTTGATACCTGAGATTGTGACATCCTTCTTCTATGTCAGTAAAAAGCAAGGGAAGCCTTTAGTATATTTGGTGGGTGCCCTGTGGCAAATTCAAGGAAGGCTATGGACAAAAAGTTGTACAAGATGGACAAGCCTGAATAAATTTGCCTTCTGCAATATTAGGGAGAACATCGAAATTTACCACATCACAGCTTTGTCAGACTATTTCCAATGACTAGCACAGTGTCCTACACACAGTAGTGATTGTTATTCAGTCATTTTTCAGTTGTGGCCAACTCTTTGTGATCCCATTTGGGGTTTTCTTGGCAATGACACTGAAGTGCTTTGCCATTTCCTTCTCCAGCTCATTCTACAGATGAGGAAACTGCAACAAACGGGGTAAATGACTTGCTCAGGGTCACACAGCTAGGATTCTGTGGCTGGTTTTGAACTCAGGAAGATAAGTCTTTATGACTCCAGGTCTGGCATTCTATCCACTGTGTCACATAGCTGCTTGAATTCAATAACATGGTAGTCAAAGAAAAATTTATTGAATTGAATCCAGAGCAATTGAATGTTATATGAATCTTTTACTCCTATATACTCATAATTCTAACTTTCCTTTGATTCTCTCTCTCTCACTTTCTATATCTCATATATATATATATATGTGCATACTTTTGTGTATAGATATGGATATGGATATAATATATATGTATGTATATAGACATATATCTATATAATTCAATCATATACCACCTTTTATCCTATAATTTATTATATTTAATCTTTTTTTTTGTTTGCCTAATTTTCCATGTGATTTATTTTATCTCTCCTACTAGACCATAAGTTAATTGATGGCATGAATCATGTACTGTCCTCTGTATCTCCTTTCTACTTATTATAGCCCCAAGATTAATACATAGTTGGAGTAAATTCAATAAAAATATTAGCTATCTACTATGTTCTTGTTACCAAGTATTCAAAGGCAAATAAATAAGTAATTCATGCCCTCAAATAATTTTCATTTTATTAGGATGATACAACATGTATACAGAGAAATGATCTATAATCTGAAGAGGGTGAAGACACTAAAAGAAAGGGGAGTGGTAGAGAAGCTTCATGGAGGTGGTTTTTGAATTGACGTTTGATAAAATATGAGAATTCTGAGTTAAAATATTGAATGAATCATGGTCTTAACCAGACATATCTTACTTGAAATGAGGTCTTATTAAATTGAATTTATTTTAAAAATTAGCATGGTCTATACATTAGTGAAGAATTTGGAAGATATGCGTGGTTACTATCCTAAGAAACTATTTTTTGGGATAGCCCTCACAATTTGTCTAGAATATAATCTTATATCATCTTGTGTTTATAAATGTTTATAACACAACTACTTTTCTTATAAAATCACCTTAGCTTACAGACAGTTCCCCAAATTCATCAGTATTGATGACATACTCCTAGGGATTAGTCCCACACAGGGATAGAGTAGGTGAATTCCTGGAATGTGGAATAATTTGAGGGAAATGCAGAAGACTTTCAGGGCAAAAAAAAAAAAAAACAAACAAACCAACTACTCCAATGTACTGTTCCAGTGTCTGAAAATCCTTTAGATTAGGGACTTAGGTAAACTTAAGGTCCAAAAAGCAATGATAAAAATGTAATAATATTACTTGGGAGAGGTACCATATTAATTAGAAGGACTAATTGTTGTTCCTTCTCCCAATCCAATTAAAATGGTTGAATAATGTTGGAAACTGAAATTACTCAACTTGTCCAAAACCAAACTCACCATCCATGTTCTTCATCCTAACATCTGTTAATGGTACCACCATGTTACTAATTATTTATGCTTGGAATCCTCTTTAAATCCTCTCAACTCTCACTCCCCTATCCCCAACACACTCAAACAACTAGCATCCTACAACCTCTGTTGGGTCCATTTCATTTTTGAAATCTTTCTCATTGATCTCTTACAGCTATATTAGTTCAGACCCTGTTTCTTTCTTTCTAAAACGAGTTGGTTGGACTTGATGAACTTTCAGGTCCCTTCCAGCTCTAAATTTAGGAAGTGGTGAACCCATTTTATCCCAGCCCATTGCTTTATCCATGACATCTGGCTGCCTCTCATTATGGTGATTCTATTGCAGAAATTTTCAACTAGACAGAATATTGTCTGTCTAACCCTGCTGAAATATTCCTGTGTACAGTCAGTAAAATCTGTTTATAGCTGCCTATGATTTATTCCTCAATAAACTTGGAATCATCCTAGTTGTCATCCTCAGGAACAGATGTAGCCCCAAAATAGGTCCAGATACAAAAACCAGGGGCTGCTGTTTGGCTTGTAAAAGAGGGATGAAGGCAAGAGATTTAATACTCTGGACAAACATCAAAGGCAAAGCATCCTCAAACATAATTCTTTGCACTGCAGGCCTAGCCTACCTTTAGCAGGGCAAGTACAGATACTGCTTAGCCTCTAGTACAAAAAGCAACTGTAGATCAGGGGGGAAAAACACTTTCAGATAAAATAACAAAATAGTAATTACAGGGCGCCAAATTTTCAGGACAGTATCACCAGGAGTATAGAGGGCCCCTTCATTCAGAGAGAATCCAGAATTAAAGAGTTTAATAATTGGAAATTCTTTAAGCAGTTTGTGGTTCTATGTAGAAGCTCTCTAAAGCTAACTGCACTTGATTTATTTGTAAATTTACTTACAGGAGGATTTGCACAGAAGTGCAATGTTGAGCTCTAGCCTAATGTGCCTTTAATTTTGCCCCAGTGAGATTTTTGGCAAACATCACCAAGGTAAACACCTGAACTCGCTGTTCAAGGTATTTATTCACTCCAAAGGATTTATTGAGCCATTGTGTTCTAAGTACTTTCCTAGGGTATATGAAGTGGAATAAGCGCCCATTTCTCTGAAGGCCAGACTTCTAGCATCTTCAACTCACAGGAACACAGAAATGTAAAAAATAAGAGAAAATGGCTTCTGAGCTCTGGAGCCAGAAATAGCAAAGCCCCATATTAAATATGACTCTAGTATTCTTAAAGGTTCAAATTTTATTAAGACTTTGGAATTTACAGAGTACATTCCTTAAAACAATCCCAGGAAGCATCTACTACTCAAGTAATCACCCCTCTTCTATAGATGAGGCAAATACAGAGCAACAAAGTGAAATGACTTGTCGGGGTTATATAACAGCTAAGTTGCAGAGATAGACTTTGAAGCAGTTTCATCCCCACTCTTCTAGTGATGTTACCCTTCATTTCCATGCACTATTATCTAGCAGAGGACCTTAAACCCTGATTTAGGATCAATTTATTCTTATTTAATGAATAGTTCCAACAAATTTACTTATTTGGTTTAAAAAATAAAAGTAACAAACCAATTATGGAACCAAGAGCAATAAGAAGAGACAGCTGAAAGATGGGCAGTAAATGAAGAGAAAAACACTTTGAAAAGATGCAGAATTTTCATGATCCATAAGACGACAATATATGTTCACAGTGATGACACTAAAGCAGCAAGTTAAAGTTTTCACTAGTAATATTTACCATTAAATGGTTCCATATTCTGGGTTTGGGAAGGGAAGGAAGCTATAATATATATTTCAGGAAAAATTTCAATTAGCAAGATTAAAATCAAATGCAAAGTTCTGGCTATAAGAAAATATCATTTTTCGAGCTGAGAAATTAATTTATGTGGACTAGTTCATTCCCTGACTATGCAGAATAAACAAGGTGTTGTATATCATACTGTTTGGGAAAGATCATAGATCTTTCACAGTTTTGAAGACACTTGGTAACACATGTTCCACTCCACAAGACAGCTTCAGTGACAACACTTGGCTCAGCCAAGTAAGGTCTATAATGGCCCAGACCCAGGAATATTGGCTTCTGATGCCATCACTAATCATTAATGATTCTGTTCCATCCTGTTTATCTTCCATCATTATTATTGTCCTCTGAATCCAATACCTCAACCGGCAATATCCTTTATTCCCTGGGAACAGCCTTGAGTTTACTGATTGAAATGCTAGGTTTAGAATAGCATTTGATGTGATTTAATAAATCCTTTGTACTTTGATCCCCCTGGGCTTCTTTAACAGCTTGCCTGTGTACAGAGGAAAGGGTTTTTACTGTCTCATGCTTTTACTTGTTAAAGTGAATTATTAGAAGATGAGTATTAATCTTAGACAGATCTTTATATTTGTTACATATGGAGATAGGTATAAACTTCTGAAGAAGAGAAGTAAGTAGTCATAGGTCCTGATTTTGCCTTTGTTTGATAGCCAGATTTACAAAATATATAGAGAAGAAATCTACAAAGTATGGATGTAGGATGTTGAAATTGTTTAGTTTCTTGAGCTTTCTTCAAGACTCAGATGAAATTTCTACTTCTGTAGGAGGCTTTGCCTAGAACACTACTCCCTTCTCTGATGCTAGTGATTCCCCCTCTCCAACTATCTTCTATTTATTCCATTTATGTCTTGTACATACATAATTATTTACCTATTAGTTTTTTCCTCATTTAGATTGTAAATTCTTTAAGGATTTGGTTTCTTTTTTTCTTTCTTTGTATTCTCAGCTTTTTATGTAGTATCTAGCACATAGTAAGCACTTTATACATGCTTGATTAGTGATTACATTGTGTAAGTAAATATATTAGAACTTATCTATCTGAATGAGTATTGTCTGTCAAAGTAGTCACTTGGGAAGAAATATGCTTGATCCAACAATGCCTCCATTGCTTACAGCCTTTCTGGAATTGCTCTTGGAAGCGGTTTCAGAACTAAGTTAGCAGTCACACACACACACACACACACACACACACACACACACACACACACACACGCCAAAAAATGAGTCTTGGACATCTAGTTACCTTTACTTTGCTGCCAAAGTGCTCTCTGTGAATTCTTATTTGGAAAGGTTCTTAAAAACTTATTCACACTAATATGGTTAGACAGGATATGTGATGAATCTTTGAAGAAAATGGAGAGAAGAATAATGTTTCAGGTGCGGGAGAGAAAATAAAATGCTTTAGGTCCGTTTCAGATACAATTACAATTTTAGAATACTAATATGTTAATTATACACTGTGTTATCCATTCAGAAGCATTCCCATTTTAATAAGAGATACTGATTTAACTCAAAGGAATTAATCTCTAAGGGCAAAATTTCAGATATGATTCATAGGCAATTGAGTGAGATCCTTCAAATTCACATAGTTTGGGCAACTAGCTAATCTATATTTTACTGTTTTGCTGACTTGGGGTAGGGATAAGGAGAATAGAGATGTTTAAAACCTTAAGATCATTTACAAATCTTATTTTCCCAGGAAAGTTAATTCAACCCTTCTTTTATTAAACCTTTGTACTGGAGTTTGTAACAAGTAATAGTTGATTTAGAGTTTCATCATCTTTTATTTCCTCTGGCCCAGCCTTGAATAAAATGCCATGGATTCTGCTAAATTAATTTTAGATTTTAAAATTAAGGAAAAGTTTTTCATATTTTCATATTTTTCATATTTTCTCTTTATATTTGTTACTTGTGTGGGGAATGAGTTTTGCTTCAGTCTCAGGAAAATCTAGTTTTTGCTTACCACAGTACTGTACTGTTTGGGTTCTGGATTATTATTTATATTTATTAAGTATAGACTAGTACCAGGAAAAAAAATGTAAAGGTGGCAATGTTTACTTTTACCTCCCCAAAATTTCTCTTTTTGGTATCCCTTTCCCACATCTGCATAATTGCTCCTTTGAATTTCAGTCCACTAATGTCCTCTGTCCTTTTCCTCTCGCCATTCAAAACTGGTTTTCATAAAAGGACTTAATATCATGCTATTATACTCCAGCACGAATTTCTCACATACTATGTTCTGTCTTTTAACTCTCAATTCTAAAGGTGGAATTCAAATAAAAAGCAATAACTCATGAACAGGTACTTGATATAATATGTAATCTAATATAGAGATGATGCATAATCTATCAGATTTAAATTAATAAATTATGTTTATATTAACATCTAATATGGATATTAATTTATAAATATAATATATAATATATAAGTGATTGATATAAGTATTCTAACTATATTAATCTCTAATATAGATATCTATATAAGTATAGATTGAAATGGGTATGGAAGAGAGAGAGGAAGAGGGAGAGGAAAAGGAAGGGGGAGGGGGAGAGGGAGAGAGAGAGAGAGAGAGAGAAAGCAAGAGAGCATTCATTAAGAACTTTTTATGCTTCAGGCACTCTACTAAATGCTAGGTATACAAATATAAGACAACAATCCAGTTACTGTCCTCTAGGAGGCTTTATTATAATCAAAGATAGCAACAGGTAGATGAGTGCTAGAAATTTATCATGGTGGAAGGGTACCTGCCTGTGGGTAATGTGGCAGGAAAGGAGAAGA
Source organism: Dromiciops gliroides (assembly GCF_019393635.1). Lineage (NCBI taxonomy): Eukaryota > Metazoa > Chordata > Mammalia > Microbiotheria > Microbiotheriidae > Dromiciops > Dromiciops gliroides. Next base: position 89,687,924 of record NC_057865.1, read on the forward strand.
AAGTCAATTTTGGAGAGAGTTGAGTCTAGAGTGAAATGAAATATTACTTGGGTCATTCTCAGAATGGTGGCCCTAGGGAAGGACACCAGCATAGAGGTTTCCTAGGGTGGCATTATGGCTGGAAATATGAAAGAGTTCAAAGAAAGGTGAGGCAAGAGTGGAGGTACCAAAGATATAAAGTTCTAGCATCAGAGAAGGGAGTAGCAGTCTGGGCAAAGCCTCCTGTAGAAGTATAAAGGGGGAAAAGTTGAGTCAGTGGACGTTTATTAAGTGCCTGGTAGGTGCTAGGTACTGTGCTAGGCTGTGGAAAGGGGACACTGAAACCCAGGTGTGAGATTTCTGGTGCATTTATTCCGTGGTATTTAATTAGCAGGAGAGTGTGATTCTATTGGAAATAAGGCCTGAGAGTGAGGGGGTATTGGAAACCACAAGTGAGAATTTTAGTGCCTCATTCTTTGGTGTTTGATAAAAGTGGAAAATAAACTAAGTCAGAGACAAAGATCCTAATTTTGCAAAGGGCTGGTTCTGATTTCCATGATATAAAGGGGGAAAAACTGTTCCACCCCAATAATATAAGACTGCTTTGAGAATTTGCTGCTAATTCTAATTGTTGGTGACAAATGAAAGCTCTTCCAAGGCTTTGATATGTAAATTGAGCATAACTACTGGAATACTTAAAGTGCACAGAGAAACATACCCCCATTTAACTATGTATCTTATCTATGAAGTGTATAATGTCTCAGCTGGAATCTTTAAGAGACAGAACAGGGTAATTTTCAACATTTAAATGATGTAAGCAAGAATGAGTCTGAAGTCGTTAGTGGAGCATTCCATGATACTTGATGAAAGGATTAAAAAAAAAATCACACCCACAAAGATGTCAACATGTGGAAGTAGTCAACTTCTCTATCTTTACTGGTTTGTGAATACAATTAAAACATACACAAAACCTATGTTTTTAACCTGTTGTTTTTCAGTCATGTCTGATTCTTCATGACTCCATTTGGGATTTTCTTGGGATCACAAAGTCAGAGAAGTTGACTACTATCATGACATAGCACAGTGAATAGAAAACTGCATTTGGGGTGAGGAAGATCTAAATGCAAATCCAGCCTCAGACACTGGCTAGCAGGGTAACACTGGACAAGTCATTTGAGTTCTGTCTGACTCAGTTTCTCAACTGGAAAATTGGGATATGATAACACCTACCTCTGTTTTTTTGTGAGAATAAAATGTGATAATATTTGTAAGCACTTAGTACAGAGCCTGGCACAAAGTAGGAAATGAATAAATGCATATTCCTCCCCTTCCACCATTAAGTCTCTCCCCATTCCATTTTTTTTTTTTTTTGGTGAGGCAATTGGGGTTAAGTGACTTTCCCAGAGTCACACAGCTAGTAAGTGTCAAGTGTCTGAGGCTGGATTTGAACTCTGGTCCCCCTTCACCAGGGCCGGTGCTCTATCCACTATGCCACCTAGCTGCCCTTGCCCATTCCAATTTATTCTCTATTCAGATGCCAAAGTGATTTTCCTAATGGGCAAGTCTTACCATGCTCCTACCCACCAACCCCAACTCAAAAAAATTCCAGTGGTTCTCTATTACTTTTGAAATCCTTCACAATCTGGTCCTCTCTACCTTTACAGTCTTCTTATGTTTAAATATTGTCCACTCGCTGATCTAGCTATCCAGGCCTACTTGCCACCCCTCCCACAAGACATTCCATCTTATAAGACATTCCATCTTTCAATTCTGTGCCTTTGCACTAGCTATCACTCATTTCTGAAATGTTCTTCACTTTTACTTCCACTTTTTACCTTTTATGTTTTCCTTTAAGGCTTAACTGGAAGCCCATCTTCTGAGAGTCTTCTTAAAGGATCATCCCTCTGCTCCTAACTCCAGTAGCTTCACTCAGAGCTTATCTTCTATGTACTGTGCACATAGTTACCTACATGTTGTCTCTTCAATTAGAGTGTGAGCTCTATGAGGGCAGGAAGAATTTTTGTCCTTTTTTTTTTTTTGGAGGGGGGGGGGACACAGTTCACAAGGCTTAGAATGGAACAAGTGCTTAATAAATGTTTTTTGACTAACTCCAACAGGGGATGGATTTTTATCCATTTCACCCTTCTTTCCCTTCACCTAGAGATGGGAGAAAGGTACATTGGGAGCTAACACTAGTAATATTGGGTTAACAGAATTACCAACTGAGCATAAAAGTTAACACTCCCAGGAGATAGCTGAGGAAGGCAGTTCCCAGGGATAGGTAGCAAGAATACTCAATACTTAACCCAAGTCCATATTTTTGTTTTCATCTTGAATTGTTTCCCATTAAATCCTGTTTTTAATGTACATGTGTGATGGATTGGTTTGGAGAAAATTTGCAAATCAGGGTTCCCAGATATGAGTTGGAATAGATGAGGGACACTAAAAAGTCATAAGCTTAAGTGCTGTTAACTAAGAAGGGTGCTATATAAGCCTGGACATTTTCCCTTATATTTTGTATTAGGGAAATTATAAATTGGAGCAGTCTAGCAACTCACTGACACAGCCCAAGAAACTGGAGACCTACATGGCCATGTTATGGGAGTGAGAGTAATGAGAAATGGCAGGAAGTAAAGAGACAAAAATTCTATGCTGAACCCATGTCATGGAGACAGTATTAGGTCAATGTAACATTTGTTTGTGTGGCATGTCACTTTGCCAGTATCTTGGTATACAAGGGTACAGTACCTCAACTTTTCACCATGAATTGAAAGGCTAAGAAAACCTCGAAAGTGTAACTGAGGATGTCTGTCATGTAAGTCTCTGATGCAAGGTTTAAATCTTCTAGAAAATACCTTCATTCAAATTATTTATCCTACCTAAAATAGATTGTAGTAACAAGGAACTAGAAAAGATATTGAAGGCAATTTATTCCAACCCATTCACTTTATAGATTGGGAAACTGAGGTCTAGAAAGATAAATGACTTGTCCAAGTGGTTATCCAGGGAGTCAGCATCAGAGGCAGGGTTGGACCTCAGAAATTTTAGAGCTAGAGATCATTTCACTCTACCACATGGCTTAATTTTTTTGTTTTTAGTGAGGCAATTGGGTTTAAGTGACTTGCCCAGGGTCACACAGCTAGTAAGTGTTAAATGTCTGAGGCTGGATTTGAACTCAGGTACTCCTGACTCCAGGGCCAGTGCTCTATCCACTGCGCCACCTAGCTGCCCCGACTTAAATATTTTTAATTTCTGTTTTACAAATGAGAAAACAAGAACAAAGAAGCATAGATTTCTCATAGTCTTGAACTAGTCAATTGGAGAACCAAGGCTAGATACCAGTACTCTTTCTAGTATAGTAAATGTTCTTGAGTCCATTCTCTAATTGAATGTAGAGGTTATTTCTGGGCAATCAGGAGACCTATGTTTTATTCTTAGCTCTACCATTGATTTACTATATGATTTTGGAAAAGTCACCAACTTTACAAAGTTATAGTTTCCAATAATCTCTATAGTCTCTCCCACTCATGATGATCTCTATCCTACTGTGACTTTCATTAATGTAGCCAGCTTTTTGGAGCTCTGCCAAAATCACTTGGACAATGAGCAAGGTGGGAGTGAGATCTGCTTGCTGGCAGTCTCTTTAGCCATAATTTGATGTGCTTAGAGCAGATTTTATCTGAGGACAAACTACTCATGTATTTGATCTTGTGGGGAGGAAAGTCTGAAGCCAAATAAGGGATACACAATGGAGTAGAGGCTTTGTTATCAAGAGTAGAGTATGGTGTAGGTTAAAGCCCAAAGAGCATCCTTGCCAGAGTCTATGTGGTAATGATGCTAGTGATGTATTGAACCAAAAACATTCAACTGGCCCAATTTGCCAATAATAGAAACAAGGCCTGGGAAGTCAGGGAGGGAATTCCAAAACAGATGAGATAAAACAGTGGTATTGTGCAAAAGATGCAGAGGAATGGAGATTTTAAGTTTGATGAAGAATAGCTGAAATTGAAGATGACTGAAATTGGCAATGGACTGGGATCTTAGCCAGAGTATAAACTCTGAATCTGCCATCATAGGTTGAACTGAGCTCTGTCAGATACCACAGCTCCCCAGTGATTGGGACAAGGCCTTTGGGAGTCAAGGACTAAATTCCACTGTGACCATCTAAGATTCAGGAATGGGGCCATTGGTGAGAGTGCCTTGGAGACACCTTCATCCCTCTATTTTTCTGGAGTCAGAAGACAAAGATTCACCACCCTGGTATCTGCTTTGGCACTACATTGTTTTTCCCATTCCATACAAAAAGAAAAGTGATCTATGCTTCTTCTACAAAATCTTCCACCCCCTATGTGGCCACCACTTTAAAATCTGCCATTCCTAGAAATGTTACTGTCAAAAAGTGTTTTCTCAGTATGTGTGTGAAAAACTATTAAATGCCTGATGGTCGTGCTTACATAAATGCTACTGGGCCATATGAACAATAGAGAGAAGACATATCAAAGAGAGTAGATTTTAAGTACTAAAGTCTTATAAGAACAACTTAAATGCACCAGTGCACCCAAAGAAGGTTCAAGCTGCATATTTAATTCAGAACATGGTGCATTTGAGGGATAAAGAGATTTAGGCTTTTTTTGTTCATTTGTACCTTGGTATAGTCATCATGAATTTTATTTACTTGGTGCTGATTACTTAATTCTGCATCACTTCTTTCTATTATTTTCTACAAGCTTTACATTCATTATTCCTTGTGGTACAAAAATATTCTATCATTTTTTCACTGGTTATTCAATCAGTGGAAATCTACCTTGTTTCTAGTTTCTTACTCCCACAAAAAGATGCACAATTCTTCTTCTTCTTCTTCTTCTTCTTCTTCTTCTTCTTCTTCTTTTGTGGGGCAATGAGGGTGCCAAGGGTCACACAGCTAGTAAGTGTCAAGTGTCCAAGGCTGGATTTGAACTCAGGTCCTCCTGAATCTAGGGCCAGTGCTTTATCCACTGTGCCACCTAGCCGCCCCAACAATTCTTCTAACAGCGAGGGGGATTTTTGCATAGCTTGTTCATGAAGTGAATTTGGTCATTCCAAATTTCCAAAAGAAAAAACTTTGGAGATTTTGGTGCATGATTCTCTAAATCCTCAGGCCTGTCCATTGGAAGTTGGCCTCTTATAAATATATGGAGCTGAGTCCTCAGGGACTTTGGGTAAAGTTCATCTTGTGTTCCAAGTTTAATGGTGGCCTGATGGTTGGGTGACCTTCACAAGTTACATGGCTTCATTCTACAGAGAGGATCATTCATTGCAGCTGTCATGTTTCAGAGGCTCATCATAGATTCTATAGCATAATAAGTACAAGGAACTCAGCTCACTTTGCAACTTTAAAAATCCTCTGGATAGTACAAGTAAATAAATTTATATAGCCTGGAGTCCATTTTACAATTGCTCACCAGACTGAGCTCTCTGAATTATGATCTAATATATACTTATCCGTACACATAAACTCAACATCACATTGCTGAAAATTCATTTCTTCTCATTACCCTAGCCACACAATTCCTTTATATTGATCAGATAATCACTAAGAAGAATCACAAGCAGGAGTTAGACCTAAACACAGACATTCTAGCCCTTCAGTGCCCATAAATTCTATTTCATTTGTACATTTACATACCACATATCTCCATAAATGAATGAGAAAACATTCATCTCCCTTCCATCTCCAAGCAATATAAATTTAATTCATGATAAAATAAAGAACAAAAAAAAAGAGAAGCAAAGAAAACTCAATTTTCAAATAAACAACTTCTTTACTGTTTGGGTTTCTTTGTTTGGTCTTCCTCTCAGGTATGAACCTTTAATCTTGATTAGGATTTTGTCTTCTCTTCCTTCTCAAATGTTAACATGAAGGCTCTCCTCTCCTATTTTCTTTCCTCATAGATGGCAAAAATATGTGTGTGTCCCCTTCATAGCAACCACAGAATAATAGAAAATGCTTCTGTAATCAGGAGAGAGAAGAATTTGAATCAAAGCTCCATTGTATATCATTTTGGTCAAATTATTTTTCATCTCATTGATCTCCCCTTTTGCAGTTGTGAAATGGGGATAAAATCCCTACACTACCCACATTATAGGTAGGTTATGATGAAAGTATCTTGTTGATCTTAAAGTGCCAGGGAAAGGAGAGCTATTAACATTAAATGACCCTGTGATAAAACTAGATTTTATTAGGGACTGTTATTGAAGGCTAGGAGGTCTTGGCTATAATGAATGACATTTGTTCTCTTCTGCCATGAGCGACCTCCTCCTGTTGCCTTCACTTTTGGAAAGGACCCAGGCTGGCCATTCCTTAGTCCCTGACCACCTCTGCTTCTAAATTCAGGACTTGGCTACCATGTTTTAGCTGCCCTCTGACAATGTGACATCTCTTAGCACCTGGGTCTTTCATCTCCTGGAACATCCCTCTGCTTCTACTGTTGCTTTCTGATGGGTGGTTCCATTTGGGGAATGGGCCCAGAAGGACCATGCCTCAATCACCTCCCAGTTCTACTTCTGCCTTCTGCTACCCTACCGCCTCAGCTTTAGTTCTGTTACAAGATCAAGTCTGGTGGTGTAGAGATGACCATGATCCCCTTAAGGAAGCCTGCAACTTGTAGAATCTATACATTGAAACCACTGTTATAAAATTAGGTCTAATGATCTTAAGACCATCATGATTGTCTCTCCGTAAAGGAGGCTATAAGCTTATAGAATTTACTTGGAAAAATACTAATAATAACATTTTTAAAGGTTAGTTCAGCTGTGTCTCCTAAATAACATTTTGTCTACCACTAAGGTTATTGTTCTCTCTGAAAACAAACCCCATATAATGATATTTTGCCCTGATTCATCTCCAAGAGAACCACCCAAAATCACAGCAGAAGAAACCCGCCATTGGAAGGGCACTTCAGAGCACACTCTCCATTCCAGTAAGATCACATCTTCTTTCTGGAGCATCCCCTTCCTGCTGAATGGACATATGTCTCTCTGCTCCCCAATGTGGCACTGCCTTTTCCTGTGTTATGCTCCATGTTAATATGTATGCCTGAGCTGCATGTCAAGTTTCTTTTCCCTCTCTCTTCTCCCCTCCCCATCCCCACTGCTTGCAATAAAGCTGTGCATTGTTTCACATGTTATTCTCACCACTAGAATCCATTAAGGAGTTGTTTTTCCTGATGCCTCCTGCTGGACCACAGGCCTTTATTTAGAAAGATACTGGATACCTGGACAATGATTCAACTTGGTGATAGCCTCACATACCCAGAGGGAGTGTGGCACTGTAAGCTCAGGTGTAGGAAGCAAGAGTCAATATGGGAACAATACATCCTTCTAGGAGGGACTTTTTATGCCAAAGTACTTTCACAAAATGAGTTCCCTTTTGCATGTCACCTTCCCACATTACAGTGCAAGCTTCTTGAAGGCAGGGGAATCTTTCTTTTGGCTTTCTTCATGTAACACTGCACAGAACACCTAGTAAAGTGGCTAGCACCCCATACATGCTTGTTGCCTTGCCTTCTTAATGTAGGAGTCTCAGAAATTAATTTCAAAAGCTTATACATTGTGTAAGAATTTATTTTTACCTCAACTTCAAACTCTTCTGCCCTGGTCATCAAAGTCCTCCCTAATCAGACCCTACTCCTCTTATGCAAACTTATTTCCCTCTGCTTACCATCAAGAACACTCTGTTCTAGATAAGAATGGCTCCCTTATCCTACCACCATGTATGTTTTTACTTCCATGCCTTTTACTCTCAAGTTCTGCAGTCACCATTTTTCTCTATATACAAAGTCATAGCTAGTATGAGAAAATAGGGCCTCCCCCACTGTGGCAACTGCCCCCCAGGATAATACACGCAGGGATTCATCACTTTATATCATGTGCCTTTTCTAGGCCCTATCTTACCTCTGAAGGGAGGTGAAAGGAAGATATCAGAGGAATGGACAAATTATTCTCATATTACCCACAGTTTAACTGTCCTTTGCACTGCCACCTGCATTTATATACCCCCTTCAGCTGAATTTGCTCCTTCCTCCCAGAACAAAACTTCCTAGTTAGATCTGTGCCAACTCAAATCTTTTTTCAATACTTTGAAAGACTCAAGGTTCCTCACTCTACCCATGTGAACTGCAGTGTCTTTATGCTTTCATGAGAGGCTATGATAAAAAATAATACATCACCTGATGACCAATACTGAGATAATGATTCTCAATGAACTAACCTAGCCTGTTGTTCAGATAACAAACATGACGTATACTAGACATGCACACCAAGCCTTTCTGTTTTGAAAGGATCTTCAAGAGCTTGTACTCTATGTGACCTGTGAAAACCTAGTGCTTTTTCCAAGACAAATGAAGCAGTGGAACACAACTTTATTAGAACATGCTAATCATATTCAATCTTTAGTTCCCAGTTAAATTTCATATCTTCTATGCAGTTTCTTCTGATTTAAAGAGTCTTCATGCCTCACTGATCTGCTTTATCTTTTAATATCCAATTTTGTTTGTTGTTGTTCAGTTGTTTCAGTCTCATCTGATTTTTTTGTGACCGTATTTAGGGTTTTCTTGGTAAACATAATGGCGTGGTTTATCATTTCCTTCTCCAGCTCATTTTATAGATGAGGAAACTGAGGCAAACAATGACTTGCTAGGAAAAGTCACATAGCTATTAGCATAAGTGTCTGAGGCCAGATTAGAACTCAGGTCTTCCTGACTTCAGGCCCAACACTCAATCCACTGTGCCACTTAAATGCTCTCTGATATCCTATAATGTTTCTGTTCTGCAAAATCCACACCATTTAGCCCTTAATCACATACTTTTTCATGTGGCTTGCTATAATATCAAGTATTAGTATATGTTAGTATATATATATATATATATATATATATATATATATATATATATATATATATATATATATATATACTAACATATATATAGTTAGTATATATATATATATTTTTCTGCTGTCTAGATTATAATATCCTTGAGCAGGATATTATTCCCCTTCCCTTGAGGTCTGGGACTATGTTTTGTAATAAAACTGGCATTTATAGAGCACTTTAAGGTTTGCATTTTATTTCTGTATCAATCAACAAACATTTGTGAATCAACCTACTATTCTAGGCACTGAAGATACAGAAACAAAATAATCCTTGCCCTCAAGGAAAAGTACAAACATGTACCTTTGTAGATTTATATATATATATATATATATATATATATATATATATATATATATATATATATCCTGCTACCCTGTGCATATAATATACATAACAGTATAAGAAGGGCTGTGTATGGGATAGGAAGCAAATCTGTGATTCATTGATATAGAACACTTGGGCAATGAAATCACTCTGCCAAGCCAAGTTGGCACCTTCTCTGAAACTCGGAAAGTTTCCTAGAACAGAGATCTAAACCAGATATAAATGAATTAGAAAAAAATTTTAAATGCAATAGAACACAGATGTTAATATGGGATTTCTTAGTCAATATGCAGCTTCAGGGATCCTTATACATGATATAGTAGCCCCATTTCTATGTGAGTTTGACACCACTGTCTGAGAGTATCAACATATAGTTATTCACCCATATTTATATAGCCAATCTAGATAAGAAGGAACACTCAAATTCAGGGGTCTTCCTAGTTAGTGTCAAAGTCAGCCAGCTCTCTACTATACCATGTGAACCCGTGCAAAGACCATATATATGGTTGGCTCATGGATCAGCAGAAACCTGATGCTGACCTTTGTACTTGCAAAGAGTGCATAGTCTTTCTATTTCTAGTATTTAATATATATTCCTCTAGGTTCATCGGGTTGTTTGGGTCTTAGTTATAGAAACTCATCTAGTTGAATTCCTTCATTTTATAGGATGGTTTTATAGGTAACACAGGTACCAATGTGCATAATTGTGCTCTGACATCCACATTTTCTAAATCCCAAACCAAATTTCTGTCCAATACATCACAGTGTCTCAGTTACAACATAGGAACTAGACATTATTTCGTGAGCACTGTGCTGTTAAATGTGTGGGGTAACTTGGAGGTAAGGACCTAGAAAACTTGCACAAGCTTGACAGTGATTCATTCTTATTGGCCTCTATGTTTGTTTGTTTGTTGTTGTTGTTGCTGTTGTTGTTGTTGCTTTGTAGCCTTAACCACTGACCCTCTGGGGAAGACTAGAGGAACTCAAATAACATATCTGTTCTTCCAGATTTCTACATGTGATATAGAATTGGGTCCTGTGATGTTCTTGGGTTAGGACACAGAATGTATCAGCAAAAGAAATCATAATGACCACATGCCCTGCATATTTGTCCAAAGTTCTTCCTATCTGAGCCCTCAGTTCTTTTTTTGGTAGTATTATATTTTATTTTCCATTTGCATGTAAAGATTGTTTTTGACATGCATTTTTATTTTTTTATTTTGTGTTTTTTTCTGTTTAGAATTTTATTTTCAGGGCAGCTAGGTGGCACAGTGGATAAAGCACTGACCCTGGATTCAAGAGGACCTGAGTTCAAATCCAGCCTCAGACACTTGACACTTACTAGCTGTGTGACCCTGGGCAAGTCACTTAACCCTCATTGCCCCACCAAAAAAAATTAATTTTATTTTCCAAATTACATGTAAAAACAAATTTTGAAATCAATGTTTTAAAACTTTGTTCTCCAACTTCTCTTCCTCCCTCCTTTCCCACCCCCACCCCCAAGAACTCAAGGAATTCAATATAAGTTATACATGAGTAGTCAAGGAAAACATCTTCACAATAGCTAGGTTGTGAGAGAAAACAGATAAAAACAAAATTTCAGATTAAGGAACTCAACATTCATTTTTATAATATTCTGAGTTCCAATTTTTCTCTCTCTCCCTTTCCTTCTCCCTCCTCAAGATGTGAATCCTCACTTCTGAACTCAGTCTCCCATCATTGGGAAAATGTGCTCAAGTATAAGCATCAATCTGACTACTTGCCTCCTCAATACACTCTTAGAAACTATGGAGAATGCAAAACATTAAATAAGCTTCCTCTTCTAAAAGAACTTACAAATCCAATGGGGAAATTAAACATGTATACAAAAAGCAGATAATTCCAAAAAATGGTCTCTGATTAAGGAGCAATATGAGTGGTAAAAGAGGTTTCCAAATCCAAGTATCTTTTCTTAGTTTTTAATCCTCCTTAACATCTCTACAGCATTTGACCTCAGTGACCATATTTTGTTTATACTCTGTTCTTTTGGTTTTTTTCATAATACATTCCTTGTTATTTTCTGACTTTTATATGTAACACCAATGGATGCAGTATCCCTGGAGGATGCAGGTAACCAGCAATAGTTTCTTTTGTTGTTGTTTGTTTGTTTGTTTGTTTGTTTGTTTTACCAACCCTCCTTCTCTTTCCTCCAGCCCCACTTTGTCTCTCTAGCAATTTAAATTGGCCATAGCTTAATACAATAATGAGTTTCTTTTAAGACAACAATTGTTTTAAGGCAGCATAGTAGCCCTTGAGGCCCAAGTGTTTCCTTCCTCTGATGATTTGGGAATGGAAATATTAATAATACTATGTATATTAATGGGAAAGATATGAGTATAATCACAATAACTCAGAACTCCCAGTTAAGAAAATACTTAACATTTAGGTAGAGATTTGGCTCTCTGCCTTAATTTAAATTTATCCTTATCTCTAGCCAATTTCTGACCTCTTTGTGGTTGGGCAAATATCAGGTTATTTATACAGAAATGAGCAGGTTGTGTTATGGTGACCAAATAGATAAGTGCCAGGATGGGAAGTTGAGGAAAAGAGTAGTTTTTCTTAGAACTTCCCTACGTCCTAGAGGAGGTGGGTGGTGTTGGTAGCTTCAGTCCTAGTTTTATCCTCCTAGATACCCAGTGGGACATTTGGTAGCATCAAGGTAGTAAGCCCACTTGGATCTCTCTATTCTCTGGCACAGCTCAGTCCAACCTTTTCGTTTTTCCTTTTACATACTGCCCTTGTGTTGTCAATTCTTTCTGGTTCATGTCTTAAGATCCCCAAACCTTCCTTTCAACTGGCAGGAAACTTAAGTCTCTGGATGGAGGACTAGCCTGTTTACAAAATCCAGAAGGAATAGCTGAGTTTTCCCAGCCAAAGCAAACGTACTTCCTATGTGGCTTCAGCAATAAGGACTTTCCTCACCTATTATGAAATATTTGATTCATTCAATATAGGTACTTTGGCCTTGTTCATAAAGAATTCAGGATGTTCACTGCACCATTCAATCAAGAGGTCTGAGCTCTCTCAAATAAGAGAGGTACAGGATATTGGACACTCCCTCTTAGAATGTTCACTATTTCTTTCACTGGCTCTTCAGCTGTTCCCTCAAGAAAGTGTTCACCAAAATTCTGTCCTTGGCCCCTTTTTATTCTTTCTCTATGCTTCCTTGGCAAACTCATCTACTTCAATGTCTCTATCACTTCTAAACAACAACAAAAACAAAAACAATTTTCAAATCTGTTTTCTATTCTTGACCTTTATGTCCTGATGCCCAAAATATAGATTTTTCAGTATCTACATCATTTGTACTCATCCCAGTTTCTCTTGTGTTAATTCATACCATTTCCTACAACTGATATGCATTCCACCCTGCCACCACACACATTCTGACTCCTCCAAAAATAATAAACTCTTAGAACTTTGGAGATAATCTAGTGCAATCCTAACCTTTCTAAATGAGGCCTGGGTGCTTTATGTCACATGCCAGCATTATTCATCTTTCAAAGCTCAGCTCAACTCAAAATCCTGCTCCATTATCTCTTCCCTCCAAAGTCATCTATCTTCAAACTTCTCATATAACTCTTAGAAGTATATTTGTTTTTCTCTTTTACATGCTAGAATCTATTTATATAGTTATTCATTTGTTCATTGCATTCACTACTAAATTGTATACTCCATGAGGGTGGCATAGTGCTTTATTTATTCTTGTGTTTCCTCAAGCAAAATGCACATTCAATTGAATAAACATTTATTACATGCCTACTCTGTGCTGGACAGTGTATGAATGATTAGAAAAACAAATAAGGAAACAAATGATAATTCCCTGACCTCAAAGAGCTTATAATCTAATAGGGGAAGAAAACACACCAAAGGGGGCAGGAAAGTGGGAAGGGGAGGAGGGAAGACACCACAGGGTGCCCAGTACCAGGGATGTATTATATATTTGAAAGCAGGCAGACCAGGAAATGTAAAGTGGAGCGGGCTGCAAGTCTAATTTCTGCCCTATATAAAGGAAGGTTTTGGGAGAGTTTGGTATTCTCCCCAACCAACCCTCCAATTAGAGAGGAGAAAAGAGGAGGCTGAGGGAAGTGATGTTAAGGCTTGAGTTAGCAGCATGGTGATAAGATTAGAAGGGATCAGTTTATCCAGGGAGGGACATCTCGTCCTGTGGAGATTAAACCAGGCAGAGCTATAGATCTATTATGCTCCATAATATTAGAGAATCAAAATAAAGAAAAATAAATCAAAATTTCAACAGTACCACCAAAAACAAAACAAAAACAAAAACAAAAAATGTGTTGGATTGGAGCTGAGAGGAGAGTGAAAAATCAATGGATTAGAAAGGTCTCCTGGGGAAGGGAGAATTTAAGCTTGATCAAAAGTATAAATAGGATTTGGATAGATGGAAAGTAGATATGGTGAGAGAAATCCAGGCATTTTCATGCACTCTTGAAGTTTTCCAGAGGTAAAAGAGTAATATTTTCTTACCCTTTTTTTTCTGAGACTTAAATTAATGAAGGTAGTACGGTATAATGGTTAGTATATTGGACTCTGGGGTAGAAAAACTTGAGTTTGACTCCTACCCCAGTCATTCACTAGTGGTATGATCCTGAGTAAGACACTTTTCTGATGGCCTCAGTTTCTTCACCTGTAAGACAAATAGCTGTACATGATGACTTCTAAGGTTTCTTCTAGCTAATGATCCTATGATTTGGTTTTAGCCACACTTGGTCTCTTATCTAAAGCACTCAACCTGTTGCGGAGTTAAATGAAGCAGAGAATATTGGACCTGGATTAACCTTAAACTTCATTCATTGCAACATAAAGATTTACTAAAATAGGGAATTGAGGCACCGAGAGATTAAGTGAACTGTTCAAGTTGGTTCTATTTATGGCAAAGGCAGGACAAGAACTTAGAGTTTTCTGATTCCTAAATCACACTTGTTTTTTCAGATTGTGAAGAAAAGTTTTCATTTCAAAGAAGCTTGGGATCCCAAAGTGAGGACTTAACCTTAAAGCTTTACTTGCTTCCCCAAGCATACTCTAATACAGATGTGAACTCTGTCCCCAGCTGTATAATGGTAGTCTCACAGCATTTTGATAAATTAGAGCCTTTGGTGGAGGAAACTATTGCTTTAAAATTTTTCTTTTATTCATCTTGGATACAGAGTGGAAGCTTAAATGACAGTTGCCTTGGCCTAAATCACACTAGAAAGAAATAACTTCTTTAATTTCCTCTGAGCATTTAATTTGATTCACCATAGTACAAAAGAGGAAAGCTGTATACCACCTACTTTATTGAACTGCCTGACACTGTAGACTTTGACAAGAGCTCCTAAAAAACAGCAAAAGGGGCCATGTAGAAACAAGCTACTGAATCACAGAGCAAGAACAGACTGGGCAAGGGGGCAGCTAGATGGCACAGTGGACAAAGCACTGGTCCTGGATTCAGGAGGGCCTGAGTTCAAATCCAGCCTCAGACACTTGACACTAGCTGTGTGACCCTGGGCAAGTCACTTAACTCTCACTGCCCCACCCAAAAATAAATAAATAAATAAATAAACAAATAAACAAACAAATAAATAAATGAATGAATGAATGAATGAATAAACAAACAAACAAACAAACAAACAAACAAACAAACAAACAAACAAACAAACAAACAAACAAATAAATAAATAAATAAATAAATAAATAAATAAATAAATAAATAAATAAATAAATAGATTTTTTTTAAAAAAAAAGATGACACTGGGCTGATCACAGAGCCCAACCCTCCCATTTTCCCAGCAGTATACTCAAGCACTGACTGGTCAAGTGGCTGACTGAGGATCACCCAGCAAATGACAGAGCTAGGGAGAGAAACCAAATCTCCCAATTCTTAACTAGGCTTCCTACTTTCTCTGTTTTCCTTCCAAGGTTCATGTAAGGTTCTATCTTTCATAGGAAGCTCTCCCCTATCCTCTTTAATCTATCTTTTTTTTTTAAGTGAGGCAATTCAGGTTAAGTGACTTGCCCAGGGTCACACAGCTAGTGTCAAGTGTCTGAGGCTGAATTTGAACTCAGGTCCTCCTGAATCCAGGACCAGTGCTCTAGTCACTGTACCACCTAGGGTCCCTTATCCTCTTTAATCTTAGCACATTCTCTCTTAGACTATTCCCCATATAAACTACAATATTTTGTGTTTCTAGTTGTTTGCATGTATCTCCCCCATTAGTCTAAGCTCCTTGAGATCAGAAAGGGGTTTTCTTGTTGTTGTTGTTTTTTCTTGTATGTATCTCTATTGGAAGAGTATATGGCACTTAATAAATGCTACTTAAGTGGTAGTCAGTTGTCTCAGGAATTTTTTTTTTCTATCTTTCCACATATACTATCCACATAGATGCCTATTGGTCTGATATGTCCATTTCAGAGGAAGTTCCATCCTTGTTCTTGTTAGAATTTCAGCTAAAACTGGACTTAATAGTGGGGTCCATATTCTAAGTAGTGCATATGTTTTGTTCATGAATGAACTAATTGTTCATGGCCTTGACCTCATACTGATCATTTGACTTTCAGTGCCTTCCCTTTACAAGTATGAATAGGAATCCCTGTCCTGCTTATCTCAGCAGGGATGATATAAAGATAAAATGAATTAATTGCTAGTGAAAACTGTAGTCTTTAAAAATGACTCCCAGGATAACTGAGTAGCTTAAGCATGAAAAAAACAATCAGCGATCAATTGGTTTTTCCCTGGGCTGACTTTTTTATTTTTTAACAAATTGCTACGTGGTCAACTGATCATAGGACCAATCCTAGATTCTCTCTGGAGCCAAAGAGAATGGTGTAGCAAAGACTCTTCCATCATTCACACAGGAATTCCTTTAAAGAACTGGCATCTCTCTCTCTCACTCTTCCTGGCCCTATTCCCAGAGGGCAATTGCTCTGCCTTGCTTTTTTCTCCTGTCCAATAGTCACGTGCATTAGACTGCTGCTCTCTTGTTTCCAGATGAATGTGCAAGCAGTTATGGATTCTTTGACCCCCATGGTGCCAGCTTCTATTCCTTCTCACAGCACATAACCAAAAAGGAATTTTCTAATCAAATTTCCTGCAGTAATATATGTATGAGTGCTTTTGAAAAAAAAAAACATTAAAAGCACAATACAGATATACAGTATTATTAGCATACTATGTAAGGTAGAATTAGCATATTAGTTGTATATTTTTTTAAAGCAAAGGCTATCCGACATAGTGAGAGTGTGAAACCCTCTAATGCAGTTTTTGATGCCTTCGAGTGACAATCCTCTGGGTGGTGTTGGGACTTTTCCATTATTCCTTGGTCCCACTGACAATACTTTGGTGAGTACCTCTGAAAGTCTGTTATTTCCTGTCAACAAAACACATAGCCTGGAAGACATAGCCAACAATGTTAAATAAGTCAGAGGGGCTAACAAAGATTTGTAATTTTATTACAAATGGTTTGTTTTTAGCCTGGCAGTGGGTAGGATGTGGGGGAAGGCACTGTTCTGCCTTCTTATTCCATCTCAGGTATATTTCACTAAGTCTGATTTCTCAAAACAGTATCTGTGACAATTCTAGAAAGCTCTCAGGATATGAATGTCATTATTCTTGTATGACATTCTTTGCATAGGGTGCTAATTAATACCTGGCTGGTTAAATCAGAGAGTTAGTACACATTCTTGATGGGGTCAAGACCACAGGTTCATTTCCCACATGAAGCAATGAGACTTGCTTTGTCTTTGACTTCAAAGGATAATAAATTAGAGCTTAAAGGGGCATTTGAATAATCTAGTATCAGAAGGACTAGATGTGTTAAATGACACAATAATAAATTTTATAATATTAAACTCTTTTAGTATAATTCACTCTAATTTGTCCTGTCTATGCAAAAGCAGTTTAAATGCAAATAATCATAAGTAGATATAATACTTTTAGTTTGAAACAAATATTTTTATGCTATTATCTCTGGTATGTACAAGTGAATCAACTGACTCCTTCAAGGTATTCTTAAATACTAGCCTTTCTAATGCTAGTGCAGTCCCCCTTATTTTACAGATGAGGAAATTGAGGCCAAAGAAGATAAGTGATTTATCCAAGGTCACATGGAATGACTGGATTTTTTTTTTTTGGTGAGGCAACTGGGGTTATGTGACTTGCCTCAGAGTCACACAGCTAGTAAGTGTTAAGCATCTGAGGCCAGATTTGAACTCAGGTACTCCTGAATCCAGGGCTGGTGCCTTATCCACTGCGCCATCTAGCTGCCCCAGAATGAATGGAATTTTAACTCAGATCTTCTGATTCTGATTGATGCTTGTTAGAGGACATTTCAAACATATACCTTTAGTAACAGATGCAGCCAAGAGAGTTTGTAAACAAATCAGAAATCTATTCCTGTGGTGCAATCTCTATGAATGGTGGTTAGTATTTCATTTTCAGGTACTAAAAGCCAATCACACATGTGCCATCCAGTGTTTTTTAATTGCTTGTCTCATTACAGTGAAATGACTTTAGCATTAGAAAAAACACCATATGATATAGAAATAATATAGATCCAAGTAAATCATTGAAATCAGTGAGTTTTCTGATCACTAAATTTTCATGACAGGCATTTTTTGTTTGTTTCGTTGTTTTTTTTGTTGTTTGTTTGTTTGTTTGTTTACAGGGCAATGAGGGTTAAGTAACTTGCCCAGGGTCACACAGCTAGTAAGTGTCAAGTGTCTGAGGTCACATTTTAACTCAGGTCCTCCTGAATGAAGGGCCGGTGCTTTATCCACTGCACCACCTAGCTGCCCCTACATGACAAGCATTTTTGTGAGTTGTTATGATAAAAACAAATTCTCCTCTGCTGGTCAACTGTTCACATGATCAGTTTCTCAAAATACCTTAAATGACAGACTCATAACTGATCATGTGATTATGGATTTGACATTGCATAAGACCTCTGAGGCAATAAAATCCAATCCCTCTATTGCACAAATGAGGAAAGAACACTAGAGAGGTGAAGGTACTTGTTCAAGATCACAGAGGTAATAAATGGCAGTGATCAAGTTTGAACCAGGGTCCTCTGACTCCAATGGGTTTTACTACTTCTCTCTGGGCCTAGGTTTGTGTTGATTTATCCTTTCACAACAAGAAAAATGGTTTTCAACTAATCAGTATATCACTGAGAAGCACATGCTAAGGATGAAAGAGGTGGGGAACAACTCACACTTTGGACATGACTTTGACAATGCTTCATCTGCAAAATGGAGATAATAACAGTTCTAAAGCCATAACTTAATTTAGGTACTTCAAATATATAAGACAGACCCAAGCAGGGTAAAAACACTAGAATATTTTATGCTAACATGGAAAAATGATCCTTTAAAACAGACTACCCTCATAGTAATGTCAACAGTTGATATAAAACATGGTAATTTTCAAGGATACAGTTTGGTTCAATGAAAAATGAAGCATTTATTAAATGCTTACTGTGGGTGAAGCACTATGCTAAAATTGAGAAATACAAACAAACAAAAAAAGCAAAAGCAGTATTTGGCCTCAAGGAACTTACTTCACACATAGGGGAGTGGTAGCCTAGAAGGCTTTGCTCTTGTTGCTATTGTTTTGGTATGAAAAGTTATACAAATTATGGATTTCATGGGATAATACACTCATACAACCTTTCTAGTAACAATAAAAGTATTGATTTGATTGTGGCCCCATAAATGGAAAATAAAACAAAGGCCAATGGAGGATACACATAATGGCCAAGGACTAAAAATGAAGTATGGTCATACAGTGGGTCACTGAAAGTTCTGAAAACTATTCATAAACAAATGACATGTTCATGTACTACAGATGCAAATATCTTTTTTGTTAAACATCCTTTTTGTCTCAAATTTCCTTTTATTAAGATAAATTTTATTGATAGTTTCTGTCACCATCATTATCCCAAATATCCATCTTCTTTTTCCTACAAAGGAGCCATCTCATATGATAAATAGTAGTTTTAAGAAATGGAAAAAAAAATCAGCACAATTGAACAAGAGATTGAAAAAGTCTGAAAATATGTGAAATGTATGGCATCTGGGGACCTCCCACTTCTATGAAGGGGGTAGGTTGAGGGTGTCTTCTCCTATCTTTTCATTCAACTACTGCTTTGATCTTTATAAATTTGTTACATTTCTTTTTGATTTTGTGTATGTGTGTGTGTATCATAACTCTTTTCATTTACGTTGTTGCAGTTACTGTGTATATTGTTTCCTTGGCTCTGCTTTCTTTAGTTGTCATTAGTTCATATAGATCTTTCCATGCTTCTCTGTGTTCATCACACACATTATATCTTAAAATGCAGTAATATTGCATTACAATCATTTTATGAAATAAGTTTATCCATTTTCCAGTTAGTGCGCATCTACTTTGTTTCCAATTATTCTTGGTACATACCAAAATGTACTGCAAATCTTTTAGAATACATAGAAACTTTTTTCTTAACAATAGTTTCTCTGGGGAAGCCTAGTAATAGAATATCAGATTAAAAGGTTATGGGCATTTTAGTCACTTTGAATAATGTCAGAGTGCTTTCTAAAATGGTTATTTTATAGCTCCACCAACAATGTATGCATGTGCCTGTCATTCAACATCCCCTTTAATATTGACTTCCTATTTTTTTCTTATTTTAGCCAATTTTTAGGGTGTGAGGTAAAATTTTCAGGGCTAATTTTGTTTGCATTTATTTTATTATTAGTGATTGGAAAATTTTTTTCAAGTGGTTGTCTTTTGAGAACTGTTTGCTCACATCTTTTGACCATCATTTATCTATTGGGAAATAGCTATTAGTTTCATATATGTATATATGAATATTTATACATGCATGTATATAAGTAATACACACATGTGTAGTTTATCCAAAATAGATACCAAATCCTTATTGGATGAATTTAATATAATTTCCCAATAGAATGCTACCTTCTTATCTTAGGCATATTAATTTTGTGCAGAAGTTTTTAGTTTCAAGGAATCAAAGTCATCTGTTTTATCTTTTATAATTTTCTCTATTTCTTGTTTGGTTACATCTCTCACCTATAGCTGTGAGAAGTATATAATCTGTTGCTCTTTTTTACATCATATTCATTAATATTGTGATATATGCTGTCTAAACTTAATTTCTGTTAGATGCCTTTCCAGTTTTCCCAACAATTTTTGTCAACTAGGGAAGTTTTGCTTTTGTTTTTTGTTTTTTCCATTAGGCAATTTACATTTTCCACTTTATCAGACACTGAGTTATTGGGTTCAATTTATTTCCTGAAACAACTCCCTTGTCTCACTCATGTGTTCCCCCTCCCTACTCTCTCTCTCTCTCTCTCTCTCTCTCACACACACACACACACACACAAACACACACATTTTCTTTTTCTCATTCTATCACTCCCCTTGAAACAATACCAAATCATTTTGTTGATTACTACTTCATAATGTAGATAAAATCTAGAAATTCCATTTGTCCTTTTTCCCTATCTCTTTTCATAATTTCTCATGATATTCTAGATCTTTTATTTTTTAAATGATTTTTGTTATTATTTTATCAAGTTCTGTAAGAATTAGCCATGCTAATTTGATTGGGATAGCATTAAAAGTGAAAATTAATTTAAATAGTATTGCCAAGGGCAGCTAAAGATAAAGCACTGGCCTTGGATTCAGGAGGACCTGAGTTTAAATCCAGCCTCAGACACTTGACACTTACTACCTGTGTGACCCTGGGCAAGTCACTTAACCCTCATTTCCCTGCAAAAACAAACAAAGAAACAAAAAGCATAAATAGTATTGCCATTTTAAAAATTATTTTGTCAGGGCTTAGCCACATGAGCACTAAATATTCCTCTAGCTATTTGTTCTTTATTTCTTTAAGGAGCACTTTGAAATTTACTCTGTACTTATCTTTTGTGTGCTTTGGTAGATAAATGCCCAGATATCTATGCATTTTGCAATTATTTGCAATAAGTTTTTCCTTTCTATTATTACTTTTTGGTTTTCTTATTCCTATATAGAAATGCTGTTGATTTTCTGAGAATTAATTTTGTAGCCTGAAACTTTGATAAAACTATTGTCTTGGGGGCAGCTAGGTGGCACAGTGGATAGAGCACTGGCCCTGGAGTCAGGAGGACGTGAGTCCAAATTCGGCCTCACACACTTAACACTTACTAGCTGTGTGACCCTGGGCAAGTCACTTAACCCCAATTGCCTCACTAAAAAAACCCAAAAAACCCAAACAAAAAAACTGTTGTCTTGATTAGTATCCTTGCTTATTAAATCAATCAATAAACATTTATTAAGTGCCCACTGTGTTGCAGGCACTAGGCTAAGCATGAGAAGTAAACTATCATATCATCAGCAAACAGGGATAATTTATCTTATCTTTAGATATCATTATTCCTTTAATTTCTTGCTCTGGTCTTATTGCTGTTGCTAACATTTCCAGAACTATATCAAATAAAAGTAGGGAAAATAGGCATCCTTGCTTCATCTTTGTATATATTGGGAGGATGTTCCAGTGTATCTCCACATTATGCTTGCTTTTGTTTTTAGATAATTTTTTATGTTATTAAAAAAATTCTTTCTCTGCGCATACTCTTTGGGGGTTTTGCCATAAAAAAGTATTGTACTTTGTCATAGAATTTTCCTGCATCTACTGAGATTATATAGTTTGGGATTTTGAATACTATTTTCATAATGTTGAGCCATCCTTGTATCCCTGGCATAAATCCCACTTGATAATAATGAGTGATTTCTTGGATAAATTGTTGTAGTGTGTTTGATAGGATTTTATTTACAAATTTTGAGTCAATATTTATTAATGATATTGGCTTAGGGTTTTCTTTCCATGTTTTATCTTTTCCTTGTTTCCATATTAGAACTGCATTTTATTTTTCTCACAAAAGGATTCTGTTAGGATATTTTCCTTCATAGTTTTCTAGAATTTTTGAATTATGAATACTGACTTCTTTTTAAATTTTGTAGAATCCACCTATGAATTCATCAAATCAAGGAGCTTCCCCACCCCCACTGCCACCCCCCGCCGCCTTTTGTAGTTCTTTTTATATTTTCTTTACAGCTAGATCTATTTCCTTTTTTGAGATTAGATTAACATCTCTATTTGGTCTTCTCATAGTATGAGCATTTTATATTTTGAAGGTATATTTCTTTTGTATAGCTTGTTAGCTAATATGACAATATATTCTGATTATTCTTTTTATTTCTTCTAGTTTTGCAATGATTTCACCTTGTTCATTTGCTATTTCATTAATCTGATTTTTCATTCTTTTTAAAAATCTTATTAATGTTTAAGCAATTCTATTAATCTTTTCAAAGGACCAACTTTTAGCCTTATTTACAATTTCTATGTTTTTTTATTTCCAATTTAACTATTTTCCCTCAGAATTTTAATATCTCCTCTTCTCTGTGTTTATTTTGTTGATTTTAATGGGGTTCTATTTTTTAAAAATTCATATTGAGTTAAATACTTTCTTCTTCTACTTTGTTATAGTATTCTTTAAATGATGTTATTACTCCTCCCCTACCTCCAAGAACTTCTTTTACCACATCCTAGAAAATTTGGTATGTTGTTTCATAGTTATTTTATTTTGCATAGTTATTAATTTGCCCTATAATTTGTCCTTTCACCTGCTTAATGTTTAGGATTTCATTGTTAAGTCTCCATTTGGATCTGTATCTTTTGTTTCAACCAATTTCTATTTTATTATGTTATTGTCAGTAAATGATATATTAATTATTTTGGCCTGTTTATATCTGATTGTAATATCGCTGCGCCCTAATACATGGTTAATTTCTGCAAAAGCCCTATATGGTGCTGAGAAATATGCATGTTCTTTTACTGTTCCATTTAGAAAATACCTTAAATATTTAATCTCTCATTTCTCCTACAATTTGTCCAGTTCCATATTTTACCTTTTGTTTATCTGTTAGACTTCTCCAAAACAGAGAGGCATACTGAAGCCTCTGAGTCTCTTTGGAGTTGATAATGTTTCCTTAATGAATCTGGATGCTTAATTTTTGGGAGCATATAACTTTGTAACTGATACTTTTTTGTCTATGGTTCCTTTCAGCACAATGTAGATCTCATTTCTCTTTTTATTGTTTTGAAGAATTGTTTTTGCTTTGTCATATAGTATGAATTTAATTCCTGGCTTTTGGGGTTCAATAGTAATTCAAATTGGTTTTGCCATTCCCCTCAGTTTTAATTTGTGTATGACTTGTTTTTCTTGTATGCATTTCTTGTAAACAACAGATTGTAAAGCTGTATTTTCTTATCTAATCTGCCCCTCTTTTGTATTTTATTTAACTGTGTAACCCATTTATAATCAAAGTTATAAGTTAGTTTTGTATTTTCCTTTATCTCTCTTTAATATTGTTTTTATTTCACCTTATGTTTTTTTCCCCTCTTCCACTATGCACACACCAATATGCTCCTTCAGTGAATTTACTTAAATATTTTTAAGGTGGGCCTCTTCCTGCTCACTCTTTTCCATCACCCTCATCCCCAACTCTCATTTGCAACCCTTTCCCTTCGACATTTTGGTTATTAGTTTCTTTTTACCTGTAGATAATAAGAGAAAATATCTATTATTTTTTTCTTATTGCTTATGAGACCCTCCCTCAGAGTACCTCTCCAAATATCTTTTTAAAAATTCTTCATTATGAAAATACTACAAATATTATAATATAAAAATAAAGAGATTGGGTGGCATATGAAACCATGACCTTCTGTTACATAGAGTTTTCTTTAAAAAAAAACATGTATATTACTTTAACACATTAGTAATAAAATTGCCCTGCTTGTAACTCCAGAATATATGTAAGAATTCAATAAAACTGTTGGAACACCATCACACGCAAATTAGTTGCCCCAAATCAACTGAAGGTGATACTAACTGATAAAAATTTAAGAGTACTGTTATAAAATAGATATTGCCACAATAAATGCTCATGACCCAATTATATAACTTACCTGCATGGGATTCCAAATATTTATTGTAAAAGAACAATAGTGTTTAATGTTTGCTCTACTGTGCTGATGGATAAAATGTTGCTTTTGATTACTGTATTAAAATATGGGGATATAAGCTTATTTTCTATAGGTTTATCTAAAGCATCTTAAAGGCAAGGTGATATATACTTCATCTTTTTTCCAATTTTGTGGAATGGAAAATTCTCAGTATTTAAAATCAAAATAAATAAAAACTTTGGAGGGAATAGAATAGGTATGCCCCCCTGATCATTTCTAATTGAATACATTTGAATTATATGAGGATACTAAGAATTATAAAAAATGACTAAACTAGAAATATGGCTATATTGAACTAGACTTTCTGTTAAGTTTTGAATTGCTGGGTTGGAGATATTTTTTCCCCACACATTGGAAATATCAAGTTATTTCACTTATTGTTAAAATTCAGGCCATCAATTTCTCATCTCCATGACTATCTTTGTCATTTGTGAAAGACAACATTTTGTCTTTCACAAGGGCTGCTTTGACAAGACAAAACAAATCTTTACAACTTTTTCAAACAAACTCCAAATCCCAATTTCAGTGTTTGGCTCAATCAGGAGAAGAGAGCATCTTTATACCCTTAACTCTCCTTCTGACTATAAATGCACACAAATGAGCTATCAATACAACAAGAATAAATGACCTAGAACTAGAACTCATTTTTGCTTTCCTTTTCAATAGAACCATATTGCATAAAATTTCTTACTTAGTGGACTTTGGTCTTTGGCCTGACATGGCTTCACAGCCTACCTGACTTCTTGGATTTGAATCTTATCATGTTTCTAGCCTTGTTGGATTTAATTTAGTGAAAAATGCATTAGACTCAAGCAATGAAAAATTTAGTCTTTACCAATAACTGCATGAACTTAGACAAGTTGTTTAATCTCTTTGTGGTTTTGGTATTCTCACCTATAAAATAATGGTATTTTATTATATCATCTCTAAAATACCATTTAAATCTAAAATTTATAAGATGTTCTAGACTACTGACCTACTTTCTTCACTGGTTTTGGCTGCCTTCCCCCTCTAGACCTGGTTGAATGTAACTGATAAGCTCTGCTGCTAACAGCTACTCACATCTTAGCATGGAATTTCCTTTTCCTTTTTTTTAAAAAAATATATTTTATTTATATGTTTTGGATTTTTAAATGATGATTTTGAAAGAGGTTATGCTGCTCCCCTTTCTGTGGGGTTATTAGCTGTAACAATGGATAAAGAAAAGACAAGGCTATTTACCAAAACTACCACATTTCAGTCTGATTATTTATTCAATTTCCTATGCCAGTAGAGGTAGCTAGGTGATTCAGTAGAAAGAACATTGAGCCTCAAGTCAGGAACACTCATCTTTCTGAATTCAATTCTGGGCTCAGATACTTTCTAGCTCTGTGACCCTGGGCAAATAACTTAACCGTGTTTGCTTCAGTTCTTCATCTGGAAAATGAACTGGAAAAGGAAATGGCAAGTGGAATGGAGGTATCTCCTCCAAGAAAACTCCCAATGTGATCATGAAGAGCTGCACACAACTGAAACAATTGAACAACACAAAAACTAGTAGAATTCCTTGATCCCCACCTATACATAGAAAAGAGTAAGGTATATTTTCTCATCTCCTTTTCTTGGTCAATATAATTATATAGTTCTCAGGTGTGGTTTTGTTGTTTGCTGCTGCTGTTATTCTTTCTATTATTCTTGCCATAGTCATTGTATTTATTGTTTTCCTGGTTCTGCTTACTTTCTTTTGCATTAGTTGAAACAATTCTTTCCATTCCTCTCTAAATTATCCACCTTCATTGTTTCTTGTGATTGGTAATATTCTATTACATTCATGAACCACAATCTCCACAAGATGAATATTGCATTTTTATGTGTTTCAGTTCTGTGCACTATTCCATATAAAATCCAGTCTTCCTGCTCCAAAAAAGGCTTAATACAGTCTCCTAGTATTATATTCCATTGTACAGTTAACTAGCTTTTACTGCCAGTCAAGCTCCTGATTTCCAGTTTGTTCTTTCCTATTTTTTTCATCTCTCCTATAAAAAATATGCCTTTTCCCATGAAGACCTCAAAATTGGAGCCAGGAATCACCAAGCATTGATAGAATTCCAAAACATTCATTTCGGCAAAGCCAGAGTTTCATTAGAAATCCCTTGAGGTCCCCTTCCAATTTATAGCTCAATTGCAGAAGGTAATGATCCAAAGTACCTTGAGATCATAGGGAGAACATTTCACTGGGACCCCATTTGTCATGCCATAAAGTGACTCCATTGAGCTGTCACTGGAGTTATCTACCACAAGTCATATGAATCATTTTTTTGGGGGGGGGACTGGGGGGTGCAATGTATTTCAAGTTATAGCAAAAATATTTTGCCTCCTTAATATATTTTCGTCCTCATTAAATAGAAAGATTTGTTCAGTTTCCCTTTGATGTCAAGCAGTGGGTAGGAATATTGGTGGGGTCAAGCAAAGGTGATCTTATGTGTAAGCCATGTAGAAGTGCCTTAATGATATATGAGATGAATTGGTATGATGGAAAGAATGTATTCAGGAGGGTTGATTTTGAGATAGAATTTTGCCTTAATCAAAGCACTTAACTTTTCATGGTTTTATATGATTTTATTTCATGTGGTTTCAGTTCTTCGTTGTGTAAAATGAGGACATTAGGTTAAAAGTAGAGCTGAAAGGGACCTTAGAAGCCATTTAGTCCAACCTCCTTATTCTGTAGCAGGCTTCTTAAACTTTTCCCACTCACCTCCCCTTTTCACCAAGAAAATTTTATGTAACCCTAGGTATATAGGTATATAAAATAGGTATACATAATCTTTTACTGTTCCCCAACTTTTCATAACCCTCACATTCAGTTATGCAACCTCATATGGGGTCATGACCCACAGTTTCAGAAGCTTTGTTTTATAGATGAGAAAAGTGAAGATTAGTAAGGTTAAGTGACTTGCCTAAGGCCACACAGTGTCAGAGACAAGTTCTGAACTTAGATCTTCCAGATCCAGATCCAGTTCTTCCATTGTAGTTTTCTTAAGGACTTTATGTTCATGAAGCCTGGTCACTGACATCTTAAATTCTGCTACTGGAAATACATTCTTTTAATTTAGGACTTTGATCTCTATTAAATACAAATCCCTGTATCAGGGAACATCTTAAGTATTGGGGGAAGGGGCACTGACATCTTAGCAAGAGAAATGAAAGGTTGGTAGTGGGTTTTGAAGAAGGGGACAATCATACTTTGGAGGACTGGGTGAGACTGTTATCAAAAGAAGAAAAAAAGAAACAGAAGAGAGTCTGAGGTTTCAAAGATAAACTCCACATATTTTGAAATTTTGCCTAAGGCTAGCCATGCAGATAAGGACACTGTTTTCTATTCCCTTTATTTCTTCAGCCCCTCCTAGCTCTATACTATGTACACAGTGGGAATACCATAAGTTCTTTTTAAGATTTACTGAATTTACCTGAGGCTAAAGCTGTTCATGCCAAGTGTATGTGTTGTGAGGGTGGGGGGAGCATAGCCCTGAGAGGTAGGGGCCCTACCTCTCATATGACTCAATCCTTGCTCAGTCATTCCACTCTTTGCCTCAGGTTGTCCATCTGTCAAATGTGGATAGCACCATTTGCCACCAGGTGACATTTGGAAAGAAATTTAAAGCTCTTCAAATGAAGGGCACGAGACAACTCAAAACACAGCTGTTGTGATTGCTAGGCTGTTCAGAAGAAGCAGAAGGCAAGTCACTCTAATTAGGAAGAGGCAGGACTGGATGGTGCCATCTCCCTCTAGCTTATTGCTCCGTCTCCACACTTACCAATTCATTAATTAGACAACCATTAGGGATTGCTTGATGTAAATAAGATACTGGCTTAGAAGTGTGCTCTTCTCCACAGTACCAGGGGGAAAATGAAGCCATCTCCTTATTAAATTAGGAGTTTAAATTGGAAAGTGTACATTTTGCAAATTTTAAATGCAAATGTACAGGACTAGACATCCTATTCTCTCTCCCATTACTCCCCCACCCCACCCCTAGTATGCTCACAGGGAACAAGATTCAATCTTCTTAGCTAGGCTATGGACTAGTCCAGGCTGCTATCAAGTTCTGACTCCAAGGGTTTTCAGCAAAGGTTGACAACCTTTCCAAACAGGAAAGCCAACTTTGTATTCATTCTCACCTCCAAGGAGTGGAACAAATGGTAGCAGAGGTGGTGGCAGCTCTTTCTATATTCCATGGGGTTGTGGGCCTATGGAGGGGAAGGGACAGCTATAAAAAGCCCAGCCCTGCTGAGACTATTTTAGTAGAGACAATACGTTCCCTAAGGGAACATTTCCTTAAGCTTCAGGCTATCTACAATCTAGGTGCCTGGGGTTTACTGGATGGCAATAGAGTGGTGGGAAGAGAATCAAAGGGAGGATGGCTCCTTTCCATACATTATCCAAAACTTCCTTGTATGCCTTTCTCCATAACCCTGACTATTGCACCATGAAATGTTTTAGCACATATTCCATAGACTGCCAATCCTTTCTCTACAAGATGGCTTCTAAAGAAAACAAAGAGTACAGGATCAGCTGCAGAATCAAGAGTTAATTCAATTCAACTAACATTCATTAAATGCAAGGCAGCACAGAAAGCACTGTGCTAGGCATTAGGCTTATCATTTTCTTTTCTTTTGTTTTTTGGAATAGAATTTTATTTTCCAAAATATATGTAAAAACAAAATTTTAACATCAATTTTTAAAAAACTGTGTTCCAACTTCTCTTCCCCCCTCCATTCACACCCCCAACCCACAAGAACTCAAGCAATTCAAAATAAGTTATACATGAGTAGTCATGGAAAAATTCTCATTTTAGCTAGTTGTGAGAGAAAACAGTCAAAAAGCCCAAAACTTCAGATTAAGGAATTGTCAAAGAGGAAATGAAAAAAAAATGTTTAAATATGTTTCCATCTGTTTTCAGATACTATTAGTTCTTTCTCTGCAGATGGGATGAAATCTTCATAAGTCTTTCAGGGTTTTATTGGATCATTGCCTTGCTGAAAATAACCACATGCTTCCCAGCAGATCATCTCCCACTATTGCTGTTATTTTGTATACAGTACATTTCACTCTGATTCAGTTCATGAAGGTCTTTCTGATAGTATCCTGTTCATCATAACCTGTATATAGTACCTTAAGCTTGACAGAGAATTTTCTTCATAAAATCCCAGCAAAGTAGGTACGATACATTTTGCCATTATAATCAATCATCATAACTATTTCCCTCCATCCCACTCCCTTCCCATGACATTTACTCTATCTTCTTTTTACCTATTCCTCCTCAGAGGTATTTTACAATCCTCTCCTTTGCTCTGCACTCCCTTTTTACACCCTTCCTTCCTTATCCTCTTCCCCTCCTATTTTCCTGCAGGGTTAAATAGATTTCTCCTCCCATTTGGTGATGAAAGCTATTCCCTCCATGAGCCCACTCCAATAAGATGAGGGTCCCTGAGCTAATTATGTGTTCTAAATTTTTCTTCCTCCCTCCCTCCTCAAACCTCCTTATGAGATCAAGCAATTCAATTTGTCATACTGGTGCAGTAATGCAGAACATCTTCCTTGAAAGTGTTGCTTTTTATTGCTCTCTTCCCTAATCTGCCCTTTCCTCCTTCCCTTCTTCCCCCCTCCCCTTTTCTCCCCCCCAGGGCAAAAATATATTACTATACCTACTTGAGTATGTGTGTTAGTCCTTCTTTGAGCCAATTCTGATGATATTAAGGTTCCCTCACTCCCCAACTCCTTCCCCCTCTTCTACTCTCCTCCATAAGCTTTATTCTTGTTTCTTTCATGTGAACTACCTCTCCCCAGACCATCTCTCCCCTTCTCCCTCCCCCAGTTTATTCCTCCTACACCTCAACCCTATTTTAATAATGTCATCATGGATTAGTTAGGTGGCACAGTAGACAAAGCACTAACACTGGATCCAGGAGGCCCCAAGCCCAAATCTGGCTCCAGACATAAGACACCCCACCCTGTCTGCCCTACAAAGAACAAAACATAAATGCTTTACAGATATCATCCCTTTATATTCAGTTCAGCCCTGTCTTCTGTGAATTTCTTACTGAGACAGTCCTTATGATTTCAAAGTATTATCTTCCCATGTAGAAATGTAAACAGTTTGATCTTTTAATATCCCTCTTGAAGTCTTTTTCCTGTTTACCATTTTATGCTTCTCTAGGGTCTTGTATTTAAAAGTCAAATTTTCTATTCAGCTCAGGTCTTTTCATCACAAATGCTTGAAAGACCTCTTTCTCAATGAAATCCCATTTTTGCCTCCGAAAAATTATACTCAGTTTTTGCTGGGTACGTGATTTTTGGCTGAAGTCCCAGTTCCTTTGCCCTCTGGAATGTCATATTCCATGCCCTACGATCCTTTAATATAGAAGCTGCTAGATCTTGCTTTATCCTTATTGGAGCTCCACAGTATTTGAATTCCTTTTTTCTAGCTGCTTGCAGTATTTTCTCCTTGACCTGGGAACTCTAGAATTTGGCTATAATATTCCTGGAGGTTTTACTTTTGGGATCTCTTTCAGGAGGTGATTGGTGGATTCTTTCAATTTCTATTTTAGTTTCTGATTCTAGAATATCAGGGGAATTTTCCCTCACAATCTCTTGGAGGATGGTCTCTAAGCTTTTGTTTTGGTCATGGTTTTCAGGTAGTCCAGTGATTTTCAAATTCTCTCTCCTAGATTTATTTTCTAGGTCAGCTGTTTGTTTCAAGGAGATATTTCACATTGCCTTCTATTTTTTCATTCAATTGGATTTGCTTTACTGTGTCTTTGTTTCTCATAAGGTCACTAGCTTCAATTTATTCAATCCTAATTCTTAGGCAGTTATTTTCATCAGACAGTTTTTTAATCTCCTTTTCCATTTGGTTTTTCAAACTGTTGATATTTTTCTCATGACTCTCCTGCATCACTCTCATTTCCCTTTCCATTCTTACCTCCTTTTCTCTATATCTTCTTTCTATTTCTCCTACTTTCTTTTTAAAGTCCCTCCCTTTTGAAAGCTTCCATGGCCTGAGACCAATTTATATTTTTCTTGGAAGCTTTGGATGTTGGAGCTTTGACCCTGTTATTATCTTCTTCTTCTGAGGTTGTATTGTGGTCTACCTTACCCCCAAAGAAGCTTTCAATGGTCTTCTGCTTTCTCTGCCTACTCATCCTGGCTTACTCTTTCTTGGCTTTTAACTCCTTTTTAAAGTGTGGATCTTCTTCCAGGACACACTGTTCAAGCTACAGCATGGCCCGGCAGATGGTTGGGCTTCTTCTCAGTCTGCCTGGCCTTGCTTTCATTTGATTTTAAACTCTCCACTGGGGGGTTGGCAGGTGAGGGGGGCGGGGGAGGTGAGGAGCTGCTTCTCGGCTCCACTCCTGTTCTCAGCTTTTAGAGGGTCCCAGGTGTTTTGGGTTTTGGGGGGGGGTCAGGTTTTAATCTCACCTGGCCTGTTCTCATGCCCGGAGATAACCTCAGGCCTACTTACCAAGGAACCAACCAGCAAAGCTTTCTGTGTTGTGGTTCGCAGCTTCCGATGAGACTGTTCCCCTGCTCCCCTGCTCCCTTCCCCCACCTGGGTCTCCCACCACTCAAAATTTCTTCCTGGTTCCCTGCTGGGGTGGGAGAGTTGAATCCTTGCCCCTAGTCCACTGGTACCCCTGCACTTACCCCCCCCCCCCTCGTACAGCCATTCAGTCCGACTGCTCGCTCGGTTCCAGAATATGCTGGTGCTGCGGCTGACTCAGAGGCACTGGGGAAAATTACTCTGGTGGGTGTCAGGTGTGTCGGCCCAATTGCAGGGTTAGGCTTTATTCATTGACCAGCATGGCCCCCTGAAATCTCTGACATTATTCAATGACTAACTGATAAGGGGCAACAAGCTGCAATCTAGGGACCCCAAGTTTAACAGAGCAACAAAAAGGAAGTTTTCCCTAGGCAAGTAAAAATGTTGAATGAAGCAAAATGGAAAGGGTATGTTCTCCATGGAATGTCAGAAGAGACATGAGCAGTAACTTCAGTGCCAAATAAAGGGGTAGAGGATAAGTCATACTCCTGTTCATTAATGAGACATTGCCCTTTCTTTCTGTGGAAGCACAATGGAAAGGACTCTTGACATAGGGTGGTATAGGAGACAGGGTAATAATACCCCTGAGCATAGAGGTCCAAAGAGAGAAAGAATACCAATACATGCACCAGTAACTGATGAGCAAACAAGGAAGAGCTAGTTTTATTTACTTTCAGCTATTGCTTATTAGGATCAGTCTTCTAATAAAGACTGAATTAGAGCCAAACTCTTTCCTGGTGAGCTTCATATTAACTCACCTAATTCTGGTGAAGCCTAAATAATGAGACTGTGCTATAACTGAGACTTGGTGACTCAGAAAATTGGGGCAAGATCATGGACCAAGAAAAAAACAAAACACCTTGCACTGTTCTGACCTCATGTGCAATTGGTTGTAATACTCTAGTATGTCTTTATATGGCATTTGGAGGCTGGGAATCAGAATTTCATAGTTGGAAGGGACCCCAACAGTCATTTTATCCAGTTTATACCCAAAAGGAACCTTCAGTATAATAAATCTGACAAGTAGTTATCTGGACTTTCCTTGAAAACTGCCAATGAAGGGGAATATACTTGGCTATCATCTAGAATTTGAGCTAATTAGCATTGTAAAGCGTTGCTTGGATGTTTCATGTTCATGTAGCAGTAATGCTGAGTTCTTGATGGCTCCACCAGTGTAGTTCAAGCTTTAGTAGGTTTACCAAGTTGGTCAAAGAAGCTCACTGCCAAAAATGATTGGCCATTGAATAATGAATATTATAAACAAAAGCAAACTAGGATGATTCACTTCAACAACAGAAGTTGAAATCTGCATTTCTGGCACTGATGACAGAATCACTGATCCCGTAATGTGCTGAATCAATTTTACTTAGAATGCTAGTGAGAAATGTGTCCTATGCATATGTTTTCAGTGGAAAGGAAGCAACTATACTGTCTATTTTGAACTTGGGAAGAAGCTGAAATATAACCTGGTCCTTCCCAGCAATAAAGTGAGCTCAACTGTAAAATTTCAGCTCTGTGCTTTTGTAGCTGAATCTACAGGATACTTTGCTTAAATATTCTCTTGGATAAAATCAGCACCCAAGCTGATTTAGATTCCAGACTTAGATTCTAGCTCGTCCTCAGAGAAATAGACACTAGTTGGGTGACCTTAGGCAAGGTGTGTGACCTTAGGCAAGTCATTCAACCTCTGTTTGCCTCCATTTTTTCAACTGGGGATATTAAGGTTGTTGTGAAGATCAAATAAGATATTTGTAAAGCTCTTAGCATTTTGTTTGACAAATAGTGCTATATAAATTCTAGCCATTATTTTTGGTACTATTACTATATTCCACATGATCTTCTCATTCATTTTTCTTAATGAACATATAGGAGTCAGTTGTATACAACTGTACCAAGGAATTTAGGTTAGGACAAAAGAGTAATGAATCCAGACTATCACAGCCAAGCCATGAAAGCAACTCAAAACCTGCTTTACACCTGCTTCCTTTTCTATTTTAGCATGACTCACAGAAAGATTGGATTGAATTGACCAGTATACACCAATATTGAAGTCCATGAAAAACTGTCTTAAATATTAGTTGTTCTGGTAACAGATTTAGGTGGAGTCCCTGATTTTCAAATGTAGTGTTTAGCTTCTGCTGACCTTTTCCACCCTGGACCCTTGCTGCTTACACAAAAGAACCAGCCTGTGATGTGAAATGACCTTGGACTTTGCCAAACACTATTTGCTCAAAAAATGTAAGGCTGAGACTTTCTCAGCATAAGGACATGTTGATATAAGGAGGTAATCTGAGATACAATATTGTCATCAAGATAGAATAGTTCCTTGCTGAAACAAGCAACTGCAGCTGGCTAAGGCTAAGGTGTGGCAACCAGGGCTGAAACTGTGTCTCAACTTCCCTCATGTAGAACAACAAAGGGCAGAGTCTGGCAGACCTTGATTCAGTCTACTCTTTTGCCTGGATAAGTGCCTGCTCTGACCTTTCACAGTTGTGAATGAGTAGAGTTGTTGAGTCGTTTAAGTCATGTTCAATTCTCCATGACCCCATTTGGGGTTTGCTTGGCAGGGATACTGGAAGGGTTTGCCATTTCCTTCAGCAATTTCTTTTACAGGGAGAAAACTGAGGCAAATGGGTTAAATGATTTGCCCAGGGTCACATATACCTCCCAATACCAATCGAGCATTGATTATTGTCTAAGGATGGCCTATGCTTTTTTTTGCTTAAATGTTCTGCATGGCACCTGATCTCCACATCCCACTGCTACATGCCCACAATTACACTGTTATAAAGTTTAGCTATGAACAGCTTGGTGCTTTTCATAGCACCAAGTTCTGGGGTAGCTTAGAGTTCCTAGATTCCTTGGAGTTCAAACCATGCACCATATGTACTGCCATCACCACCTGGTGGCAGCATATCTTAATGCCCTAATTATAGGCAGAGTTTCTGACAACAAAAACTGTCTGGTCTTCTGTATTTATATAACCTAAAATTACAAAAGGCAGGACAGACCCTGAATATTGAAGTTCATGTCAGATGACTGCCTAATTTACAGATGAGGAAAATTAAATGCAAAGGAGTTAAGTGAATTGCCCAAGGACACACAGCTAGTAAGTGGAAAATCTGGCTAAGAACTCAGCCTTTCTTACTCAGGCTAGTGCTTCCTCTCCTTCTCCCTTTTCTCCTTTATATCCCACTGCTTTGGGCCCTTCAGACTCTGCTGACTCCACTTATTAATCTGGGCACCCTTAGACTTAGAGACAGATAGGAGGGAAGAGAGAAGTTTTAATCAAATTGTTAACTGGGAGGAAAGTGAAGGGAAAATCAGGGAAGCTGTGAACTGTCCACGTAAGTCCTATTCTACTTTGAACGAAAACAAGTCTTTGGAGGCTCACTCCTTGAAAGACCCTCATACCTTCCAACTATCTCCTTTTGTTAAGATTATCAATGAAAAAAAAACAAACAAGCTAGACCTTACAGTCATAGAGGTCAATGGAAAAGGACACTGTTTAGCAAAGAGAAATCAGGGGTGCAATTTAAGGACCATTAGGGAGTCTACTAAACTCCTTCCTTCTACCCCTCCCTTTCACCATTAACAACACTGACATTTCTTTGGATTAGTTCTAAGAAGCCTAGATTCTGGATTATCATGAAATATTTCTAGGGACTCTTTTTTTTTTTTTTTTTTTGCGGGGCAGTCGGGGTTCAGTGACTTGCCCAGGGTCTCATCTCCCAGCTAGTAAGTGTCAAATGTCTGAGGCCAAATTTGAACTTAGGTACTCCTGAATCCAGGGCCAGTGCTTTATCTACTGCGCCACCTAGCTGTCCCCGACTCTTAACTCATTAAATAATATTAGTCATGAGCATCATCATATATATGTATTAGCACCTCTGGCTCCTGCCTAATTAGGAGCAGGTTTTGATAGGTGAGATAGGGAGCAAAATGTGCCCAGGACTTGGAATATTAAATCTAGGCTAGGCAGGGACTCAGGGTGGGTAGTCAATAATCAAGGCAGAAAGACAGCCCTTGTTTGTCCATGGAACATGTAGAATACAAAACTTTGCCTATATCAAAATTTTTGTTAGTGCTGACCCTGATGAGATGCAACACACCCAGATCCCCTCCCTTAGAAGTACCTAGGTGACACAATGGACAGAGCACTCAACCTGGAGTCAGGGTGACCTGAGTTTAAATCTGGATTCAGATACTTAATAACTCTTTGACTGTCATAAGAAAAATTGCCTGAAACTAGAGGGTCTTGGTCGTTACCCTAATTTCCCATGCCCCAGTACTTCCTCTC
This sequence comes from Dromiciops gliroides, assembly GCF_019393635.1. Lineage (NCBI taxonomy): Eukaryota > Metazoa > Chordata > Mammalia > Microbiotheria > Microbiotheriidae > Dromiciops > Dromiciops gliroides. The sequence goes on from NC_057865.1 coordinate 89,724,120, forward strand.
TTTCCACTCTATGTTGATTTTCTCTTTTCATGTAAGTAGACATCTTTTGAGTGTTTTACACATAGATGGAAAACACATTAAGTGAATTGCTTCAAGAACTTGGAAGTAGGGTATCGAGAGAGGATGCAAATATTGTTCTCATTTGAAGAAGCAAATTTTTCTGATGAAAGAGAAACTAACTATTTTAGAGTCTTATATGCCACTGATAGTTTAGGAAATTAATCACATGCAAAGTTATTTAAGATATGAAATTCAATCTTTCCTGTATATTATATGTGTCTACTGCTGATATTAATTTCTTTTCTTGCCAAGGGCATGAGATTTAATGACATGGCTCTGCTGTGTCCATTGGAATACTGTCATATTTTTTTTTCTTTTCCCATCTTGCAAGCTCTTTTAGTTATTTTCTTGGGTGGGCATATGCTATAGAAATCAAACTCTAAAGAAAATGGCTAAGATATAACTGACATATTGGAGACCTGAAAACAAAACTTAGAAGAGATGTTTTGGGGCCCTTAAAAAAAGAAAAAAATTGAGTATAGCAAAACAAAACAAAATAAAACAAAAATATATTTCTAATTGGAGTGAAATAAATATTACTGACTATGGAAAGAAACTTTGAATCAGACAAAGTGAAACCTATTTCCCTGACAATACAGAGGCCAGAAAACTGATATTGAGGTACGAGGATGCTAGAGAAATGGCAGCAAGTTGTCATTTTAGGAGTACTATGGGCTATCACAGAATTACTGAACCCAATACAAGGATCAAGATACAAATGAGAAGTTAAAATAGTCTCAAAGCCTAGTAGTTATCTTTACAGGATTTTCATGTCCTGAAATAACCCAGAGTATGTCTACCTAGCCCCAGGACACCTGCATCTTCTTAAAGATACCATGGCTCTGTGATTGGGCCCATACGTATAAGCAAGAAAGGAGGCAGCACTTGCCTCACGAAATGAGGAGACAGAGGAGGGAAGAAACTTGACAGGAGAAATCCTGAAAAATCCAAAGGGATTATGGAAGATCACCTGGTGCAGTGCCCTACGTTTAAGAAGGTACATTTTTAACCCAAGAGGACCCATCTAGATCCAAATAATCTCAGAGTTAGAAAGGAGCTCAAGAAATCCTAAGATCCAACCTTTACTTCATCCTTTCTTCATCACAATAACAAATAATGCTGTTGGATATTGGATGATGAATGCTCATAAAATCTCTTCATGAAGACCTCTATGAGGAAGAATTACTTCCCACGACATCCCATTTCACTATTTAATTATTCTAATTGGTAGGGCATTCTTATTTACATTAAGCCTAAATGACCCTTTGAAACTTCCATTTATTCCTCCCAGTACTCTCTCCTAGAGCTAAGAAGAACAAGTTTAATCATTCTTCTGTTTGACAACTTTTCAAATGCTTGAAAACAAGCATCACATGCCTTATGAGTCTTTTCCTTTAGTCAGTATATCCTTACTTCCTTCATCTGATCCTAGCATGCCATGAACACAAGGTCCTTCAGCATTATTGTCACCCTTCTTTACATGTTGTTTAATATGAGGATTCTTAACTTTCTTTGTGTCATGAACCCCTATGACAATTTTTTTTGTGGGGCAATGAGGGTTAAGTGACTTGCCCAGAGTCACACAGCTAGTAAGTGTCAAGTGTCTGAGACCAGATTTGAACTCATGTCCTCCTGAATCCAGGGCCAGTGCTTTATACACTGCACCCCCTAGCCACCCCCCATGACAATTTGATGAAACCTACAGACTGCTCAGTATATTTTTAAGTACATGAAAACAATATACATGAGATTATAAAGAAAACAATTGAGGCAGCTATGTGGAAAGAAAGAAAGAAAGAGAGAGAGAGACAGAGAGAAAGAAAGGAAAAGAAATTTTGAGAAGGCAGATTTCAGGAAAAAAACTGGAAAAACTTACATAAACTGATGCTGAGTGAAATGAGAAGAACCAAGAGTACACTGTAAATAGTAACAGCAAAACTGTGTAATGATCAACTGTGATAGACTTAGCTCTTCTCAGCAATACAATGATACAAGAAAATTCCAGGACTCATGATGGAAAATGCTCTCCACATCTAGAGAAATAATTATGGGATCTGAATGCAGATTAAAGCATACTCTTTTCACTTTTTTTGAGTTTTTTTCCTTTCTTGAGGTTTTCCCCCTTTGTTCTGATTCTTCTTTCACAATATGACTAATGTGGAAATATGTCTAACATTATGATAACATTATGATACATATATAACCTGTATCAGGTTGATTTCTGTCTTGCAGAGTAGGGAAAAAGAGGAGAAAAAATTGGAACTCAAAATGTTAGAAAAACAAGTCAAAAATTATCTTTACATGTAATTGGAAAAAATGAAATGATATTAAAACTAAAAAAGATCTTCAAGTTCCTTTGAAAAGAAACATGAGATCACATGAAGGGATTATAGATGACCAGCTACTAGATTTTGGTCCTCTGATGAACATGAAAGGTATCACATCTAGGAGAAAGGATTTTTTTTTTTAAGTTAGAAAATCAGCAGTATCCTTTGGTTTTGAGATCTGTGACATTTAAAATAGAAGTATAAAAGATGACATTTTAAGAGCGTCTAAAAGTTTGAACAAAGTTTCTTACACATAATCTCACTGGAGGTTGTTATTAACCCTGTTGGAAGTTACCACAAATATTTTATAACCATTTTACAGATGAGAAACATGAGGCTCAGAGAGACAAAGTAATAAGGTTCTAATTCTGCCTTTCCTACTTACTGTGTTAACTAGAGCAATTTATTTAAATTCTCTGCATGTTTGTATCCTTATTTCCAAAATAAGGAATTTGGGATTGATGATCTCTGAGGTTGTGTTCTGTGTGATGTGACTGGCCCATAGTCACATCATTAGTAAGTTTCCAATATAGTATAATAGATGTGGGTATGGAAGAAGGCTGATAAGAAAGTAACACGGACAGAAAATAAGTCTAAACTAAATTATCCAACTGCCATTCAGCTCAATATTTTTTGTCTTCTTATGTTTAGTTTACATAATTTTGTGCCAAAGAAAAGGATAGCAGATCAGATGAAAGGAGCCTTACTTTGCTTTTGCACAGTGTTAAAAAAAGTATAATATATCAAAAAATTTTCAAAATGAAAGGAGAGAAGGAAGATCTTGAGTTTAAATGAGTTTCCCAAGTCTCTTTCTAGAATGGGGTTAAATTTAAAAAAAATAATTGGCAGAAAGCACAAGAGCATTTGAAATAAGGAGGCGATCTGATTCAGTGAAAAAGGTGAGATATTTGGAGTCAGAGAACCTATGTTCAATTACTGCCTCTGCCACTACTTGCCTGTATGAGCTGGAACAAATCAGAATGCTTCTCAAGACCTCAGTTCTTCATTTGGACTCTATGTCCTCTAAGATTCTTTTCAGCTCAGAATTTATGATGTTCTGAACAGTTCTTGTCTTCTGTAATAATCTCTTCTTTTCACTTCCCTTTAGCACAGACCAAGCAAGCCAACCAATATAATTTTTATCCTTCTCCTAAATATATCAATTCTACAACCTTACTACCATCACCGTTCTTATTCCCATCCCAGTGTCTTTTCTCATGATGTTTCACCCACATTAAATGGCCCCTGGTCCTTATCCACTTTACCTATTCAAATCTTATTCATCCTGTGAGATCCAGGCCAATTCCAACCTGCTCCTTGTCTACTGTAGTCCACACTGAGATTTCATTTCTTTGTAATCCTACAACATCTGTCTTATGAAACAGTGTGCTATTACTTAACTAGAGATTAAATGAGTATGAAGTAGTTTGATGTCAGTAGGTCACATGTCCCTAATTTGGCCATAAGCTTCTTAAAGGAAGGAACCACATTTTAGGATCACAGGATTACTGAATACAATGGGAAGGGACCTTAGAGCCAAATCTTTTTTATTTTGTGAATAAATAAACAGAGCCCTACAATACCTACCATGGTGCCTGGCATATGTCGGGTATTAAAAATATATGCCATGTGGATGATTTGTAGGAATCCTGGGAAGCCAAAAAAATTTGAGAAAAGAGAACTAAAGAAAGTTTTGTCTCATCTCTATTAACTTAGATAGTTAGGGACCTCAAAGGTCAGAATGAAAAAAACAAAACAAAACAGAGAGACATCAAATCAGCTTCAATACTCAGTGATCTAAACCAGACAGAAGGAGATAGGAAGTAAAACTTAATCCCCGTTAGGAGCCTGTTCAATGGTGCCTGCCAAGGGAGTTTCAGGATAAAGGATCATAGATACATAGCTAGCAAGGTCTTAGATGTCATTTAGGCCAGTCCTCTCATTTTATAGATGGGGGGATTGAGACCTAGAGAGATTAAGTAATTTGATTCGGTACATCCAAGTAGTGAATGGCAAAGCTAGTATACATTGAATTCAAACTCAGTTCCTTTGATGACTTTATTAAGTAATTAACTGTTAATTAAAGTGTTAGTTGATAATTTAGGTACTTGTTGGTTGAAAACCCTTGTATTAGTTAGGTGCTAAGTAAGCTGTCAATGTATAAGAAGTTAGATGATAAGGCTTAACATATCCAAGATAATGTACATCATAGTAAATTGCTTTTGATTCAGAAAAAAAAAAAACCATTTAGGATACAAAGAAATGAAGTCAAAATGGGAGAATATTTGGGGACACCCAGTAAGTAACCTTATATCTGAGTTTCATAACTGGCCCAGATGGGATTCCACCTTTTCACACATGTTGGGGCCAAATCAGGCCTAGTCTTATTTTTTCAAAGCATATAATAACATTTTGAAGGACAAACATGCTATTTAATAATTGCTTCAAGCTAGAAAAACTATAAATAAATCCGAGAACTACGTGAATAAAATATATGTGCAAAGGTATTTATGTTGTACTAATGTGGAAGCATAAGAATATATATTCATGTGAAAAGAACAAAATATTCCCAGTTATGGTAAATTTCTTTGCCTCAGTTCAAAATAAGAAATAACATAAATATTTAAACATTTCTTTTTAATGATGTTGCTAATGTTCTTAAGAATGAAGCTCTCTCTTGGCAGGACACTTAGTGAATCCACTTTCAATTTTGTTTTTGCTGCCATTAGTATTGAAATCCTTTCCAAATTCAGAAAGACAATTTCCTTTATTGGTATTGTCCCAACATTATTGTGGGCTACAATAAACAGATTGGCTGAAATGTACTCCAAAGTATGGATATGTTAGGCTGTTAGATAATTCCTCCCATAGATAGAACAATCTCAGTTTTCTACTCCTTCTCAGCACTATTGTCAAGTTTAGTGCCCTCTATTCAGTTATGTTGTATTCTGGGTCAGTAAGCTCTTTCTATACTTTGAAATACAATAGAGTACATTTGTGATTTTCCATGTAGCTATTAAGGATTTTTTCTTTTAAATTAAATTAAAAATTTCAATAAACAGAAAGCAATACAGTCTAATAAAAAGATTACGAGTTAGTAGACTTAGGTTTGTATATGTAAACCAAATTTCTGACATTAGGAAAGTTATTCTAGCTTTGTCCTTCATTTTCCACATTTTTTTTTCAGAATCAGGAAGTACCTTGTGACCTCAAGCAAGTTACTGCCCTCTCCTAGGCTAAGATTTCCTGATATATAAAATGAGAGGGTTAGAATAGATTACTTTTTAAGGTCCTTTCTAGCTAGAGATATATGATCCTCAGGTCTATTCCTAGATAAGTGGAAACTTGAAGAATTTTCTAAGTAATAAGTTGGCATTTCTCTATTTTATGTATACATACTTCAAGTTTTGGGTTTGGGAAAAAACAAAACATTAAAATTTGCTTTTCTCCTTCCTTCAGGTGGTATTCCAGTATGGCAAGCTATAGTTCTGGAGCTACCCACACCAATTTTTAAAAAAATCATTTTCTCTCATTTTAATTTAATCTTTGAGATCGTTTATTTCTTTCCTTAGGATAGATTTATTAAATAATACCATTTTATGTGGTATTGTATTATGTCATTTCCTGTCTAATTATAACAAAGAGAGATGGGTTAGACCTGTGATTTTATTGGTATAAAAACTCCCTGGTAGGAAAACTCCACCAGTACAAATGACCACTTTCTCTTCAATGTGTGCAACTTTAGAGATTTGCTCTAAGCTTTGAGAATATAAGTGACTTACCCAGGATTACAGAGTCAGTATATATTGATGCCAGAATGTGGAGTCAGTATTTTTGGCTCTGAGACTGGCACTCTATCTACTACACCATATTGTCTATCATCACATCACGTTATATCATGTTATAGCATATCAAATATCATGTTGTCTTTTTTATTTTATTATTTGACTATATATTATGCTATACTATCTTACATATTATGTCATGTTGCAATATATGAGTCATATATTGATGGAGAGAGAAGGTAGGAAGAACAATCTATCAATAGATAGCTAGATCAATCACTCCTTTGTTGTCCGGTACATTAGGAGACTTCCCTTAATAAGATAGTCATGCAACTTATCTGTAAATTGTCTCAAAGAATTTCCTGGCACACTGAGAAATTAGGTGATTTATCCATGATCATAATGTAGTATGTTTCATAGGTAGGATTTTAATTTGAAGGAAAAATATAGGAGAATGATGGAATAGCAGAATCCCTGGTAAATGTGTTGAATTTCCCCAATCAATGTCTCAAAATTTTAGGGCAAAGACCTTTATTTGGAGGACCCTAAGAATGCAAATTTATTCATCCATTGTCAACATAGTCATTTGTGCCACGCTGATAAGATCTCAAAGAGTAAGCCTGTCTCCTGAAGAATAGCCAAGAAACAGTAGTCCAACCTCATAACCTATAAAAACTAGTTGCTCTCTCTCTTGGCCTTCTTTACAAGTTCAAAAGACATTTTTGACTATAGCACTATGGAACATCAGTGTGGACAGAAAAGTGGAGGGAGATGTCCCCAGTTGTACTTTTCTCCACCCCTAAGGTGTAAAGGAGATTTGTCACAGAGGCACAATGTGAACTTCATGTCCTTGCCAGGGTGGCATGAGAGCAAGGTTACTAGGCTTTGAGTTCCTAGCCATTTTCTACTTTTATTTCCTTCTATGAGCCTAATGCAGAGACCTGAGACCTGATAGATCACATCTCCTAGTTCAAGAAGTGGTAGTAGCTAAGACACTAAGATATTTCCTGCTGAAGCACTTAGCAGCAAGAAAGTTAAGTATACCCATTAGGACCTAAGTTCAGGAGTCATTAAGTTTGAGAATTCTGGTATTGTACCTTCTATTGAGAGAAGGGCCTTTCTTGATTTTGCATGCTCCTTAGATCAAGAAAAATATTATTTAGTTAGTTCCTTTTCAGGAAGTGAACTACTTGTACAATAAAGCCAGTGAATTACTCAATGCAGATCAATGGGAAGGACATTTCTTGTTCAATAGCCCCCAGAGTATATTTAACTTTCATGGTTAAACTAAATCACATAATGGTATTTTGAGTCTTAGACTGTATAAGACTCTGGGAGAAAGGTATTTTACCAAAATGTAAACTAAGAAAGACACAACTAATCATACCCCTGGATGTTACCCTCCCAAGGAAAACATTGCATATTCACATGTCTGAAGTCTTGAATTGATTTAAGTAAAACATCAGAGATACAGAAACATTCACACAAGAATGGGAAACCAGAATTGGCAACACTACCATGACCACCATGTTGGGTTATGTGAAAATCCTCTCCACTGTGTATTTCTCTTGTATTCAAAAGACTTCTATCCACACTCAATTCCTGCAGAAAGATAGTAAACTGGTTTCAGAATCACCAGCAACCTTTTGATGCTAGATGCCTTCCAAGAAACCTGATGATCTGGGGAAGCTAGGGGGCACAGCACTGGCCCTGAATTCAGGAAGACCTGAGTTCAAATCCAACCTCAAACACTTGATACTTACTAGTTGTTTGACCCTGGGCAAGTCACTTAACCCTCATTGCCCCACAAAAAAAGAAAAAAGAAAGAAAAAAGAAACCTTATGATCACTGAACAATGAATCAATAAACATTCATTAAGCACCTGCTATGTGCCAAACACTACTAAGTTCTAGGGATACAAAATGAGGCAACAGATAGGTCCTGCCCTCAGTAAGCTTAAACTCTTAAGGAGCATACAGGGTATAAACTATCAAATTCTACATGTTTGCATTCAATTACCCATGCTTCATAGGGTAAATTTCCAATTCTTCTGATGTTAACAATTCCAGTGTTGAGGATCTTACTATACTATAAAAGTGCATTCCATTTTTAACAGCTCTATTTTTTAGGGGAAATGAGATTATATCAAGCCTGATATTGCTGTTTTGTAATTTCCATACATTCATCTCTGCCCTTTGGGGCCTCACAGAATAAGTAAAAGCCTTGAGCATTCAATGTTTAAGCAAGAGAATGAATCTACTATAGAAGAAATTTCGACATCGGGCCCTAATGGTCCTGAAATCCCAACATATAGGCAATACCTTACTAAGGTTCTACATCAAGTCTAGTCCTTTAAAAAAGCGGCTAACTCATTATCTGTAAACACACCAATTGATTTTTGCGGAAGTGGAGATGTATCATAAGACTCAGAGCTCAGAATCACCTTAGGGATTCATCTAGTCCAACCCCCTCATTTCACAAACGAAGCTAGCCACTGTTGAACCCAACATTGTGATGTCACTGGTCCCTTTGATTATGACAGGAAGAAACCACAATCCAACCTCTTCATTTTACCGATGAGGAAGTGAATCTCCTGGAATCCTATCTAAAATCAGAGCCTAAGCCCCTCAGGAACCTGTCCTTAAATCACATACAAAGGGTGCTGTCTGGATGCCAACCATAAAGGTGGTTCTGTGAAACTTTGTTTCAGGCATGCATGATGAGAGGTCTCCACCTCTCCACTTTAGAACACATTTACGTATTCTGTGACCTTCTACTAGTCTGTGCCTATGCCAAAGAAAAGCCTTTAATTGCCTGGGGGATCCTGGAACCTGTGTGTAAACAAAATCAGTCACTAATGGTGACTCCAGTCTCTCTTTATCTTTCTGAGTGGTCATTGAGGTCAGAACTCCTGTAAACTTTTTGAGTGGGGGAGTAAGTTATCACCATTTAGCCACATGGCCCATGTATACATGACCCCTGCTATTCTTCTTTCTCTGTTTTGTTTATTCTTTTCTGATCTTGGATGAAAGAAATATTGGACATTGAAAGACAAGGTTGTAATGTTTGTGAGTTTTGAATGGTCAGAAGAAGCTCAAGCGAGCCAAGCCTGGGAAGGAGCCAGCTCTGAAAACAATCTACTGACTCAGTGAAGCCGAGGGTTGATTTAGCATAAGAAACACCAAGAAGGGACCACTCTATGTTCTGCTTGAGGAGAGGTTTTCTAGTTACCACTTTAAGCCTAATATCAAAAGGGTTAAGTGAAAATGGGGTAGTATCACTGGTGACTGAAATTGGAGAGAAAAGTCTAGAATGGGCAACTCACCCTATCCTCAGGGCTACCTTCTGCCCCATTTAAAAGTAGGGGGAAGTGAAGGAAAGGAAGTAAGCATTTATAGATTATCTTTTATATACCAGGCACCATGCTAAGAGCTTTACAAATATCATCGCATCTGATCCTCACACCATCTCTATGAGACAGGTGCCATTAATATCACCATTTTACAGATAAGGAAACTAAGGCAGTCAGAGTTTAAGTGACTTACCCAGGGTCATACAGCTAGTAAGTGTCTGATATAAAAACATACTTACATATATTTATATATATGTGTGTATATATATTATACACACACACACACACACACGTGTGTGTGTGCGTGATTATGTAGCTGTTGTCCCCCTATAAATCTTCCATAAGGAATCTACCCAATGTTCCTCAGGCTGTTGTCTAGAATTGTTGACATTGTGGTGATACCAAAGGACCATGCAACCTGTCTATCATTTATCAGTGATAGTCATTTACCAGTACCATGAGCCGCCTTCTTCATTCTCACTCGTACTGTCCTGTCATATAATCTCTTATCCCATAGCTCAAGGATCTTCACCTTTTTGGTTCTTGAACACCTTTGACAGTCAGGTGAAGTATACAGACCCTTTCTCAGGATGTTTCTTTTAAAGGCATAAAAAAATACATAGTACTAAAAGGAAACCAATTATAGTAAGATACAATTTTCAATTTTTTTTTTTAAAGTTCACAGATTCAAAGTTAAGAACCCTTGCCTTAGATCATAGAGTCAGGTAGAAAAAACTTTCCATATCAACCTCTCATGGAACTTTAGCCATAGAATGGATCAGCAAATTTACCAAGATCACACAGGAAAGAGATTAACAGACGAGCCAGGCTCCGAACCCATCCTTTAACTCCAAGACTAGTGTTCTTTCCACTATACATGTATCCCCTGACCATTTCTCTACTGGTAATATACTACAGCCTACTCACAAAGTAGTATTGCATGACTTTAAGCCATACACCCTTAGGGAAAGACTGGTGATATTAAAAAGATTGACTTTCTTTTGGGAAGATACTCAAGGTCATTAAAATAAACACTAACAGCATTTATTAAGCTCCTGCTATGTTCCAGGCTCTGTACTTTACAAATATTATCTCATTAGATTCTCACAACAAGCAAGGAGGTAAGTCTTATTATTATCCCCATTTTACATTAAGGAAATTAACAGACATGATTTGCCCAGGGTCACAGAGCTGTAAGTATCTGAGACCACATTTGAACTCAGGTTTTTCTGGAACCAGGACCAGTGTTCTATCCACAGTACCACCTAAGTGCTAAAACCAATTCAGTCCACTTTCTTCTTAGTCTGTTCTGAGACCTTTTTCAATCATTGTCCATTTATGGTATGTGTCCCCTATTGATGAGCCAGTTTTATGGGTCATATATCTAACTGCTTAAAGTCTGGAAAACATTGTTCCACTTTGTTTTTCCTGTGTGCATAATTAGGTTGAACTATTTTATTTATTATAAGGATTACATTTCCATTTTTATAGATAAGGAAACTGATGAAGAGACATTAAGCAAATTTCTCGTTTCTACATAGCTACTAAGTTCCACAGGCACAGTCTAAAAGCATATTTCCTGATTCCTAGGTCAGGAGTTTTTCTTTTGTACCATGCCATGCTTCTTATGAGGATGCTGGCTGAGGTTAAAGAGATAAAGAGTGAAACCAACTAGAACTTGGAGTCATAACTATCAAATTCAACATGCTTCTTAGAATCTGCACATTTAGAATTTAGAATTCATAGCTCATGGGAAGGATAGCACTTGATTCAGATGAAAAGATGTAAATTCAGCACTTTTCTTGGCGGTGTAGCTATTCACTTAAGGTTTAGCCTCATGGGTCCAGAGACAAATTGTCCCCTGCCATTAAGGAACTGACATTTGGAACACCACCTGGAACTCAGGATCTCACCCAACAGTTCCAGGAATGGAACTTAATTTCCATTAAGCATTTATTTTAACAGTAAAATCCACCACCACCCATCACCCAAGTAAGAGGCAAAAGGCCAAAATTATCTGACCTGGCCAGTTATTCAAGGATGACTTTCTTCTAAAATTGCTTTTGATAACAAAGTCTCAATATCCCATCTCCTACTCTCCCCATGTAAGTATCTGCCATTACTGCCAGACTAATTTCCCTAAAATGCCACTTTACTGTACAGCACCCCTTAAACTACTCCCAGATTTCTGCTTGTTCATTTGGGGGTGATAAAACTAATCAAACAATGACCAAGCCTCTGCCTGGTGTGCCCAATCTATCATGAAATATATCAGAGCCATATAAATCCAATAGTAAAAAGCATTTAATTAGGTGAACCTCTATCAAATTCCCCATACCATCTTCTATTTCAAATCACACATATTATTCTCTAACTTGAAGCAGAGAAATTAATCTCATACCCATCAAGGAAATAGAAGTCAGCCATTGTGTGCTTCTACTACCTAATTCTATACTGAAGAAGCCAGCATCATCTTCCATTTTCTCCTTCTTTGTTGCACTTTCTGAGGAAGAGGTGACAATTTACCTTGCAGACCTCAGTCTCCTTACTTGCACTTATATTCTATACCCTCTTGTCACTTTTCTGAGCTTGACTTTTCAATTTTTACCCCCAGCCAGTTTTGAATCCTGCCTCACCCTCCCCAACCGGCACCTCCCCTAAAGTCTACAAACAAGATCAGATCTACAATATTTTTAGTAGTCTTTCCCTTGGGTGATATTTATAAAATAATCTACAATTTTCTTCACATAAGCATTGTGGAAGAAAACTTTCAAAGAAGACACTCTTTACAAAGGGTATATGGTTGCTCAAGGGGTCTATGGATCAATTTCAAGCTGTATGTAAACATGCATAAGAAAAATTAATTTTTATTTCAAAATAATTGTTTTTTTCACAAGCCTATGTATTTTATTTAATGCATTTAAAACTATTTCTGAGAATGAGTTACCTGACTGATAAAGAAGGCTAAGACACACAAAGAGTATAAGAACAGACTGATAAAGAGTTTGAATAGCAAGCTTACGCTATAGGTAAGTCTAATTGTAATCTCTGGGTAATATAAATACAGAGACAAAGGGACTGCTGTGTAAAAGAACTACTATTCACCAACTCATTTGATAAGTGAAAAACAGAGATCATAAGACTCCAGCAATTCCACTTTTCTTTTTTTCCCTGGTAGGCCAAGTAACTCCAAAGCATGCCAGACCACCATGTGTGTGTGAGTGTGTTGTGTGTGTGTAACACCACAGAGAAAAGAAAATGATAAGACTACTAACACCAAGGAAGCAATTAGACTAGATGATGTCTTAAGTCCCCTCCAGCTCTACTGCTCTTTGATCCTGTGATTTCATGGATGATCTCTCCCCTTTGGTAAGAGATTTTATTTCCCACCATTACTTTTAAGAGCCCAATGCATATCACCAACAAGTAAATCTCCTAATACCACAGAGTGACAGATAAGGTCAAGGATGCCTGAGGAGTTACACCGAGCCAGGTTAGTGAAGGGAAAGCAACAATAACAAAGAAAATCCTTGAACCAGCCCAGGAAATATTTTATAACTCATTAGAAAGTGAATGACAAAAGCAGTTAGGCTTGCTGTGTTGGCTGTGTCTGGGTTACAGGCTGTGGAAGCTCAGTCTCTTCATGTATAAAATGAGGAGGTTGGACTAGATCCCTTCCATCTCTTAGTCCCTTTATCCCATGATCCTTTAACTTTTCTTTTCATTCCCCATTGGTTCTCACCTCTGACTTGTCTGGATTTTCAGAGTCTTCATGCTGCCCAATTGTCTTAGCCTGGACAACAATGTGGGCCTACTCTTCTAATCAGATCCCTGCACACAATTCGATCTGACATACATTTATTAAGTGATAATTAAATGTATCTTAAAGAATAGGGGTAAGGGATAGTTTAAATAATACCCAGCATCCACCCTGACAGTCTCTGGAGTAATAAGATAGAAACACAGATAATTATAAATAGATAAATATTTCCCATCTCATCCTTCCTCCCTCCCTTAACCTGTCAGAACTTGTTTCAACACTCTGCCCCCAGGATCTTCCTAGGAGACAAGATTTGAGCTGCAAAATTCAATGTTTTTATTTTGCAATTATTATCATTATAATAATAATAATTATTATTATTATTATTAATGACATTTATATAGGGCTTTAAAGTTTGCAAGGAGAACTAGATGGCACAGTAGATAGAACCTTGGGCTTCAAATCAAGAAGACTCATCTTCATAAGTTCAAGTCTGGCCTCAGCCACTTACTAGCTGTGTGATCCTGGGAAAATCACTTAACCCTATCTGCCTCAGTTTCCTCATCTGTAAAATGATTTGGAGAAGGAAAAAGCAAACTGCTCCAGCATCTTTGCCAAGAAAATCCCAAATGGGGTCACAAAGAGTCAGACACAACTGAAATGATGGAACAACAATAGCAAAAAGGTTTGCAAAGTGCTTTATCTATACCATCTTATTTCAACAACACTGTGAGATAGGAATTATTTTTTGTCCCATTTCCAGATGAAGAAATTGAAACTGGGAATAGTTAAGTGAGGTTCCCAGAGTCACACAGGAAGTAAATGTTTGAAGCATAATTCAAACTCATGACTCCAGGTCCAGCATTCTATCCATCATGCCACCCAGCTGCTAATTTGGAATTTAATTTATTCAGAGTACTGCTTGATTCTTGTATATAAAAAGTTTCCATTAGCTGTGAGTTTTTTCTCCCTCTTCAATTTACTCTAGATTAATTGGCTATTTGCATTTATGGAGATGATTTCAGTGGAATCCCTCTCCCCTCCAATGGAATGTAAGCTCCTTTATACTCATAGTACCTAGTACAGTGCTTTACCATAGTAGGTGGCTAATAAATGTTCATTTGAATTGAACTGAATAAGCATGTCCTTGTTCTCAAGTAGTTAACAATCTAGGGAAATAATCATATCAAGCAATTTTGTTTCCCAACTCCAAATTCCCTATGAGACTCTATGGACCAAGGAGATTTGTATTTACCCCCAAAATGATTTTTCAGCATCATTTGGTGGATAGATTGCTAGGCTTGGAGACAGAAAGACCTGCATTTCAATCCCTTCTCAGACACCTACTACCTACTCGACCCTGGGTGAGTCATTTAATGTCTCTAAGCCTGAATTTTCTTATCTGTAAAATGGTGATAGTAACAGCAGCACTTACCTGTGTAGGCCTTTCTGTAGTCCAAATGATTTAATATGCAAAACCCTTGTTAACCTTAAAGTCTAAATAAATGTGAGCTATTAACTAAAAGGAGGCAGCTACGTGGCTCATTAGCTAGAGTGCTGGACCTGGAGTCAGGAAGACGTGAGTTCAAATTCAGTCTCACTCATGTACTACCTGCGTGATCCTGGGCAATTCAGTTAACCTGTTTACCTTAACCCACTGGAAAGGAAATGGCAAACCACTTGAGTATCTTTGCCAAAATCCAATGGTTAGTATTGGTGTGTTGTGGGCCACATCACAAAGAGTCATAAATGAGTAAATGACTGAAAAAGATTAACCACAAAGATAACCTAATAAAAGGAATTGTGACAGGATAAAAGGTGAAAATGTGGAGAAGGTGGGGATGGGGTAGCTTGAAAGGATGCTTCTAGGATTATACAATTTAAAGGGATAAGGGATACCATCTAGTCCAACCTCCTCATTTTATATATGAGGAAACTGATGGTCAGGGAGGTTTTGATTTGACCAAATCTCACAGGTAATATCAGAATTGGGATTTAAATGTCAGGTCCTCTGACTCCAAAATTCTTTCTTCCATACCACATCAATCCCTTTTCTAAGAACCCTTTTCATGCTCTGACATGAAAGCGTCTGCCTATTCTGACCAAAAGTAAAGCCAACTTTGTGACAGAAATAAACAATCATTCAGTAAATGGCAAGTGAGTAAATGAAGAAAGCAAAGGGATTCCTTTCAGGACAAAGGCTGGAAGAAGACTTTTTGTCACCACTGCTCATTTTATATGCTCCAAATACTTACAGAGTCATTGTTAGAATCAAAATGTATTTGCCCATGTCTGTCAGGTACAATTAGGCTCAAACTGTATTTATTTACATAGCTTTATAGGCAAGAACATAATGTTGGGACCATCTGTCTCTCCTTGGGGGGCAGGGAAGGCTGTAATATGGAGTACAACACAATCACTTCCATTTCTCCTGGAATATACTGCTGTTTTCAAGTGCCGAGGAAAACCCCATGGCCAAAAATAATCAACACTGCCTGCAAACTGGGCCAACCCTGGGGAAAATTGTGGAGTTAGGTGTCACCTGTCCCTGGGCCCTAGCATTCCTTCTTTTGCAGCTCCTTCTCCTCTCTCTGTTATTCCTCAAACCCTGCCACATGGGAGCTATTGTTGACATCCATTCCCCAAGGGCTCCAAAATCTTTTAGGTTTCTGTCAAGCTGAAAAAACAACCCCAGATAAGAATATAGTTGAAAACAGCTTGAGGTGTTACTGTTGTTGAAGGGTGCTGGAATTTTAATAAGGGATGCTGGAAGCTAGAAAAGTCTGCCAAAGTGTGACTCTCTAATGGGGGAATTACAGGCAGTTTGAGTAACAGGAAATATTTGGACAGGAAGCTTTCTTGGCACCCTGAAAAGTACACCATAAAAAGAGTCACCTATCTCATTCACTAATAAGGCTAGGGTTTCTGATAAATACATTTTAATGTAAGCACAGCAGTAACTGCCACCCATTCCCAACAATTTGATTTATCTATGAATCAACAAGTGTATATTGAGTTTCTATTATGTTACTACTAATAAGACACATTTATATAGCACTTTAATGTTTACAAAGCATTTTTCTTAGGAGAACCCTGACAGATAAACACTTATAAGTATTACTACCTCCATTTTCTAGATGGAAAAACAGAAACTCAGGAAGATTAAATGATTTGCCCAGACTATCACAACTGGGAAGAAACTAGATTAGAACCTAGGTCTTATGCTAAGTCTAATGTTCATTCCACCACACTATGGTGTTTAGCATTGTGATTAATGCCATGGGTGATATCCAATAATACTTTGCACACCTTAAAGTCCTTTGTAAATACAAGTTAATATCATTATTATTGAGATGCCCCTTCCAGGGCTAACTACTAAACGCCAGCTCAGAGTGAATTTGGCAAGAAGTTAAATATGTGGGATGAGATTTGGGAGTCCAGGGTGAGCCTAAGGTGTAAATTCTGAATAACTGGAAGATTTATGGTCACCTTGACAATAATAGGAAAGCATGGGAGATGGGAGGAATTGAGGAGAAAGGTAATGAATTCTGGTTTTGTTTTGTATGTGGTTTTTTTTTCTGTTTAGACTTTTATTTTCCAAATTACATGTAAAAACAAATTTTGACATCAATTTTTTTAAATCTTTGTGTTCCAACTTCTCTTCCTCCCTCCCCACTCCCCAACCCCAAGAACTCAAGCAATTCAATATAAGTTATACAGGAATATTCATGGAAAACATATCCATATTAGTCAGGTTGTGAAAGAAAAGAGATAAAAACAAAACTTCAGATTAAGGAACTTTCAAAAAAATATTCTTCAATCTGTTTTCAGAAACCATCAGTTCTTTCTCTGTAGATAGATTTCAATTTTCATAAGTCCTTCAGAGTTATATTGGATCATTGTATTGCTGAAAATAACCATGTCCTACCCAGCAGATCATCTTACACTATTACTGTTATTTTGTATACAGTGCATTTTACTCTGTTTCAGTTCATGTAGGTCTTTCCAGGTTTTTTTCTGATAGCATCCTGTTTCTCATAACTTCAATATAGTACTTTAAACTTGACAAAGAATTTTCTTCACAATAGCCCAGCAAAGTAGGTACCATACATTTTGCTATTATAATCAATTATCTTAAGTATTTCCCTCCTTCTTATTCAATTCCCATGATATTCTATTTTCTAATCTTCTTTTACCCTATTTATCCTCAAAAGTGTTTTGCTTCTGAGTGCCCCCTCCCCTGCTCTGCCCTCCCTTCTTTCACCCTTCCCTCCTTATCCTCCTCTCCTCTTAAGTTCCTGCAGGATGACATAGATTACTTCCTCCCAATTGGGTGTGTATGTTATTCCCTCCATGGGCCAACTCTGATGAGATTAAGGTCTTTGAGCTAATTCTGTTTTCTAAATTTTCTTCCTCCTTCCCTTGTGCAGTTATGCAGAACATCTTCACCTTCCTTGAAAGTGTTTTGTTTTTTGCTGCTCCCTCCCTCAATCTGCCCTTCCTTCCTTCCCCTCTCCTCCCACTTTCCCACTGGACCTCCCTTATCTCTTTCCCCTCCCACTTTCCCTCATGGCAAAATATATACCATACCCACTTGAGTATGTATGTTATTCCCTCTTTGAGCCAAGTCTGATGATAGTAAGGTTCATTCACTCCCCCACTCCTTTCCCCTCTCCCCCTCCCCTCCATAATCTTTTTATGTTTGTTTCTTTTATGTGATCTATTTTCCCTAGTCTACCTCTCCTTTTCCCTTTCTTCCAGTGTATTCCTCTTACCCCTTAACTTTATTTTAAAGATGTCATCGTGGGTTAGCTAGGTGGCATAGTGGACAAAGTACCAGCCCTGGACCTAGGAGGTCCTGAGCCCCAGTGCAGCCCCAGACATAAGCCACCCCATCCTTCCTGCCCCACCAAAAGCAAAGATAAAAAAATTAATCCTTTACAGATATCATCCCTTCCTATTCAGTTCAGCCCTGTGTCCTCTGTCTAAGTGTATTCCTTTCAGCTGCCCTAATACTGAGAAAGTTCTTATGAGTTAGAACGATTATCTTCCCATGTAGGAAGTTTAATCTTTTAATATCCCTCATGATTTCTTTTTCCTGTTTACCTTTTTATGTTTCCTTAGGGTCTTGTATTTGAAAGTCAAATTTTCTATTCAGTTCAGGTCTTTTCATCACAAATGCCTGAATGTCCTCTTTTTCATTAAAGTTCCATTTTTTCTTCTGAAAGATTATACTCAGTTTTTCTGAGTAGGTGATTCTTGGCTGTAGTCCCAGTTCCTTTGCCCTCTGCAATATCATATTCCATGTCCTCCAGTCCTTTAATGTAGATGCTGCTAGATCTTGTTTTAGCCTAACTGTAGCCCACTGTATTTGAATTCCTTTTTTCTAGCTGCTTGCAATATTTCCTCCTTGACCTAGGATTTCCTTTTGGGATCTCTTTTAGGAGGTGATTGGTGAATTCTTTCCATTTCTATTTTACCTTATGATTCTACAATATCAGGGCAATTTTCCCTGACAATTTCTTGGAAGATGCACTCTCATTTTGGTCATGGTTTTCTGGTAGGCCAATGATTTTCAAATGATCTCTTCAGGACCTATTATCCAGGTCAGCTCTTTTTCCAAGGATATATTTCATATTGCCCTATATTTTTTATTCATTTGCATTTGCTTTACTGTGTCTTGATTTCTCCTAAAGTCACTAGTTTCCATTTGTTTAATCCTAACTCTTAGGCAATAGTCTTCTTCAGAGAGCTTTTGTATCTCCTTTTCCATTTGGCTTTTCAAGCTGTTGACTTTTTTCTCATGACTCTGCTGCATTTCTCCCATTTCTCTTTACATTCTTTCTTCCACCTCTCTAAATCTTCCTTCTATCTCTTCTACTTTCTCTCCATAGTACCCTTGAGCACTTTTGTGGCCTGAGATCAATTCATATTTTTCTTGGAAGATTTGGATGTAGGGCCCTGACGTTGTTATCCACTTCTGAAGGTGCACCTCAATCTTCCTTGTCACTAAAGAAACTTTCTAAAATCCTCAACTTTCTTTGCTTGCTTGTCTTGCCAACTTGCTAATTAACCCACCAGCAGAACTTTGTGTGCTGTGGTGGTTCTTAGCTTCGATGAGCCTGTGCCCTTCCCCCACCTGGGCCTGCTGCCACTCAAGATTTCTTCCTGGTTTCCTGCTGGGGTGGCATAGCCAAATTCCTCTTTAGGTCCTGCAGACACCCCTGTATCCCCCCCATTCCACCCAACTGTTCAGCCCTCTCACCCAACTGTAAGCTTATTTCTAGAAGACAGTGGTGCTGCAGCTGATTCAGAGGCTTGAAGGTAAGTTTCTCTGGTGAAGTGTGCCTGCAGACTGTGTTGGCATGATCGCAGGGATGGACTCTTCTTGCAGCCCAGAATGGCCTTCTCAAAGCTGTCTTTGGGTGGAGAATAATCTCAGCTTGTGTTTCTGTGGGTTTTGCTGCTCCAGGGGTTGTTTATTGCTGTTTTTGGGGTGATGAATTATGTTTTGGGCAAAATGCATTTAAGATTCCTATGATACATCCAGTTTGAGAAGTTCAAGGGATAGCTAGAGATGTGAGACTATAGTTTAGGAGAGAATCTCAGGCTGACTATATAGATCTTGGAATCAAATGCATAAAGGTGAGAATTAAACCCATGGAGAACTGATGAGACCATGAATTAAAAGAATTTAACATGAAAAGAGAATGTCTAGGAGAGCCTTGGTAGAGGCCCATATTTAATGGGCCTAACATGGATAAAGATCAATAAGGAGTGGGTTGAACAGATAAGAAAAGCATCACAAATACCTCAAGAGGAGAGAGCATATAAGAGAAAAAGGTGGCCAACAGTGTCAAATGCCATAGAGAGGTCAAGAAAGATCAGGATCAAAAGAAGAAAAAAATGAAATGATAAGTAACTTTGGAACGAGCAGTTTTACTTGAAAAATAAAGTTGGAATCCAGATTGATGAAAATGTAGAAGAAATGGAGATACCAGATGCTAATAATTTTCTCAAGGAGTTTAGAGAGGGGAGAATATTATATATTATTATTATTTATATTATATTTATATATATGCATATATGCACATGTGTATGTGTATTTGTGTGTGCATGTATGTATATATCTACATGTGTACATATGTACGTGTCAGTATAGACAGAGGAGAAGATATGTTAATTTAGCTTTACTCTCCATAGACATCCATCTATCTATCTATCTATCTATCTATCTATCTATCTATCTATCTATCTATCTATCTACCTATCTTCTCCCCTCTTTATATAGGAACCAGAGGAAGAGTTAGCAGAGGGAGAGAGAGACAGACAGAACGAACTCTGTTTGCTGGAGACATAAAGAGGGAATGGAATCAAAGATGCATAAATGCATATAGAGGGGTTTGCCTTGGGAAGGAGAAGAGCCATCGTTGCATTTGAAACTGTAGTGACATAAGATGAGGAGGTGGGAGAAGAGAGAGGTCTTAGTGAAAGATCTAAATTTTGCTGTTATTTTTGAAAAATGAGGCAAGATCTTAAGCTGAGTTTGTGATGAGGGATGCTGTGGGAAGCTTGAAGAATAATGACAAAGTATGGAAGTAGGTGCTATATGAAGTGAAATAATACATCAATTAGGGAGGAAATGTTTGTCTTGATGTATTGTGAGTCCAGTAGAGATTAAATAACAAAGTTATGGTGGATCCAGTCAGTCCAGTTTCATCATTTTCTCTAGCTTTGCTCATCGACACAGATGGTGAGAAGAATTTAGGTTTGAAAATCCAAACAGCCACGAGTAGGAATCCAATCAAGTATAAGGTCATAGGAAAACACCCTTCAAATATTGCCCAATAATAAATCATAAATAATGATAGAATTCAACAATATGGAGGGAGGAGGGAGATAGATATAAAAGTCTGTTTTAAGGATGGTCTCATTGATTCTTGAAGTCCTAAAGTGTGCAGTGGTGGAATAAGGAGAAGGGTGGGAAGCATCTGGTGAAACTGTTCCATACTAGGTTTAAACTGATGGGTGACTGATATTTGGAAGTAATTATGAGGCTTCATATGAGAGAACAAACCTGGCAGTGTATGGTCTGAGTTAAGGACAGAGCCTTAACTTTTTATTTTCTTTTTGACATGCTCAATTTGTGAATTTATTTGGTTTGATTCAGAATACTGGCTACAAGGTTTTTATTTTCATTTTCATTTTTTTCTTTTAAATATTATTTATATTTTCCAATTATATGTAAAAATAATTTTTAACATTCATTTAAAAATAAGTTCTAAATGTTCTCCCTCCTTTTCTCCCCTCTACTCTCTCTAAGATGGTAAGCAATTTGACATAGGTTATATATGTGCAATCACATAAAGCATATTTCCATATAAGTCATGTTGTGAAAGAAGAAACAGAACAAAAGAAAAAATAAAGCGAAAATAGTATGTTTTGATCTGCATTCAAACTCCATCCATTCTTTCTCTGGTTCTGGCCAGAGCTTTAACTTTTAACAAAGAACACAGGTTTCAGGGTTAAATGGCCCAATTTTTATATTCCATATAAGCCTTAATTTATATATGATATATATGTGTGCATGTATATGTATATACACATGTATAGGTACATACATATATTTACATGTGCATACATATATAAACACATGTGTGTATGTACATATATATGATGCAATAATATTTTCACTATCTAGTTTAAAGGGATGTTCTGAGCAAAGGACTGCATTAATATGAGCTATTATTACTTCAATCACCCTTATAACCTAAACCAAACAATTTAGCAATTTAACAAAATCTTGTATTGTTCTCTAAATAGTGTGTGTGAGTCTTATCTCTTTAACAAGACTGGAGGATCAAGACTCATATGAGTTAATTCTTCTTTTGCACCTCTATTAGCAGATACCCTAGAGCTGGTCACATAGTAGTCATTCAAGAAAACCTTGATTTTATATTAAAGAATCCCAGGATTCACAGAAATCACAGGAGGAGCAATCGGCATCAGAGAACACCCATACCCCAAAGGAATACTCACCATAACAAACCTAACAAATGGTCAACTAGCCCTTACATGGAGAATTCCAATGAGGGGGTAACAAACACCACCTCTTGATGAACATTTTCAGATCTCTTTAATTATTAAGAATGTTTTCCTGAAATCAAGCCTGATTTTTCCCTTTTTCAAGTTGGAGCCACTGGTCCTAGAAAAATGGGTCCCCTACATGCTCTCTTTATGGGTCTGGTACTCCTTTTGATTAGCTATTTGGAGATCTGAGTATATTCAATCCCTACTCACTGATTCCTTGTTAGATGACTGAATTTCAAAGCAAAAAGGATCATGAGAGAATAATAAGCTCATAAAGAGGAAGATGATCATGATGATGATAAGCATTAATAAAGTGCTTACAATATGCCAAGTACTATGCTAATATTTTACAGTTCTTAACTTATTTGACCTTCACAACAACCCTGGGAGGAAGGTGCTATTATTTTCCCCATTTGAAGAAACAGAGGCAAATGGAGATTACATGTGTATGTTTGCATGTGTATAAAAACACATACTACATATATACATATACATATATATATATATGAATATACATACATATATATGTATTGTGTGTGTGTATTTGACCAAGGTAACACAGCTAGTAAGTGGCTAAGGCTAAATTTGAACTCAGGTCTTCCTTATTCTGGGCCCAAAGCTCTATCCATCATTCTACCTAGTTGCCAGTAAGGAAGCTAACACCAGTAAGGTATTAAATGTCCTCTGTGCCAATCCCCTGCCTCCAGTGGCAGCTACCTTTTGAGTCTCCTAGGGAAAATGTGGGTTAAACTTCCTTTTAAATTCCCTGCATTCCCAAGGCTGCAGGAGAGAAATACACTAGCTTACTTGTCATGTTCTTAAAGACCTACAAGCCTTAAGAAACCACCAGAGCCTACTATACACAGTTATAAGCTAACAAAAAAAGAAAAAAACAAAAGAAAGAAAGGATGTCCTTTAAACCACAAAATACCCAAATAAGAAAACAACAAAAACAACATCTAAAATAATCCAATCTCATAAAAAAGAACTCTGATTCCTATAAAAGAACTAAAAGGGAAATCTCTCAGTTTTTAAAAGAATGACAATATCAGTAGTATACAATCTAGGCTCAAAAATTAAGAAAGAAAGAGCTCTGCCTGTTTATTAATATGTGACAAATATAGTTCTAATACCTAAATCAAGGAAGGATAAAGCAGAGAAGACTTATAAACCAATATCATTAACTAATATTGATTCTAAAATTATAAATAAAATCCTTTCAAGCAGATTATAGCTATTCATTGAAGAAATCATTGCTTATAATTAAGTTAGATTCATACCAAGGATGGAAGAATAGTTCAACATTGTGACAGCAATCAGCATAATTATATATTAGAAACAAAACATCCCACACCACGTGATTATATCAACAGACAGAGAAAAAGGCCTTTATCAAAGGCTTTCCATTACAAATAAATCCCATTTGGAATAATTACAAAATGCATAAAATGTTTGAGAGCCAGGGTGTTAGTCTACCAAAGCACATAAAATTCTTGTAAGGATTCAATTACAAAATACTTCTAAAAGAAATGGAGAACAACTTAAAGGGAAAACAACTTAAATAGCTGGAGTAATATTTAGTGTTTATGGTTGGATCGTGCCAATATAGTAAAAATAACAATACTGCAAAACAGAACTTAAAGTTTTGATGATAGAACAAATAATCAAAAGAATATTAAAAAGAAATTGATAAAATATTAAAATTCATTTGGAGGAACAAAAGAATTAGAATATCAAAGGGAAATTCCAGATCTCAAACTATATTTTAATATGGCATCCATTGATATCATTTGGCATTGGGGAAAAAAGTAGGTCAGTGGAATAGACTAAACAACAAAATATCAGAAGCAATTTACTTAATAATATAGGGAATAAAAAAACTAGAAAACATGTTACTTAGGAAAAAACTTCTTTATTTGATGAATGATGTGAAAATAGTCTAAATGGTTTGGCAGAAAGTAGGCTTCTAGTCACAGTGTTTACCATATTCCACAAAAAATTCAAAATGGATATATGACCTGAATACTAAAGATTATACCATAAAAATGAGATTTGCAGATTTTATATATATATATATAAAATCTATAACGGTATATGTATGTGTGTGTGTATATATATGTATGTATGTATGTATATATGTGTATATATATTTACCTTTCTCCAGTTATGGGTAGGATATATATTCTTTTTTGGTTTGGGGGGTTTTTTGTTTGTTTTTGTGAGGCAATTGGGGTTAAATGACTTGCCCAAGGTCACATAGCTAGTAAGTGTTAAGTGTCTGAGGCTGGCTTTGAACTCAGGTCCTCCTGACTCCAGGGCCAGTGCTCTATCCACTGTGCCACCTAGCTGCCCAGGATATATATTCTTAATAAGAATATGGAGGCAGTTACATAAAAAGATAAAAGAGATAGTTTTGATTATACAAAATTGAAATCTTTCTTCCCAAGCACAATTAATGCCTTGGGGATGGAAAAAGAATCAGTTAAATATTAGCAAAAATGACAAAAGATGAGAAGAGTCAATATAGAAAGGGTTTAGAAATTATGCAAATGAAATGGCTAAATGGTTAATGTCTGTTCACCAGAGATTCCAAGTATATACAACAAGGGGCTCATTGATAAAAAGAAAGTACCCATATACACCAAAGTATTTACAGCAGCACTTTTTGTGATAGCAAAGAACTGGAAGCATCACAGATGCCCAGGATTGGGTAATGACTAAACAAATTGTGACAAATGAATGTAATTCAATATGACTGTGCTATAAGAAATGATAACTGTGATGACTAGAGATACTAACTCAAACACTAAACATGAACTGATATGGAGTAAAATAAATCATAAAAACAAAATATATAATGAATATAATAATGCAAATTCAAAGAACCACCATCATAAATAATCAAAATTGAATGCTAAAAATATTACAAAAAATAAGCATGACCCAAAGAAGAGACATATAAAAACACCTTTCACCACTCCTTTGCAAAGATAGGAAGTCCATGGATGTGAAACACAGCTTTCATTTTCTGATTTTGGCAGGGGAGAGGGAGTGGACTAGTTTTTCTGATTGCTATTTATTTTTCTTTTCAGAACTATTTTCTTTTGTTAAAAGGGATGGAGCTCTAGGATGGGAAAAAGAAAGGGATACAGTGTGAAATTTACATAATATAAAAAACAAATGATAACAATATAAGTTTATTTTTATAGCTTATTTAAAATAAACACTCCTAGAATGGATGTTGAAGCATGAATTCCGAGTTATGCTGCTTAATCAGTTCCTCTAACTTTAGCCTGGTTCAAGTAGAAAGCACTATTTGTCTCGGGCTGGATATACAGGACCAGCTGGTGACTCAACAGGTTCCAGATAGATGCTAGAGCTCAGGAACACAAGTGTCATGTCTGCATGTTTGCATTTGTCTCCCTCCCATCTACTACTTCCATTACAAAATTTAGCTACCCCATTTCCTAGCTGTCCTTGCTGCCCACAATTTTCCACATCATCCCAATAGGTGTCAAAAATTAAAGGATGACTTAGACACTTTTAACATAGTGCTTAGAAAATATCTACCCAATCAGAGTTCATGCCAAGTGATGTCACCATGCTACAATATGTGGGGGAAATATTTTTGGACATCTAATTCAAAAATTTTCCAGAATGCAAAAGGCTCTCTTTTGGTCACACAGATTGTGGGTCAATGGAATTTATGAACTCACTCCTTCACAACTGCATGAAGTGAAAAGCAGGACTGGGGTTCCTTTTGGTATTTTCCCCCCAATCACCACTATGAAGCTGTAGGAAGTACAAGTGGCCAATAATATCCTCAAGTATTAACTAGCAAAGTGAATAGAGCAGAAGGAAAGCTTTAACAATATTAGTGGCTTCTCCTTACCCCACTTTTTCTTGTACAACAATAATTAAGGTTTTCTCCCATTAGCATTAGAGAGAGCAAAATGTTGCTCTTGTCTGTATCTATAGGGCTACTCTGAGACAAGGCAATCCTTAGTTACCCCTATGAAGAAGAAAGCCTCATTCTTTTTTTTTTTCCTTTTTAACACTCTCCACCCCAAGTACTCAGTATTCTCTAAATAACCTCTGAATCTTGGCTACCTTGGACTATATTGTTTCTATATGGGCTCCTCGGCTGTGTCAGAAGTTTCACACCTTCTCTTGCTCCTTAAAGGAAAAAAAATCCTAGCCTGTGCTCTATTTCACTAGGCTACTTTCTCTACTGGTTAATCTAATAAAAATTTATATAAAAATCTGAAGTCATTAATTGCTCAGTGGTATCATTCTTGCCTCTCCCTCTTCCCTCCTCCCATCATGTTTTCAATGTTTTAACCAAAAGAAATGACTACCTGGGAATTTCAAAATAGGTCAGAAATTTTTTATTTTAATTGATTCATACTTAATAGGTAGCGTCCTAGTCTTCCTGTGTGGTAAATTTCAAGGGTCAGAAAGACTCCTTTTTGATCTTGGGAACCCTCTCTATCAAGACTTTTGAAAGTGTTCATTCTGTGAACATTTGTGAAACTGACAATGTGGCTAAGTGAGCTCATCATTTGGAGTAACCAATTAACCTGTAAGAAAAGAAACTAATACCTACCAAAGACCTAAAATTTGGAAAGCAAATCAATCAGAGAAGAAACCATTCTCCTATACTGCCACTCTTGCTATTTTACCCTGTTTGTTTAAAAGGAAGAGTTATCTCTTGTAGAAATGAATAGAAATAATTAAGTTTGAAAAATAAAATCCATCCCATTCCAGATAACTTGGGAGGCTTTAAATGAGCCTCAGAAAAACATGGTGTTCAGAGCAAGGTGGGCCAGGGTTCAGATGTTAATGGCACATGAACCCCTGTGAGCTGACTCAAGGATTTACATTTTTAATCATGTCCATTTAGTGCCCATTGAGTTTCACCATAGAGACTAGAGAAATATTTTCGGCATAATGTGCAAAATGAAAGTGTACATCAGAGAAATCTGTTTGAACCATTCTCCAGAGCAAAGTCGGGATAAGATAATTTTGCATTTATCATTCAAGTTAATTGTAATGAGTCTAAGCCTAATGAGCCTTACCTCTAAACTCCATTTAAGAAAATAGTTAATTGCTTCATTTTAATAAATGTTGGCAGAATGGTGAATATAACAATGACTGAACACTCAATTACTACAGAAGCTAGAAATTAAAGATAGGCAGGACTTAATGAGATACATAATCTAAAAAAGCAATTGGCATGCTGAGGTGGAATAAGACAATCTCTTTAAAGTAGCTTTAAAAAAGGAATGTGTTTGTAGGAAACATAAAGCAGAAGAAATCTGGTTACAGAGTCTGATCTGTAAGCTCAACTAGTTTCCTTTTTCTTACTGGCTTTCTGAAATTCTTGAACCACTTATAAGATTATAAATTTAGAACACAATTCCCTCATTTTACAGATGAGTAACTGAGGGCCATAGAGATTAAATGACTTCGCAATAGTCATACAAGTGCTTGAGGTGATAGCTGAACCCAAGTTTTCTTTGATTGTTTTGGTTTTTTTGCAGAGGGGGGCAGGGAAATGAGGGTTAAGTGACTTACCGAGGCCCACACATCCAGTAAGTGTCAAGTGTCTGAGGTCAGATTTGAACTCAGGTCCTCCTGAATTCAAGGCCTGTGCTTTATCTACTGTGCCACTTGGCTGACCCTAAGAACCCAAGTCTTCTTGACAGCAAGTTTAATATTCTTGTCACTATTCATGCCAACAAATGGCAATCTTTGAATGCTAATATGGAGGAGCAACGAGACTTACCTCCAGTCTCAAATCTCCATCTGCTTACTGGATGGCGATCTTGAACTTGATCTTTCAAACATATGTTAAACTCAACACGTCTAATATTGAATTCATTAACTTTCCCCCCAAATTCTCCCCTTTTCTTTACTTTCACATTACTATTGAAGTTACTATTGTCCTTTCAGTCATGAAGACTCACAACCTAGGTGTTATCCTTGACTTCTCACTCTCACACACATCCCATAACCAATCAGTGATCAAGGCCTTTTGTTTCTACCTTGGCAACATCTCTCTTGTATTTGTATACCCTTTTATCTTTTTTTGACATTGTTCATTATATTCCTGCAGGCCCCTTTACCTTATGCATGGATTACCACAATAGACTGATTATCAGTCTCCATGACTCAAGTCTTTACGCGTTCTAATTCATATTTCATTCATCTGTCAGATTGATCGTCCATATGTACAAGTCTGACCATGTCACTTCCTCCACCACCTACTCAATAGACTCCAATATATTACCTGCTTTTAAAAAATCCTGTGGTTGCCTTTAAAATCTTTTTATAACCTATATCTTTCCAGTCTTCTTACATATTATTCCCCTTTATGTACTCTGCAATCCAGTGACTCTGACCACCTTGCTTTTCCCTGAACAAGATTTTCCGTCTACCAATTCTGGGCATTTTGTTGGTTGCCCCATTCCTGGAACTCTCTCCCTCCTTATCTCTTTCTTCTGGCATCCCTGTGTTAAGGGTTAAAATTCTAGCTAAACTGTCTAAAATATCTAATGAGTGGTCACCAATCAATTACAAGCTTTAGCAAGAGTTAGACTTTTAAGCATTTATTAAGGAGAATAAGAATTTGGTAAAGAGAGAGAGAAAGGCCTAGATTCCTATCTATTAAAGGGAGAGCACATTTCTAGCTCCCTTCTCCGCCAGCATCCTCAGGAAAAAGCCCCAGAGTCAGCGCCAGTCTCTTCCTTCCTCCTCCCACTAGTCCGCGTCACTTCCTCCCACCAAAGAAAAGACTCCTGGTCTTGCCCTCAAAGACCTTCACTTCATGGGCAGAACTCTTCTACAGTAAGTATCCAGCAGGTGGCATCATTCCAATCGTTACACCTGGATTTCTTCAAATCTCAGCTAAAATCCTGTCTCCTGCAAGAAGCTTTCCCTTGTCTTGCTTAGTGTTAATGCCTTTCCTATGAGATTATCTCCTATTTATCCTTGTTTCTTATCTCCTTTGTACATAGTTGTTTGCACATTGCCTCACCATTAGACTGTGAGCTCCTTGAGAGAAGGATTTTTTTTTCTCTACCTTCTTTTGTATGCCTGGAATTTAGCACAGTGATTAATTCATAGTAGGTGACTAAAAATTGTTGACTTGATTTGGCATGTTGAGGCATATTTTACCTGACTATTCAAATCTAGGGGTAGTGAAGAAAGGATTGGATTAAGAGGCAAAGTACTTGGCCTCTGATCCTGGCTCTACCACTGATTCACTAGGTGATCTTGGACCTGCCCTTTTCTGTGCTTCAGTTTCTTCACCTATAAAATGAAGGAGGTAGATTAAATCATCTCGAAGGTACCATATAACTCTGAGTTCCGAGAGTCAGATTTTATATTTCCATATACTGATGCTTCTCTGTTCCTCAAAATATGGCTATTTTGGAATTTAAATTAAATCCTTACATTTTGGGGGGGCTTTTAAAGAATCTCATCAGAGTGGTTATAACAAAGTGTACCGAAGTGTGTATTCTCCTTTAACTATATCTCATTTGCCTCAGTATGCCAAATTAATTCAAATTTTATTTTCTTTCTTCAAATTTGAAATCTTCAGTAGAGGTCATGCTGTGCTTTTTTTTTTTGCATCATGATAAGGGGAAATATAAGGTGTTTGAAAATTCACAATGTAGTTTTAAGTTTAATGGACTAAATTCTGTTATCTGACATATCTGAAGATGGAGTGGAATAGCATTTATTGAGCACTTACGACATTTCAGTTATTGTGATAAGCGTTGGGGATATAAATATAAGCAAGCAAGACAACCCTTCCTTCAAGGAATTTATATTCTAATAAGCAAAGACACTACTTATGGGGTATGGTGCCAGAAAGGTAAGTTTTGGTAGTACTAATAGTATTATTGTTCTCAATCAAGTAAACAAGAATTAAGTATTTGGAATTGTGCTAAGGATGGGGAGACAAAGAGACAAAAACAGTCCCTGCCCTCAAGGAGTTCCTTATTTATTATGGGATACATGTAAACAAATCTTTACAAACAAGATTTACAAAGGATAATTTGGAGATAATCAACAAAAGGAAAACACTAAGTGCAATTAAACAGGACCAGGAAAATATTGTAGAAGGGTAAGATTTCAGATGAAACTCTCCAGAGTTAAGTGTTGGGTAGAGTTGAGTAGAGTTGGGAAAGGCATATTGTTCAGGTTATTTGAATATCATTCAAGAATTACCAATTTTCCACCCAAAATAAATAAATAAATAAATGGAAGAAATTGTTACTTTATACTCAAATGATCATTAACAGAAGTTACTCTTCCTTTGAAGATAAACAGTGTACTTCTGGATCCACTTTACCCTCTCTTCTTATTTTTTTTTTTACCCTCTTCCTTTTCCCTCCTCTCTTTCCTTATCTTATTTGTGGCCCTTTAAAAAAAATTATCGAGCTAACATCTAATTCTTGATATTACTCTCCTTGTTGATATAAACAATAAGTCATTCATGCTAGAGAAAGATCTCTGTAGGGCCCCCTGAAAAAACCTGTTCTATTAAGGGAGGAGAATCTTTTATTTTGTTTCAGTTTTAGCCTAATTTTTAGCAGTTAGCTAATATCATAAGACATCATGATTCTTCCATTGGCTGTACTTTTAATTGGAAACCAACAAACTTTGTAAGAGGGCTACATGAATTCCCTAGTGCAGTATTGCATCAATTCTATTATAGCAGCATTGAGAAAATGATGGCAAAATTCAAAGGATTTTTTACAAGCCAGTGAAGCAGATCCCTTCCTCATGAAATCACATTCACTCTTAGAATGAAGCCTATAGGACTCTTCTCATCTCCAAGGACTGATTAATGTGACTGAAAAACTCATTGTTTTCATTTGTGGAAAGCCTAGAAAAGCTAGCCATAGCCTCTAGCATCTTGGAAAGTATTTTATTTTTAAATACAGGGCCAAATATAGGTTAGAACCACAAATTAGTCTTTTCTTTTAGATCCTACCAATAATAGCTGTGATATTATGGGAAGTGGGCTTATGGTAGAGTAGAACTATTATAGTAGGTAGTAATATTTTATATGTGTATGTTTCTGCTATGTGTGTTGAGTGATGGTTTTCTTTTTTTCTCTTTTCATTTCTGATCAAAGTCACATTGCCTATACACCCTGGTTCAATGGAATTGACTAGAAAATCAATAATTCAATTGACAGCATGATCATGGTTTCAGCCTTCTTAAAGAATTCTCAAAAGATGATGGTATGCTCTAGCAGGTATGTATAAAGCAAAGGGGACAGCTGCCCTATTGAAATGTTCAAAGGCAGACTGATGGAAGGAAGAAAGGAAAAAAGGAAGAAGGAAGGGAGGAGGGAGATAGAAAGATTGAGAAAAGGAGGGGAAAAGAAAAGAAGATATGTTTTCTACATAGTTGTGTACCCATGAAAGAAAGTAAGGAAACAAGCATTTGTTAGTGCCTAAAATGAAGAAGACACCATGCTAAGAATTTTATTAATATTATCTCCTTTGATCCTCACATGACTTTGGGAGTTAGGTACCTGCGATTATCCCTATTTTATAGTTGGGGAAACTGAGGTTAAACAGAGGTTAAGTGACTTGCCCAGGGTCACTAGTAATTGTCTGTGCTTATATTTGAACTCAGATCTTTGTTGACTCCCAGCACAGGACTCCGTTCTATGTGCCATTCAGCTGTCTGAATGACTTAAGGGAAAGTATTTAAACTTTGACAAGACCCAGTTTCCTAAAGTTTAATTGGTGTAACATACCACCAGTATCACTGTACTTTTGTGATGTAACCATGATAAGCAAATGCTATGTGAAAGTAAGCTATTTAAATGTAGTATGCATTTTTAAATTAATTGAGACATTATATTTCATTAGCTGGCTAACCAAGCAGGCTAGATCTCCTTACCTGATTAAGACATTGCTATTCAGTTCTTCTTAATAGAGGGTAGGACTGGATTTGGAGAAATTTAGCATAAGAGTTATATTTTGAGAGGAAGAAAGAGGAAGTATGTGGGTAATGGAAAGGAGTCAGAGGGTAGCTAAACGAATGGGGTGAGAGATTTGCCAAAGACAAACATTGACCACTGCATAAATTTCTCTACGGCTGATACTACTGCTTCTCCTGACTTGTTTTTTCAAGGGGACAAGAAGTTAAAAGTATATAACAAGGCAGAGAGATTTAAGTGACTTGCCCAGGATCACACAACTATGTGAGACAGGACTCACAATGAGAGTCTTACTGATTCTAAGGCCCCAGTGCTCTATCCACTGTGCCACCTAGATACCCCACTACACTATGCCTAAGGATGTGGAAATACAATAGATTACTCTGCTTTGGTCCTGGAAAAGAAATTTAATTCATGCACAAGATTTTTTTTTTACTTCCGTGAGTGTTTGTTAGGAGCTTAATTAGGATTCCTGGTCTTGATGATTGGTGTCTGGACCTGAAGAGATATCAAGAGATCTTCTTTTCCACCCCCTGTATCTATTATCCACATTTGTGATGAGGCAGACTGTTGAGCAGAAAGGACAGGGACTTGAAGTCAGAATGCTTGTATTACATTCCTGACTCTGACAGTATTAGCTATGAGGCTTTGGCAAGTCCACTGAGACCTCTCTGAGCTCTAGTTTTAAGTGTAAGGTGAGGAGAAGTGATAAGACTGGCACTACCTACCTCAATAATCTTGTGCTGGGGAAAGAGCTTTTGTAAACCTTAAAACTATAGATGCATTGTACAGTGGCAAGAACACTGCCTCTGAGGTCAGAAGACCTGACTTCCAACACAAGTCATCGGGCAAGTTAATCTCTCTGGACCTCACTTTCCTCATCTATAAAATAAAGAGGGTTGGATTAGATGACTTCTTAGGTACCTTCCAGCTCTGGATAAGATTATATAATTTCCATATTATATGTAATTCCTTCTTGCCCTAAATGTCAGGAGGAAATAACAAAAGAGGTATTGGTAAAGAGAATAACCATAAGAGATTTTCGGAAAGGAGCAAAGGAGGAGACCAATTGTGTATTAAAGTAGGCTATACACCCTTGCTTCACCCGAAATAATATAGGATTTTGTAAATCAGGTAAGTCATTTACTTTTTTTTTCTATTGAATAATTATGTCCTGTCTAAATGCTTATTGACTGATCTCTCACCTTGAAACAACTAAAAGTAAAGGAGTACAGAGACAGCTTCAACCATTCTTTGATTTATCCGAAAGCTCCTAGGGAGCCATGATAAGTTGGAGCAGCCTTAATTTCATATACAAAGGGTGACCCAGACAACTGTATTACCTGCTGTTACATCTTAGAAGATGAACATTGATTCGTTGACCCTTGAGGCTTACACATGGAACCTGAGCACGATCTCTTGAAGCCCCGATAAAATCAAATGTGTGGTGTTTTGTTTTGTTTTTTCTAATAGGAAAAGCAGAAAATCTGGAGGCTATTATAGAATATATGAATATCTGAGCATTTCAGCTACTGATCAAGTGGAAAGCAGAGAAGAAAGGAGAAATTGGAAAGTTACCATTTGGGGGCTTGGATCTTAATTTAGAATTACCTCTGAAATTGTAAAGGCACTCTCATATATGTCTGTGACAGTCAAGCAAGCACACTGCTTAATCAGGATAACCTGTCTAATAAAGGGCTAGATAATTCTAAGGAAATAACTATAAACCTCCAACCAATCTCTGGCAGTGCATTAATTGCAGTTCTTTCTTACATAGCCCCAAAAGATAGGATTATAGATGTGACCAGGAAGAAAGAGGAGATTTATTTTCAGGCAAAAAGGATCTTTCTTTCTCCTCACTCTAAATCCAAACAACTCAGACCCAAAGAAAGTAATTTGTCATGCTGAATGGTGATTTGGAGAATAGGAGGAAAGAGGTGTCTATCTTTGAACTTGCAAATAAAAAGGTTGATGATTAGTAAGATGAGTAAATGAGATAAATATTGCAAAAGTTACTTAGCCTAGTGCCTAACACATAGTAGGTGTATGCTTTTATTATTATCTGCTATACATATTTTATTCCCCTAACGTGAATTCAAGTTCTCTGAGGAAAATAATGATCATTTGGGGTATTTATTTTATTTTATTTTGGGCTTTTGATCTCAATCACTGCTGGCATTGTGCCTCTAAAATATTAGGCATCTAATACATTTTCATTAAATTTAATTATGAGATGCCTTTTTGTCATGGGGAAAATGAGGTGGGGGGGTTGGGGTCCTTAGGAATTCCTCTTTAATGAATTACACCCTCTTGCACACAAAAGCAGTTAGAATAGTTTATTTTGGGGCTGAGGAAGGGAAGGGGAAGAGAGGGAAGGGAAACCATGAAAGAAATCCTTGGACTTCTCATGGGGAGAAAGACACAAAGCATGGTTCTAAGATACCAATCTCCTCGAGCAGGAGACAGGCAGGTACTTTTATAGAGGACTGATGGGGGTGACCATCTGACGTGGAAAGTTCCCTTAGTGAGGGAGGACTATCCCGCACTGGTAGTGGCTAGAGGAATTGAGTGATGGGGTAGATGTAGATCTCTCAAGCCATCTCCTCAGGACACAAAGGAAGCAGTCACACCTAATCTTATTGCCCCAGGGTTGAGGGTAAACTAGAATGAAGGGTGGGGGGTCCTGGAGCTAGCTCAGTCTGATCTGGTTTCATTTATCTCTCTAAGCATGTCTGTCCTCTGGTTTAGTTTCTCAAGGAGAAGGTCCTTTGCTGTGCCCTGGAGAAGTTCTGGGGTACCCTGGGCCCATAACATTTTGAAAACTATAAAATTTCAGTATAACATCAAAAAAGCAATGGATGCTACTTCTTTTTCACGATTTTTTAAGACCCTAAGTTTCTTTCTTTCTTTCTCTTTCTCTCTCCCTCTTTCTCTCTCTCTCTCTCTCTCTCCCCCCGTCCGCCTCCCTCCCTCCTCCCTCCCTCTCTCTCTCTCTCCCTCTCTCTCTCTCTCTCTCTCTCTCTCCTCTCTCTCTCCTTCCCTCTCCTCCCCTCTCTCTCTCCCTTCTCCTTTTCTGAATCTTCTTTGGTTCTCTTCCACCAAAGTCAAGCCCTTGCTTCTAGCCTCTTTGGCACAGTTCAGCAAAACAAAATTGGTTTTCCATTCCCGCCACAAATTTCTCAATTTTTACAAACATTATTCCCTAAAAATACTTCCCAGAGGTGTAGGAGGGAGCTAGCCAAATTTCTGCTCATTATTCCTCAAACATGGAGGGTAAGTGAAATAGTGAAGGTCGCCCAATAAGAACATGGCTACATAAAGTCCCTCATTGAAACTTTCTTGCCTTTATGTTTCTCACTAACCCAAAAATGGCCCTTCCCAGAAATGGTTATTTTGACCGTAATCCTATAAAAAAGAGGCCCTTCAAATTAGGCACACCTGAATTAGTTTTCCACTTCAGTGACCTTGGGCTGCTGGTATATACCTTACTTCGGCTTACATTAGCAGCTTCAGACACTTTGAAATACTTAACAAATGCCTACAATGGAGACATAAGTCTAGGACCTTGAGGACCAGTTCAAAGGGGCCATGACTATTGCTGGTAAATGAGGGAACTGAAATCAATGATCTCTGCCCTTTGATCCTGTTCTCTTCTTATTTCTATGTTGTTAGTCTTCTACTTGGCCTGTGAACTTAAATTTAGCCCTGTGACTATTTTCAATATTATTTGTTGCCTAATGGGGTTCTTAGGATATAGAGAAGAAAGGGCACTGGATTTGAAATCAGACAACCTGAGCTCTGTTCCTAACTCTACTACTTCTATGTTCTTGGCCAAATCCTTTTACTTATTTCTATGTATGATAAGTGAAATGAAGTGTTTAGACTGAATCATCTATATAGTTCCTTTTAGCTCTAAAACCCTATGCCACTACTTCATGGGGCCATAGAAAAGGTACAGAGGAAGTATGTGAAGTACTTAGAAGTTAAGGTGGAAGGAAAACTATCTGTGATTCACCTAGTATAATAAATAGGACTTTTAGAAAGTCAGTTCTGAGCTCATGGTCATCAAGTGACCCTTTTGTTTTACTGAAGTAAAGGTCCCCAACCAGTCCTTCTCTTCCCAAGAAGTCACAGTTCCAGTTTACATCAGTAAGCAGTGATCAGAGAATATATGTAACCCCTGTGTGAGAGATACATTTTTGTGTTTTTCTCAGAGGAAACAATATCCTGGTCTTATATTTTTGTTATTTCTAGTTCTAGTTTACATCCTGCCTTGTGTAACTTCAGGGACATGCTGGCTATACTATAAATATTAGCCCCCTTCACCACCCCCCCCCCAGCTTGAGCTTATGGTTAGCTCTTGATCAGAGGTATATACTAAACATCCTGCTCTTCTATAATGGGTTAGATGTGCGGGTATAGGTTGAAAGTCCTGATGATCAGCCGATGGAATTGGACAAAGGTGGAAGGGGTGTTGTGTTAGATCATATATAATACCTT
The DNA here is from genome assembly GCF_019393635.1 of Dromiciops gliroides. Classification (NCBI taxonomy): domain Eukaryota; kingdom Metazoa; phylum Chordata; class Mammalia; order Microbiotheria; family Microbiotheriidae; genus Dromiciops; species Dromiciops gliroides. Next base: position 89,760,964 of record NC_057865.1, read on the forward strand.
TGTTCTGAACTTGGGGCTGAACTCACCATACATGGTGTGTGCCTCTTCCTCAAGAAAGAAAATTATTTTTTTTTCTTTAACTCTTGTTCTCCAGGTATTTATTTGAGTAAGTGGTCTTTGTCCTACATGCCCTGGACATTTCTCTTCTCAACTTTAATTACTTAAATTAGGTCTCAAGGAAGTAGTCCCTTTTGGAAAGGAGCTGATAAGCTAAAAGGTGTTCATGGTGGATAGAAGCTTAGTATTTTTTCTATTCCATAGGGGTATGTTTTCATTATCATAAGAAGATACAAAAGCCAAAAGAGGGAATCTCTTTTCATGGAATTTCAGAGATCAGTCACAGGACAGTAGGGAAGATCCTGTAACACTGATGTGAAGTGATGGATGAAAGAAGGTGATGTCTTTCCCACTGCCTCTCAAATTAAATTTCGTTAGGTATCATCCATCCAATAGCTCTGGACTTCATAACTACATAACCCTTCTTTTAGATTATTTTCCTTCATAGATTCCATATAACCCTCATTTTCTCCTTTCCCCCCTCTTTTCTAACTGGCACTTTTGCTTTTACTCCATTGATTTTTGTCTGTGTATAATGTTACTTCTGTTTGGACTCCAAATTGTATTTAAATGTCTATAAGTTAAAGAGTATTGGGGAAAGCAAAGGTTTTCATAACTATATTCATCTTCTGCACAGTCCTTTTGCTTTTTTCTTGTTATATATGTGTGTGTGTGTGTGTGTGTGTGTGTGTGTGTGTGTGTGTACGTGTGTGAAAAATGGGAATAAGGAAATCCTCCTTTCCAGATACTCATTTCCTCATTATATAGGTGAATTTTAAATGGGCATGGTAGCAAAACAAATCAAGAACTATATTCCTTTTTTTCATTTTAAATTTCAGTGTATTTTATTTCTTCTAGTCTTATTTTGGAAAGGGAGAGAAGGGAAGGGCAAGAGGAGGGCATAAAGGAAAAAGGAAGGAAAATTGTGATGAAGAGGTCTTTTTCTTTTACTTTAAGAAAACTCAAGGTTATTTTGAAAACTCTCATTGGCTTCAAAAATTGTTCTCTAGTACTCAATGAGATTTCATTATAACTTCTTTTCAAATACTCTGAATCACAGCATACCTAGGATATAGTCATATGTGAGGTCTTTCTCTGGATGTCTATAGGAGTTCAAAATATTGCCTAAAGCATCCAGTGAGAATAAAAATAAATGAAAAGAATGATTTTGCTTCCCCCAAACACATACTTTTTGTCCTATTTTTTCATCTGCCTTGTCAAAAATATCTACAGTATGTCTCTTTCCCTGAAATTGAAGTAAAATGGCCACCAGGGAGTGCCAATCATGGTGTCTTCTTCAGTCAATATTAATCAATAGCCATCAAGACCAACAACAATGAAGAAAGCAATTGTTCAGACCAGGTTATGAAATTCTCTCTCTAAGCATAATTTCCATTAACTGGAGGTCAAGATGCCACTCGAGCTTTGCCTGTATAAGTGAAGACTGTGAGGAGGAAGGGCTTGTTATATTGTGAATTTTGTATTAAACCAAGAGAAAAGATGATTTGCCCCAAGGATCAATCCTTTTTCCATTGGGATTTAGACAAGTTTTATCAAGAAAATTGCAAGGGTGGAGTAGAGGCAGAAATTCAGCTGAACTCATTCAATGCTCCCCTCTGAATAACTTTGAAATACCACTTAAAATTGAATTCAGGAGTGGAAATGCCAAAAAAAAAGTTTAGGGTGAAACAATTTTCCAGACCAAGTCAACCTGGGAGGTTGGCAGGAAATTTCTGTCACACTGGGGTGGTTATTGGGCCTGGTGAGCAGTGCAAGCTTCACTGTGGAAATGCCAGCAGCAAGCCTCGAAGGTGACTACAACAGTCACAGTGGCAACTTTGGGAGCTCTCAACCCAAGACATAAGGGAGTGAGACAACTGGTGAGAAGGAGATAACAGGGGACCCTTTACTGAAGCTTCAAAGAATAACAATGTTAATTGGACACAAACTCAACAAGAATTTCTGGAAGACATCAAAAAAGGATTTTAAAAATCAAATAAGAGAGGTAGAGGGAAAATGGGAAAAGAAATGAGAGGAATATAAGAAAATAATGAAAAGAGAGTCAACAGCTTAGTAAAAGAAATGCAAAAATAATGAAGAAAACAACACCTTATAAAAGAGAACTGATTGAATGATAAAAGAACAAAATTCCCATGAAAAGAAGACCTCCTTAAAAAGTAGAATTGGCCATATGGAAAAAGAGGTACAAAAATTCACTAAAGAACAAAACTCCTGAAGTAGAATTGGCCAAATGGAAAAAGAGGAACAAAAGCTCACTAAAGAACATAATTCCATAAAAAATTAGAATAGGGCAACTGGAAACTAATTACTCCATGAAACACCAAGAACCAATAAGACAAAGTCAGACTATGACCAAAGGGCTATGTATGGGACTGTTCTTACCCTTTGACCCAGTAATACCATTACTAGATCTGTATCCCAAAGAGATCATAGAAAAGGGGAAAGAACCCACATGAACAAAAATATTTATAGCAGCTTTCTTTGTGGTGGAAAAGAATTGGAAATCGCAAGAATGCCTATCAATTGGGGAATAGCCGAACAAGTTGTGATATATGAATATAAGGAAATACTATTGTGTTGTAATAAATGATGAGCAGGCAGATTTCAGAAAAACCTGCAAAGACTTAAGTGGACTGATACTAAGTGAAGTTAGCAGAACCAGGAGAACATTGTACACAGTAATAGCAACACTGTGTGATGATCAACACTGTGATAGAATTGGACCTTCTCAGCAGTGCAATGATCAAGACAATTCCAAAGAACTCATGATGGAAATTGTTCTCTTACATACAGAAAACGAACTGTGGATTCTCACTGCAGATTGAACCATTACTGTTTCTACTTCTTGTTGTTGTTTTCTTTTTTGGAGTTTTTTCCCTTGTGTTTTGATTCTTCTTTCACAACATGACTAATGCAGAAATACGTTTAAATGTGATTGTACATATATAACCTATATCACTTTGCTTTCTGTCTTGGGGAGGTGTAGGGAGGGAGGGAGAAAAATTTGAAACTAAAATCTTATGAAAACAAAAGTTGAAAACTATCTTTACATGTAACTAGAAAATAATAAAATACATTTTACAATTTAAAAAGTCAAGAAGCAAATTAAACATATTAGAAAAATGTGAAATGTCTCATTGGAGAAAAAAACAAATGACCTGCAAAAAAGAAGAGAGATAGAGGAGAAATAATTTAAGAATTTTTGGAATATCCAAAAGATAACAACTGAAAAAGAGCCTAGACTTCTTCTTTCAAAAATTATCTAGGATAATTGCCCTAGTAACCTAGCAATAGAGGGTAAAATAGAAATTGAAAGAATCACTAATCACCTCCTGGAATGGATACAAAAATTTAAAAATCCCAGAAATATTATAGCCAAATTAAAATCACGCATGGAAAAAGAACATATTGCAAGCAGACAGAAAGAAACAATTCAAATATCATAGAACAATAGTCAGGGTTATACAAGACTTAGCAGCTTCCACATTAAAGGACAGAGGTCTTAGGATGTGATGTTCTGGAAGGCAAAAGAGCTAGGAATTGCACCAGAATAATCTACCCAGAAAAACAGAATCATCCTGCAGGGACAAATGGATACTTAATGAAAGCAAGGACTTTTGAAAAAATTCCTGATGAAAAGAGCTGAATAGAAAATCTGCCATTCAAATACAAGATTTGAGAGAAGTATAAAAAGGTAATCATGAAAGAGAAATTATAAGAGGCTAAAAATGGTTAAACTGTTTACATTGTTATATGGAAAGATGATATTTGTAATTCCTAAAATACATTATTAGGACAGTTAGGAAGAGTATGCATATACAGAAGGTATGGGCATGAGTTGGTTATGTTGGAATTATTTTTTTAAAAATAGAATTAAAAGTTGAGAATGAAGGATGCCCTGGGAAATGGGGTAGAGAAGAGGGAGAAGAGGGATTGTGAAAATGATCTAACTTAAAGCATGTGCAAATGAAAGAGCTTTTACAATGGAGGGAAAAAGAGGGGAGGATTGGTAGGCAAAGCTTGTATCTTATTCTAATTAAAATTGGTTCATAGAGTGAATAACATTACACTCATTTGTGTAGAAATATCTTACCCTGCAAGGAAGTAGATGGGGAAGAGATTAAGAAAATGAGGGAAGGCTGATAGAAGAGAGAGCAGATTAAGAGAAGCAGTGGTTAGAAGCAAAACATACTTTTGAAAAGGGGAATGAGGGAGAGGAAGGAAGGGAGAGGAAAGAAGTAGGGAGAAAAGGGAATAAAGAGGAGAAAAAGAATGAGGAAATGTATAGTTAGTAATCATAATTGTGAATGTAAATAGAATGAAATCATCCATAGAACAAGTGATAGCAGAATGATTAAAAAACAGAATCAATAATATGTTGTTTAAAAGAAGAATGGGGAGGGGACGCTCACAGGAAAGTAAAATTAAGGGGCTATAACAGAATCTATTAGCCAAAGGGTAGCAATCCATGAATTTAGACAAAGCAAAAGCAAAATTATACCTAATTAAAAGAGGGATGGAAAGTACATATTACTAAGAGGCACCATAGACAGGAAGTAATATCATATTAAACAGATATGCACCAAATGGCATAGAATACAGATTTTAAGAAAAGTTTGAATGAGTTATAGGAGGAAATAGTAAATCTATGCTGATGGAGAATGTCAACTTTCCCCTTCTCAAAAGTAGATAAATCTAACCATAAAATAAACAAGAAAGAAGATAAGGAGATGAATAGAATTTCAGAAGTTTTGGATATGCTAGATCTCTGGAGAAAAATGAATAGGAATAGAAAGGAATATATCTTTTACTCAGTTGTACATGGTACCTTCATAAAAACTGACCACATATGGGAATGAAAACTTCACAGCCAAATGCAGAAAATCAGAAATCATGCAGAACATAAAGCAATAAAAATTATGTGTAATAAGGGGCCATAGGAAGAAATGAAAAGTTATTATAGATTAAATATTTAATTCTAATGAATGAGTGGGTCAAAGAGCAAATCATAGAAACAATCAATTATTTCACTAAAGAAAATGACAACATATCACAATTTATGGGATGCACTCAAAACAGTACTTAGGGGAAAACATTTCTAAACACATCAATAAAATAAAGAGCAGATAAATGAACAGGGCATGCAACTAAAAAAAAAATCTAGAAAAAGACCAAATTTAAAATCCCTAATTAAACACCAAAATAGATATCCTGATAATCAAGTGAGAGATTAACAAAATTGAAAATAAGAAAACCATTGAACTAATAAAACTATGATCTGGTTTTATGAAAAAAATCAATAAAATAGACAATTTAATTTTAAAAAGAAAGAAAATTAAAATACCAGTTATCAGAAGTAAAAAGGGTAGGTTCACCACCAAATAAAGAGGAAATTAAAGTAATTAATAGGAGCTATTTTGCCCAACTCTAAGCCAATAAATCTGACAATCTAAGGAAAATGGAACAATAAAGTATCAAACAATTATTTTATAAAGCTAGGGAAAAATTAACAAAATTCAACTGGAAGAACAAAAGGTACGAATATCAAGGGAATCAGTGAAAAAAATTGTTAATGAAGGTACTCTAGCAGTACAAAGTGCTAGTTATCCAAACAATCTGGTGGTACTGGCTAAGAAACAGTTTAGTGGATGAGTAGATGAGATTAGATATAAAAAAAAAAGAGTAGTAATTGACCATAGGAATTTAGTGTATGATAAACCCAAAGATACAAGCTTTGGAAACAAGAATTCATTATTTAACAAAAATTACTGGAAAACTGGAATGTATTTTGATAGAAACCAGATATAAACCATCTTGTCACATTGCAAGATAAGGCCAAAATGGGAAGATGCTTTAGTCATAAAGGCTGATACCATAAGCAAATTAAAAGAGCATAGAAAATTTCACATGTCAGATCTATGGATAAGGAAAGAATTTATGACCAACAAGACATAGCATTATGAAATGCAAAATGGATAATTTTGGATTAAAATTAAATTAAAAAAGGTTGGCACAAACAAAAACAATACAGCCAAAATAGAAGGAATGGCAAGAAACTGGGGGTGGGGGATTTGCAACACTTTTCTCAAATATACAGAGGAAAAATGTCAAATCTATCAGAATATATAATCATACCCCAATTGGACAGATGATCAAAAGATATGAACATGCAGTTTCAGGCAAAAATATCAAATTATGGTGATTAGAGAAATACAAATTAAAACAATTCTCAAGTACAACCTCACACCTATCATATTGGTTCATATGACAGTAAAGGAAAATGACAAATGTTGGATGGGCACAGAGAATTGGGATACTAATGCAATGTTGGTGGATTTGTGAACTTATCTAACAATCATGGAGAGCAATTTAGAAGTATGCCCAGAGAACTATAAAACCATGCATACAACTTTGACCCAACAATTCACTACTAGGTATATATCCCAAAGTGATCAAAGAAAGAGGAAAAGGACCTATATGTACAAAAATATTAATAGCAGCTCTTTTGTGGTGGCAAGGAATTAGACATTGAGAGGATGCCCATCAACTGGGGAACAGGTGAACAAGTTGTGGCTTATGATTATGATGCAACACTATTGTGTTATTTTGTTTGTTTTTGTTTTTTGGTGAGGCAACTGGGATTAAGTGACTTGCCCAGGGTCACACAGCTAGTAAGTGTTAAGTGTCTGAAGCTGGATTTGAACTCAGGTACTCCTGACTCCAGGGCCAGTGCTCTATCTACTCTGTCACCTAATTGTCTTACATGATAACTGATTTAAAGTAATTTGGTGAAATAGAAACTTCAGAAATGTCCAATTATTTGGATAAAAAGAAGAAGTGTAGTCAGTATAGAAAACAGGAACAGTTAAAGAGGTAGATGGAGAACTAGGAGTGTATTTTCTAAGAAGATAAAATAGAAAGTGTCTACATAACAGAATAGTCTGCTTCAAAACGAGGGTAAGGTTGAGAATGATGTGTTAGAAAAGTCCATTGCATTTTGTGATTATATGGTCACTTTTAATTAATAAGAGTAATTTTAGCTCAGTAATAGTGGCAAAAACTGGATTGCAAGAGGCTGAGGAAAGAGTACTTGCTAAGAAAGTATAGGGATTGGTAATACCATCTTTTCCAATGAATTTAGTATGGGGAAATTTGGATTAATACAGAAGTTAGATGGATTGAAAGTACTTAGAAAAGACATTGCCTTTGGGATTTGTAAACCTAAACCTTGCCATGTTAGTATGTTAATGGCAAAGACCTTGTGATAAGTAAGACACTGAAGACAGATGAAAAGAGGTGGGATGGGGTTGGAAAAAAATTTTATAGAGGAGGCTGGAATTAACCATAGCCTCCTGAGAATTATTAATAAGGAATAGTATAAACACTCTCCCTCTGTGTTGAAAGTAAAGGAGAAAAGTATAAGTAATGATGTTAAAGAATGTTGAGCAGTGGAGGAAAATGTGTTAAAGAAGCTTCTATCAGATAAACTCTATATTCTCAGCCAGGCAAGAATCTTGATCAGATCTCTCTAAAGACATAATTTATGAACATAGTTGAAACACTTAAATGATATTTGTATGTGAAGTTTATTAAAGATATTTTTTTCTTATTGGACACTAGTAGTGTCCAAAACCACTTGCATTTTTCTTTTTCCCCCAATATATTTTATTTCATTGAAGATTAGTCTTCCTGATTTCAAATCCAGCCTCAGACACTTAGTAACTGCGTTGATCCTGGGTAAGTCAGTTAAGCCTGTTTGTCTCAGTTTCCTCATCTGTAAAATGAGCTGGAGAAGAAAATGTCAAACCACTACAGCATCATTGCAAGACAACTCCAAATAGAGTTATAAAGTCAGACATGACTGAACAAGTTATCATGCAGCCCTTGTCACCTCTCTGGGTGGGTGAATTGTGCTTGTGATGCACTGAGAAATATTATGTATTAACTATTGTATCATATATATGTGTGTATGTGAATATATACATGTATGTGTGTATATATACATGCATATGTGTGTATACTATGAAGAACATAGTTCTCCAGATAGTGTCAAACTAATTATAGGTAATTATCAAGTCCCTTGATGTAGTATAACTTCTTAATGAATGTGATAACATAGATCATATATCAACATATATCCACATATATGATAAAGGATGGTATTAACTTTTGTTAATTCAACTAAAAGCTTCACATTATTTTTTCATATGAAATGCCATTTCAGCAAGTAGTTAAGTTGATTTTTAATGCAAGTATGGGATTGATCCTTTATAAATTTCATCTTATTAGATTTATCCCAAGGATTTTACCTGCTAAGACCTTTCTGTACAGTGACTCTTCTTACCTTGTGAGCTGTCCTTCTCAGATTTTATGTCATCTGCAAATTTGATAAAACTTTCCATTTTTGTTTTGTCAAGTAAATAAAAATTTTGAATAGCACAGAGAGAAGGGGAGATCCCATAGGCACTCCAACAGATACCACATTCCAGCTTTACTATCAATTCACTGATGACTCCTCTTCAGGTCCTGTTATTTGTATTTCGAAATCTATTAAACTGCGTTGCCATATGGCTTTAACCTTTTAATTTTTCTTCAAGGAAAGCATGAGGGATGTTTTCAAATGCTTTTCTGAACTGCAAATAAACTATGTCTATGACAGTCCTCTGATCTACCAGTCTAGTAACCCCATGGAAAAGAAATGGGTTTAATCTGGCCTACACAATGTCTATAAAATGCATCCTTGTTCTCTATGATCACTACTTCTTTTTTCATATAAAACTAACCATTCCTTTGATAATACTTTCCAAAAATTTTTCAAGTATTAAAGTCAAGCTTTTTTCCCTTTTTTTTGGAAAATGGGACATTTTCTTCTTTAATCTTAAATCTTTCCTACTGTCTAAAAACCTTTCAAAGATCACAAACAATGGCTTAGCAATATTATCTGAGCTTTCTTTTGGTATCATGAGATGAAGTTTCATATTTTAACTTATTTGTCAAGGGCAACTAGTTATTTTCTTATTATCTCCTCATTTATCTTGGACAACAACTCCCTATTAACCATTTTCATTTTATCCTTTCCAGTACAAGGATCATTCACCTTGGCATGGAAAAGAAAATTAAAATAAGCCTTGAATGGTTCTGTCTTTTTTCCATCAGCCAGTAAAATTTTCTAACTCACCTTGAACAATATTCTTATTGTCTTTGATTCCCTTTTCTCCCCATTATAAGGAGTGCACTTGAATAGACATCAACTGCAGGTTTTTCTGAAATATGTTTTCCAGAAGCTGCCATTAGTGCACACTCCCAGCACAGCATCAGCAAAATATTAGCCAGTTGGGCTAGGGGAAAAATAACTAATGTAAGAGGACTCCAGAGTGGGAAATATCAAGGTTAAAGCTCATATCAGGAAAGAAAAGGAAAAAAATGGAAAGAAAATGGTCTAGGGCATTACATGCTGTTGGGACATTTGGAATATATTGCAAGTCTCTCTTTCCAATGCTCTGGAGAGGTTAGATATTGGGTACAAACATAGCATTCCTGATACAGGTACAGGAGGTTTCATCACTCTTGCTAATGATTGACTTGGGACTCAATGTGGTGTACCCTTTCCCAATCAATGAAGACATTTCCTTTCTTCTGATAGGAACACGGTTCATGTAGGTAGTGTCAGTAGCTTCTAAATCCCAAAGATGCAGCAATTTTGTGATAACATTGACTTTCAGCATTCTCTTAATTACCAGCAAGTTGTTGTCCCAATGCTTCTGGCTTCCCTAGGATGAACATGGGACTGAGACTAGGTCTGGAATAAAATCTTCTATCTTTAGGAGATTAGAGGGAAGGGAAAGTGGTTTGTTTGAAGCCATAGGTAATGGTAGTATTTGCCACTAGTGTATATTCTTGTTATAGTGTTTTCTGAGTCCTATGACCTTAAATTATTCTTTTCTCTATGATATACCATATGACAAGTTCTGTCTCAACTAAAGAGAAGAATTGTGTGTGTGTGTGTGTGTGTGTGTGTGTGTGTGTGTGTGTGTGTACCTATGTGGGCATCATTACTGGGAGTAGTTTTTAATCCCAAATTGGGAAGATTCCCAAAGTAGCAGTTTGGGATTATGTTATATAGGCCAAAAGGAAAAAAAAAGTCTCTAAGCATTCCTCACTGGTCTAAGATCATGCAGAGCTTCAGCATGCCTGATGCAATTAATGACCAAGCCATGTGTTTATATTCATCTTCAAGTACCTTCCCTAGTTTCCATTAATTGAACAAGTATTATTAAAAATCTAAGTTTGCTGATTAATTCCCAATATAACAATCCTTATTTCTTCAGACAGCTTTCCCTATTCCTCCTCATTGTTTTTGTGAGCAAATTTTATTTTGGAGATCGGCCTCCTGGGCCAACTTGATTCTATACATTTTTAGCCCTTGGATCTCACCCATCATTTTTTGTTTTGTTTTGTTTTTGTTTTTGTTTTTGTTTTGGTGAGGCAATTGGGGTTAAGTGGCTTGCCCAGGGTCACACAGCTAGTAAGTGTCAAGTGTCTGAGGTCGGATTTGAACTCAGTCCTCCTGAATCCAGGGCCAGTGTTCTATGTACTGCCTCACTTAGCTGCCCCTCACCCATCATTTTTCTTAACATTTTAGAATCTACTTTCCTTAAATCGAGTATCCATGGTATATTATGCATAGCTCAATTTTTCTTCCCTCTCATGCATACTAAGACAGAGTGCTGATTCTCTACCCAACTTTCACCCCTTCTCAGACTGCCAAGATTCCTATCAACTTCAGCAACAAGTTTATCCTTTTGGATGAGACTCAAGTCTAGAATATGACTTCTCCTTTTTGGTTTATCCACCATTTAAATGACAAAATTTTGTTATGGCAAGTCTACAATGTACTAACTGCTCTGCGTTTGGCAGAATTAGAATTCAAGCAGATGTCTGAACAACTGAAATTATAAGACGATAAATTTAGAGCAATAAGGGATTTGAAAGACCTTTTAGTTAAACAAAATGCTTTGTAGATAAGGAAACTGAGTCCCACAGAAGTTAAATGGCCCATCAAAACCATACAGATAGTAAGTGGCAGAGCCAGGCTTCAGATCAAAGTCTTCTAAGTTCAAATACAATATCCTTTCTTATGGTTTGCTTCCTATCATCCTTGATCACTGCCATATGACACTTCCATGTACAGTTTGTAATCTCTTTTCCAAATTCCTACTTTAAATATTACTTCTGTCCCAGGCATTTATAGTAGCTATATCAACAACATCACTTCTGTTTATTCCACTGTAATTCCAACCTTTCTCTGGTTCTTGGATTTCCTATTAAGGATATATCTTTGTAATATGATTTTTGATGCCTCTTTTTTTATTCTTTTGAATAAGGCATACTTTTCCAGATAGTCATGAGTCCAATTCCACTGTTAGTGATATTCATGAAGATAAATTTATTGCTGTTGTTCAGTCATTTCAGTTAGCTCCCACACTTTGGACCTAATTTGGGGTTTTGCTGGCAAAGATACTATAGTGCTTTGACATTTCTTCCTCTAGCTCATTTTATAGATGAGGAAACTGAAGCAAACAGGCCTATGTGACTTGCCCAGGGTCATACAGCTAGTAAGTATTTGAGGCCAGATCTTCAGGAAGATGAGTCTTCATGACCTCAGACCTTGTACTCTATCCACTGGGCCACCTAGCTGCCCAAAACTAAATTTGTGGTTTTGGATGGCAGAGAGAAGCCAGGAAGTTGCCTGAGTTCTCCCATGTTTCCCTCAAAAACAACATTGAATAAAGCCTCTAAATAGATTCTGGAACTAAAAAACCTACAAAAAGTCAGAGACACAATCTTCTTACTTTAGATAATTTAGAAGACTTCAGGAAAGGTCTGTCTCAATTGGGCAAAAGGGGACGGCAGTTCAACATAGCTTGCACAGTGGCAGCTTGGCACAGCTGAGGGTAGCACAGCTGAAAGAGGTAAGAAACTTGTCAAGAGTGACCCCTGTGCTCCAGGAGCAGATGTCAAATTTATAAGTTTAAAAATAGGCTATAGTATAAGAAAGGAAAAAAGTACACATTCCATTGACAACTTCTATGATGAAAGGGTAAACCAAAACACAAACTCAGATGAGTTTGTCACAATGCTTACAAGTGAAGACTCAAGTGGGAAGATGATCTTGCCTCAAGATCAAAAAGCCTTTTTCAAAGAGCTCAAAAACCTTTTAAAAAATCAAATGAAGAGAGATAAAAGGAAAATGGAAAAAAAAAGAAATGAGAGAATAAGAGTACACTGGAAAAATAAGCAAAAAAAATTGACTGAAAAAAAACAATTCTTTAAAAAATACAATTGCCCAAATGGGAGAAATATTGGCCAATGGAAAAGGATGTGCAAAGCTTACTGAGGAAAATAATCCTTAAAAATGAAATTTGGGCATATGGAATCCAATGACTCCATGAGATACCAAGAATCTGTCAAGCAGAATCAAAAGACTGAAAAAATGGAAGAAAATGTAAAATACCTCATTAGCAAGACAAATGACCTGGAAAATAGATCCAGGAGAGATCATCTAAGAATTACTGAACTACCTGAAAGCCATCATCAAGAAAAGAATCTAGACACCATATTCCAAGAAATTATGAAGAAGAACTGCCCTGATATTGTAGAATCAGAGGATAAAATTATCATTGAAAGAATCCACCAATCACCTCCTGAAAGTGACCCTAACGGAAAACTCCACGGAATATTGTAGCCAAATTCCAGAATTATCAGGTGAAGGAGAAAATACTCTAAGCAACCAGAAAGACACAGTTTAAATATCATGGAGCCACAGTCAGGATGACAAAGGACCTGGCAGCTTCAACATTAAGGGATCACAAGGCTTGGAATATGATATTCCAGAAGGCAAAGGAGCTTGAATTACAACCAAGAATCAACTACCCAGCAAAACTGATCATTCTTTTTCAGAGGAAAAGATGGACATTCAATGAAATAGGGGACTCTCAAGGTTTCCTGAAGAAAAGACCAGAACTGACCAGAAAATTTGATCTCCAAATATAAGACTCAAGAGAAGTATAAAGAGGTCATTGGGCAAAAAAGCGCGTTCAATAAAGTTGAACTGTTTACATCCCTACAAGGGAGGATTATACTTTTAACTCTTGGGAATCTGTATCTCTATTAAGGTATTGTTATTAAATTGACTTCGAAGTGTTGATATAAATAAACTTAAGTGGCAGAATGAAAGGAAAATAAGGGGAGCAGAAGGAGGTGGAAGTGGAATGGGGTTAATTACATCATATGAATAGGCACAAAAAGAAACTATTACAATAGAGGGAAAGAAGGGAGGGGTTAGCATTGTTTCAACCTTACTCTGATCAGATTTGTTCAGGGAGGGAATAACATATACACCCATTTGTATAAAGAAACTTATCTTACTCTTTAAGGAAGTAAAAAGGTAAGGGGGAAAGGGTGGTACTGTTAGAAGGGAGGCCCTAATCAGGGGGAAAAGGGGAAAGAGAAAGAAGTGCATCTGATAAAAAGGAGGGCAGATTGAAGGAGGCAGTGGTCAAAACCAAAGCCAAATTTGCCTCCATGTTTATCTGGATATCTGTTTACCTTGCTTGCTACCATCATATGTTAAATTTGTATATATTTAGTTGGGGGCACCTATGTGGTGTAGTATATAAAACACTGGATCTAGAGCCAGGAAAACCTGAGTTTAAATCTAATCCTGGACACTTAACAGCCCTGTGACCCTGGTCAACTGACTTATTCTGTTTGCCTCAGTTTTCACATCTGTAAAATAGAGATAATATTAGCACTTATCTCCCAGGGGTATTTTGAGACTCAAATAAGAAAATAATTGTAAAGTATTTGTCATATAGTAAGCATTATGTAAATGTTAGCTATTATTATGAATTCTATTGCTGGCTCCTTTCTTGTATGTTGTCTCCTGCGAATTGTAGGCTACCCCTAGTGCTTTTCTTCCTACTTTGTAGCTACTTTCTATAGTCCTTAGCTTGAAAAATGATATACTCAGCTTTTCCCCCTCATCTTCCTATTTCAGTTGAAAATCTTGTTGATTAGATTTGTAAGATTCTAGGAAAACAAATATTTTACCAGCCTTCATTATGTTTACTCTATTCACAACCAAGATCCTCTCCATCCCTATTTTAAGCCATAGCCCCTAAATCCAAATCCTTTTCTAATATTCCATCCTCTTAACCAGCTGTTCAGTCTTCCCTTACCTCCATCCAATCTGCCTTTCTCTTCCACAGCCCATGCTTTCAATAAGTAGTAATGAAACACACACACACATACATACACACACACACACACCTCTGTCCAAGGCCCTTTTGGTTACTCATAATTCTGATCAATAGCTTGTAGTGCCTTCAGACATTTTTCACTTAAAACTGTAGTTAACCAGGTAGCACTTTTAAAAGAATTAATAGGAATCAGCTCAGGTAATAATAGGTTCAGAAAGTAGTGTGATGGAGAAAAGGTGGAATATTGTTATTAAAAGACATGGGATGGCAGCAACTCATCTATTCCTCAAATGTGATCAGTGCTGGCCCTGAACCCAAAACTATAATGTACATAAGATCTCATACTGTCTTAGTAAAAACTAACAGTTACCAAGCCTTACAAGCCAATCTTGGACATCTATGTACCCTGAAGCATTTTTGTGCATGTTTCCCAACACTGATGGACCACATGCTATGTGAATGTTGCTGCTGTGCAAAACCATGAAGTTGGCAATATTTTTTTTCAAGAAGATATCTGCCTTAGAGCCACTTTCCTCTAAGATGCATATGCAACTTAGTGAGCCTACTACCCTCATGTTTCTTTCCTAATCCATCAATAAAACTTCTCATATATATATATATATATATATATCTCCTTCCTATAAAGTTGTGCCACCCAAGAATGTTGTGAAGGTATTAATCTCTCCCAGAAAGAATTGCTTTTTCACTGAGAGTAAAGCCTCCAACTACAATAAAGCTCCTCTGGAAAATGATTCTTTGGGCATTGAGGGTCTTCCAGGTCCCCTGAAATCAGGCCATTTAGGGGGTTGTCTATGATGCTTTCTGGTCAAGTGGACCTGATCCTATAGTGGCTGTCTGTCTCGTTGAACTCTAGCTCATCATTCTCTGATTCAAAAATTCTCTACTTCATTGCATATTGTTCCATCTGAATCCAATTTAAGAGTTTGGTTTTGAATTTTTAAGTCAAATTCTCAGCGAGGCTTAGCAGAGGCTATGGAAATGGATCTTGGAACAACATACAACCCAGAGAACCAATATGAGCAGACTTTGAGATCTGCTCATCTGTTTCTCTTCAAATAGCATGTTCAAAGTGCTATTTCTGTATAGTCAGCCAGGAATGGACAGCTGATTGTGAGGAAATGAGTAGGATAACACTACCTACTTCATCGGAACATATTTGGAGTAACTGACCTACTATTTTCAAATTTTCTGCTAGGTTCAATTACATTGGAGCCATATGACAAAGCAACCTGTTTTTCTGGATGCCAAGATAATGAAACAGAAGGTAGCCAGAGTTCCCTTCATATCAGAGCCTCAAATAAGAACATCTGACAATTGAAAGGGACTTCAGAGGTCATTCAGCCAAATATCAATTAAATTAAAAAAATATTTACCAAGTACCCACAATATGTAAAATGATCTGCAGGGCACTGTGGATAAACACACAAAATTGAAACCACTC
Organism: Dromiciops gliroides; assembly: GCF_019393635.1. NCBI lineage: Eukaryota > Metazoa > Chordata > Mammalia > Microbiotheria > Microbiotheriidae > Dromiciops > Dromiciops gliroides. The sequence goes on from NC_057865.1 coordinate 89,776,765, forward strand.
TTGTCCTCAAGCAGCTTACTAGAATTTAATAGTATCATCAGTGCAGGAATCCTCTATTTATTATCCATGACAGATGGTTATTTATCCATTATCTGCTTGAATGCTTCCAGGGCAAGGAAGATCATGTCTTCATAAAGCAATTCATGCTATTTTTATATATAACTCTATTAGCTAAATTCTTCCTTCACTCTACTGAAATCTGTCTCTCTATAATGCATAAGAGAAGTAAAAGAGTTTACTAAATTGAACCTCCACTCTTTGGTTTTGCACATTGAGGAAATAAAGGACAAGTTACTCCCACTACCACTTATCAGCCCCTTAAAGATTCAAAGAGAACAGTAATCTACAACTCAATAAATGTGTATTCTATGGTTTTCTCTTCTTCAGCTCAAATCTTTGCCAAGTGTCCTCATATGTTTTAGACCTTTCCCCATCCTGGGAACACTCTTTTAGAAGCACTCTAATATGTTGCAGAAAAGGTGCTGATCTGTATTGGAAGAGAGAATTTACACACCTGAGTGTTCCCTTTATAAGAGAAATTACAAATCCATTTCTTATCCCTGTCCTCTTAAAATATGCTAAAATTCAAAATGATTTCATCTGATAAGGTCATTGCATCCTATTATTTGGGAACTACACTTCAATTGATGCTGCTTTTCCCCCAAACCCTCATACTTTAGGTTCATATTAGACTTGTCATTAAATAGTCATTGAAGTCTCTAGGTAGTTTCCATATCCAATTAAGTGTCACCATTCTATAAATTCTGTATGTTTTAAAAGCAAATGGAAGACTTTCACTTTTCCCTGTTAAAATTCATTTTCCTGACTTTGCTCCATTCTTCTAGGCTGTCAAAAATAATTTTGAAACTCTTTTTCTGTTAACTGTTGAAGGAGATATCCCTTGTAACTTTAAAAACTGTCCAAAATGTTTATTTTTATATCTTCAACCTTTTATGTCTATATCTAAGTTATTGGTTAAGTGGCAGAACCACGGAGAAAACTAGGCTCCTTTTCTCCCAGTACAATATTTCTAGCCTTTTCAACTGTTTTCCACAAGACATGATTTCTAAACCCCTTGTCATCTTGAGAACATTACTTTAGAAGTACTCTAATTCATCAGCATTCCTCTTAAACAGAGGCAGTGTTGCATAGTGGATAGACAGCCAGTTTCAAAACTAGGAAGGTGTGGGTTCAAATCCCATCTTCAATTCTAGATTTTGTGTCATTGAACTTCTATTCCTATATCCAAGTTATTGATAAAATGGTAGAAGCAAGGAGAGATTCCCCTGGAAAATCATAAAAAATCTTCCAGTTTGATATTGTTTCATTTTATAACAATTATGTATCTGTCCATATTTTCAATTCTAAAGTTCTGCCACTGTTGCTAGTAATCACACAAGGAATACTCCTATCTCCAAAGAACCCAAGATAAATATCACAGAGAGCAAGGGAAGGGAACAGGATTCATGTGAGGAGATTTCATATATAACCAGGGGGGAATTCTGAAGAACACAGGTAAATGACATTATCAAGGAACTATAAAAAGAAGAGAAGATGGACTTGCCTTACAGCAAGAAAGAGAGATGACATATGGACAGAAAAGTATTCCACCAGTGCCCTTGCAATGTCAAGAGAAAGTGAAAGAAGAAGGCCCTCTAGCACATTAGGTGACCCACAGTAGTGAACTTTGGGGACAATATGGATAAGAGCTGCATAGCATAGAAATGCATAGATTGGTGATGATCTAAATTTCTGGAGGTAACTCCCAAATGATGTGTTCAAAGATCCATTTGACTATTTTGATTGTGGATGAACCTAATTATATTTTTATTAAATCCTCATGTTTCCATCTTTTTACAATGTTATTATGGGATACTTGATCAAATCCAAGTGCTTATATCAAGACATCATATGGGGAAAAACATCATATGTTTATATAATTCTCCTAATCTGTCAATCTAGTAATCATCAAAAGAGGAAATGAGGTTTGTTCTTAGTGACATTTGTAGTAAACCGTTTGTGGTTCCCAGATATCACAATATTGTTGCTAGATGATCTTAAGCTATTTATTTCTTAATTTGTTCTAGAATTGTGCCAGGTTTTGGAAACAATTTATTCTTCTATGGTTTCTGGAGTTCCTTTTTTTCCTTTTCAGAAAACTACTGTTAGTAAGAAAAGAATAAGAAGGATAAAGAACATCAAAGGGAAAAGCAGTTACTGCTCTGAAAAACATGCCTGTACTGTGGGACAGTAAGGGGGGAGATAATTAATAGAAATTATTATATTACAGGTTAGGATAAGGTACCAAAGAGGGCTGGTGTTTACCAGACTGGACCCATGCTTCTGCCAATGAAGCATAGTTCAGCTGCAGTAGATGAATGTGACTATGGTATTCTGGGAATACTTAGGTCTCTTTAAGATCATCAGCTCAGAAGTTTAAAGTTGGAAGGGACCATGGAAATTATCTAGTTTTTTTCCCCCTCATTTTAAAGACAAAGGATTTCAATCCAGAGAGAATGGGTTATTTGGCCATGGCCACATAAGTAGCAAACAGAAGAGCTGAGATTGGAATTCAGGACCTCTGACTCCAAAATAATACTCTTTCCACTGCACCAAGCTAGTTCATTGTTCCACCTACTGATTTGCCTCTCCTATAGAAAATTAACACAAGAATTTAGCCCATGTCGCTTCACTCATTTTACTCTTCTGTGTTCATATTCACCTTATCAAGCTGCTTGGGAGAGAGTATCCATAGACAAACTTAGCTATTGCTGCTTCTGTCATTATCTCCTAGCAAGAATTTCCTCTTCCTCAGAGACTATCATCATAGATGTCAGAAATTCTGGAAAATGGGGCAATAGTTAGTCATTTCAATATCCTTGCATCTCTAGCATTCACAGTTTTTTCAAATATTATCTATAATGACCGTGCAATCATAAGTGCAACTTCATTCAGCACCCCTGGATATCATTCATTGGGGTCAAGAGCCCTGAACTCATTAAAAGTGGCTAGATTCTCTTTCTACCTCATAAGTTACCTTGGTCTTAACCCCCATGTTTCTGGGGCCAAAAGAATCATTGGGATTGCACAAAGATATCTTTATAAATTATCAATAAAAATTTCAAAGCGGGAAAAATTATTTCTCCTAGTGATTTTTTTCTACTGTGTACATTCTTATTTAATTTGAACAAGTACTTATGTTTTTCAAAGCTGCATACAGTGAAGAAACAAAGAAAAATGAAAAAGTCCCCATTTTAAAGCCTTTACATTCTACTAAAGGGATCCACTTTGATGACATACCTGCATTCCTTCTTTCTACTGTGATTTCTCCTACTCACTGAGGTCAGGACCTCATCACTTCTTACCTAGGACTATGACAATAGCTTTTTATTAAATTGCCCAATCCCTAGCCTCTCCCCTCTAATTCATCCTCCAAATAGTTGCCAAAGTGATACTCTGAAAATGGGATTGGATCATTTCACTCAAGAAGTTTTCATGGTCCACCCTGGCCTCTAATATAAAATAGAAATTCATTTGTCTGGTATGTAAAACCCTTCACAATCCAGCTCCAACCAACCTTTTAAGACCAATTGCTCATTACTTCTCTAATGCACTATATGTTGGAACCAAATCAACCTTTTGGATGGTCCTTTTCTGGGAACATTTCTTCTCTTGCCTCAGTGCCTCTGAAGAGACTGTCCCTCTCTCTAGTCCCGAAATGTACTCTCTCCTCATTTCTCCCTTGGAGAATCCCTAGCTTGCTCCATAGTACAGCTAAAGTGCTACCTGTAATAGCAGATCTCTCCTGATCCCCCTATTTTAGTATTTTTTTAGTATTCAGCACCCCCATTCAAATTACTTTGTATTTACCCTATTCTTATGTGTTTATCTGTATTTCTATGTTTTCCACCTAGTAAGCTTTAATTTCTTTGAGGGCATGGACTTTTTACTTTATGTTTTTTAACCCCCAATCCCTAGTCTGAATGTAATAGGTGCTCCAGAGATGCTTATTGAATTGAAGAGAAAACCAAAAGGTGTGTAGTTCTTTTCCTTTGCCATTTGTTAATTTAATGCTATCTTCATCAGATTGTCTCCTTATCTCTTCTTTTTGTTTCTCTAGACACAGTTTGCAAAGACCATTTTATTACTAAATGCTGTTTACTTATGTTCTCTCTTTGCCCTAAAGAAGAAATGAGGAAATGCATACCTCTCCTTTCACTGCAGAGGTGAAAAATTATGGCTGTGAAATGGTGTGCATGCTATCTAATGTGGCCAATGTGTCTGCTGACTTGATTTAACTGTTTTTACTCCTTTGTTATAAGGAAAGCATCACTGGTTAAAATATGGGTGGAGTTTGGGAGAGGGATGTATATTCAGAAATTATCATGATCTAAAATAAAAAGTGCCTTTCAAATATTTGGGTTGTTTTGTCTGTAATATTTCCCCATCCTAAATTCTTTCTGGTATTTAATATTCTTAATATTGTTTTAACATCTTCATGTAACATTATTTCAAATGTCTGATGTAATAAATATTATTTCCACTAAAATTTGCTCTTATTTTCATCTGGAAAGTGCTGGCTATCTTTTCCATTATGACACTTTTTTATATCATACCAGCTAGCCTCTAGACTCCTCAGATTTGTAGCTTTCTCCTTCTTCCTCAAAATCTGAAGTGGTAAATATAAAGCCCAATACATTTTCACCAACATTCATATGAACATTCTTTCCTTTATCAATTGTCCATTTCAGTGGTGTCCTATATCATAGTCCAGGAAAGCAAATTCATCTCTACTACTCCATTTATGGTTGGCAATTTACTCCCTATGTTCTTTCTCTGCCAAAGTTAAGTCTTTCATTGATAGAAAAAGTGAAACAACACCAACATCTCTAAGTTGTACAATTTATGGGTCAAAAATATAAAGTCATCTGATTTACATTCTGTATTTCTTCTAATGCAATCATTCAGTCATGCCAATATGGATGAGGAATACTGGGGCATAGTGGATGAGTCTCATGAATTTAGGAAAAATTTCTATCATGCCTTGAACCCAGAAATACCCTCCTATTTCCAGAAAACTATTTTAGATATAAGTAGCCCCTTTTATGTTTCTCAGTAGGGAGATAGTCCACTCCATATGTGGATCAATGAAAGGAAATCACAATAATATTTTCCCTGAAGAAGAGAAGGCTTGGGTGAAAGTGAGGGTATATTAACTGATTTCAAATATTTGGAAGGGCTGCCATTTGGAAAACGTACTAGATAGGTCTGTTTGGACCAAGAAGGTAAAACTAGGAACAAAGGATGGAAGGTTAAAAGACCTATATTTGGAATTGATATAAGGGGAAACTTTCAAACAATTTGAGCTGCCTCAAAGTAGAATGAGCTATCCTTAAGTAGGAGTGAATTTCCTGTCTCATGGATGGTGCAGAATGGATTCTCTTCAGGTATTGGTTGAAGTAGATGACTTTTTATGTTCATTCCTTTTCTAGGATTCTTGAATTCTAAAGTAACCAACCACAATGAATCTTCTCTTCCTTTGAGGACCAGATCAGGATTCCTTCTATATATACCAGGTGTGAATCCTGCTTGGTATTCAGCAGAACATGGGATACTACTCCTTGTGAATATTTGGAAAAGCCCCCTAGGAAGAGCCTAATAACTATTTTACCACTCCAGTGGTAATAGCATATTTTTATATCCACTCTCTCCTCATCTACCTACAACCTTCCATTTCCCTAAAGACAGATGCTGGCCCTTGGTACCATTTTATTTTTAGCTTACTTCAAAGAATAGTTCTGTTTTGTATTTGTCTTCTGGTTGAGGTTTTTTGCCAAGGTGCCTTTCCACCTTGTTCAAGTGATTAAAAAAAACACAAAACAAGTTCATATTGCCTGGTATCTTTGTTTGAATATGTGTTGCCTGAAGTTTAAAGTGCATTACTTCTTAAAAGCTGTTTCACATAGATGAGTTTGTAAATCAGCTCATATTTTTATCACTTTTTGTGTCTTATCCTGAATTCTGGAAAAGCATTTAAACTCTTCAATACCTAAATTATATTAAACAATAAGAAAGCCTCACTGTAAAGTATTACACAATTATTATCTAATATTACATGATTTCCTATGAAAAGTCAGAAATACTGATGTAAAATTTCAGTAGACCTTTTTATAAGATAAAGAATAATAGACATCCTTAGTTTCTTACTTGACAACATCTCATTTCCAGATGCCTAGAAAAGCATTCCATGATCCAGAATATAGCAGCACTCCACCCTTTATGCATCTGTTTCATGAGGCTATCTTTTCTCTTTCTATCAACTACTAAATTTCATTTTTTAACTTAATTTTTTAGTTTTCCATTCCAAATTTACTTTCCTTCCATCTCCACCCTAACCCATTGAGAAGACAAGAAATACAACATCCTTTAAATATATGAAATCATATAAAACCTATTTCCACATTAGCTATGCCCCCCTATCAGTCTACCCCCCCCCCCAAAAGCAAGAAAAATAAAGGGGAAAATGTACTTCAATCTGCACACTCTGTCCACCAATTCTCTATCCTAAGATGGATAACAGTTTACATAATAAGTCCTTTGGAGCTTTAGTGGATCATTATATTGATCACAGTTATTGCCTTTCACAGTTGATTATCTTTACAATATTGTCCTCATTGTGTAGATGGTTCCTGTGGTTTTGCTCACTCTACTTCATATCAGTTTAGCATATCAGCCTTATCAGTTATTTTTTTAAGTCATCCTCTTCATCAGTTATTATAGAATAATAGTATTCTAGCACATTCATATACCAGTCCTTCTTTGGGCATCCTTTCACTTTTTAATTTTTTCCCATCACAAAAGGAATTGCTATACACAATTTGAAAATATTGGTTCTTTTAATTTTCTTCAATCTCCTTGGGGTTTAGATCTATTATAATGGGTATACAGGTATTGTTGGGTCAAGGGGTATTCATGATTTGATATTCTTTTAGACATGGTTTCAAATTGTTCTCCAGGATGATTTAACTTTCCATAGCTCCACCAATAGTACATTAGTGTACCATTTTCCTATATGCCCTCAAGCATTTGTCATTTTTCTTTTCTGTCAGCTTAGGCAACCTAATGCATGTGAGGTCATACCTGAGAATTATTTTAATTTGTATTTCTCTAATTAGTAGTGATATATACCATTAAAATATGGCTATTGATATCTTTCATTTCTTCCTCTGAAAATTGCCTATTTTTAAGTCCATTGACCATGGTATTACTTGGGGAATGGCTCCTATTTTTTATAAATTTGGCTCAATTTTCTGTATTCTTAAGAAATAAGATTTTTATGAAAAAAACTTGCTACCACTTCCTCCCACTCCAGCTTCCTTCTATCCTTATTTTGGCTCCACTGGTTTTGTTTGTGCAAAAACTTAAAATTGTATATAATAAAAATTATTCATTTTGACTTCAATTAATCTATCTCCTGTTTAGTTATGAACCCTTCCCCTATCCATAGATCTAAGAGGTAATTTCTTCCATGCTCCCCTAATTTGCTCCTGATCATTCTTTTTATCTAAATCAAGTAACCATTCTATGTTTATTTTGATATACTGTACACTACTAAATATCTTGATAAAATGTTCTATCCTCAATATTTTCTGAACCTCTTGCCTTTGACCTTTTATTCTTATCACTATAATGAAATTGCTCTCTAAACTCACAATAGCCAAAGCTACTTTCTTTTTAGTTCTTATATTTCTTGCTTACTCTAAAGCTCTTGACATAGCTAGCCCATCTTCCTAGTAGATGGTCTCTCCTCTATCAGCTAGAGAAAGCTATACTTTGCTAGTTCTGCCACTATTATCCAATTAACCTTGGGCAAATCATTTAACCACTTTGGGCCTTAGTTTCTTGATCTATTAAATGAGGCAATTGAACTAGATGTCTCTTGAGGTGTCTACCAGCTCTAGATCTAGATATTATGATCCTCCTACATCTCTGAGTACTCCTCTATCACTTTCATTGATTTGTTATCCTCTTCTCAATGTCATAATGTCAGCATTGCATATGGGAAAACTCTTCTTCATGTCTTATTCATTTTTCATATGAATAAGTTATATATCCAACTCATGGGCATATACATGGATATTGGGCATCTAATACATGTTTATTGAATAAATAAATGAAGGTAGATTATAAAGAACCCTGAATAGCAGTTTAAATAGTTTAGATCTGACCTCAGAAGTTAATTTTGTTCAATCTGGCCAAAGGTAGAAGCCAGAATACATGAGTTTTTACAGAGTTACAATCATATGGTTTTTTAGTGTTTGCTTCAACAAACTAACAGAACTGACATTATATTTATATTTTTAACTTACTAATTTTGGGAGGAGGTGGGGCAATGAGGGTTAAGTGACTTTCCCAGGGTCACACAGGTAGTAAGTGTCAAGTGTCTAAGACTGGATTTGAACGCAGGTCCTCCTTAATCCAGGGCCTGTGCTTTATCCACTGCACCACATAGCTGCCTCCCAACTTTGCAATTTTTATTGCAACTATATTTTGTTTAAATTTTTGTTGATAAGAATTCTGCTTTAAAAATGTAGGAGAAAACCAAAACAATAAATAGATAAGAAGCTCTTTCCTGAGAAACCTTCACTTCCCATATTCCCCTAGCCAATTATTCTTGTCTCTTAGTGTATGAAAGTAAATTTAAGAGCAGTAAAATATCAATAACTTGGAAAATGTGTAAAATCATGCAATTAAATATGTTCCTATATTTTCAACTAAATTAATGAATCACAATAAAATTACTTTTTTTTTTCTTAGAGTGGGCATTTAATATACATTTCTTGAACTGCTGAATGGAAATGAAATATTTTATGTCTTTCAAAAAACAGGATATTTGTATTCAAGCATCAAATGTAATCATAATGCTACTTTAAAGCTAAGTTTCATACCTGGGGTTCTGCATGTGGCTTTAGGACCCCAGGTTTAACAACCTCTGCCAAAAATGACAGGAAGTCATTGGAGATTGTTGAATAAAGGAGTGAAACGATAACAGTGGTAACATCGAAATTACAAATCCAAAAGACATTTTTGAAAGAACATTCCATAGGCGCTGTTATCCTGTTATTTCCCCCTTTACTTATTCTTCTTCTCAACTGCTCTATTTCCATTAAGGGCTCCATCCTTCCCTCCTTCTAGTCACCTAGGTTTACCATCTTGGTGTCAACACATAGCCACATATATCCTATCACTTATCAAATATTGTTGTTTCTATATACACATATATCTTAGATAAATTGCCTTTTCTCTGTGACACAGGTATGATCCTAATTCAGGTCCCAATCACTTCTCACTTCTCACTTAAATTAGACTACTAAAGTTGTATTTTTCCTATAGACTCATCATGATCTCAGTGATGACATAAAAACCTGCGGAATGGCTCTGGACCCTGTGAATTCACAACCTTCTGGGTCTCCTACTAGAGAGGCAGCTAGGCCATGCATTGGGTAGAGTATTGGACTTGAAGTCAGGAAGATATTAGTTCAAATGTAGCCTTAGAAATTTATTAGCAAAAACGAGTAAATTATTTAACTTCTGTCTCAGATTTTTCACTTATAAAATGAGAAAAAATAATAGCATCTATGTCCCATGGTTGTGATAAAGATAAAATGAAATAATATTTGTAAAGTGCTTTATAAGTCTTAAAATACTATTTAAATGAGAGGCAGCTATTATTATCAGAAATACAGAAATACTTAATTATAATAAGCCTGACTTCTATGTCACATGATAAATAAGATATAGGAGTAAACATATTTTTCAATACACATGACCTTGAGAAACTCTCCAAAATAGGCACAGGAGATAATTGGGGCATCTAGGTGGTCCAGTGGATAGAACCCTGAGAGTAGACTCAGGAAGACTCATCTCCCTGAGTGCAAATGTGGCCTCAAACACTTAATAACTGTGTGACCCTGGACAAGTCATTTAACCCTGCCTGTTTCCTCATATGTAAAATGAGTTAGAGAAGGAAACAGCAAATCACTCCAATATTGCTGCCAAGAAAACCCTAAAAGTGGTCAAAAAGAGTCAGACATGAAAAAAGTGAACAACAGTAAAAGAAGAGATGAGGCAATTTTAACTGCCCCCACAGTCTAGGACACTTAGAAGCTTAATAAGGTAACAATACGATAAACTAACAGTAGAAACCTAACCCTAAGATACATGCTCAGTAACTTGTTCCCCACCAATTACCACAATTTGGCAAGACTATTCATACCAATCCATGCACTCACAATAAAATTCAACTCTATGCCCTGCCCCAAACCTCCTCTTGCTGCAGAAAACAAAAAGGCAGAAGGTTTGTTAGTTTGAGACAGTAATATGGAAGAAATTTGTCCTATAACAGAGTACAGACAGTGTACTGAAGAAGAGAAGGAACAAAAGCAACTGAGGCAAGACATATTTGTCTAGCTATGTAGAACTGTACTAAGCAATAAGGCAATATAAAAAAGAATGAAATTATCAAATATATCAGGAAGAAAAAAACCTCACTTGACCTTGAGTATAAGCATGTGAAGAAAGAAAAGATATTAATAACAGAAGATAATGTCCTACAGATAAGCTAAAAGTGTCCAAACATCTTTGCCTAATATTGTCAAGGGAAAATTAATCAACATCTAGGGACGGAGTGGACCCATGGATTACCATGAGAGCATGGAACAATAGAAAGAGGTTCTTGAATGTTTTAAAGAGAAATAAGATTTGTGAAAGCAGAATTTATGACTGATAAAGCAGAATAGGAAAACTTTAATCCATGTTGGTTAGTCTGATAAAAGAAATAAAAGAAAAGATAACTTATTGGGAATACAAATTCAAAAAAAAAAGTGAAAGACAATCTGCAAGATGGCAAGCAATTAGCAATAATGTTGAAAGAAAACATGATTTTCCATATAAGCAAAACATAGTCATTTTGAAGATAGTATATACATACTTAAAGTTTAGAGGTCTTCCAGAAGAAGACAAAGCAAAGAACTGGAACACAATAATGCAAGGAGAGTTTTGAACATGGTATACAAAATACCATTTGAGATTGTCTACCAAGAAATAAAGTTAAAAAAAGCCAAAAAAATAAAAATCACCTTAAGAGGCAAACTCCAATACACATAGTAGTTATACTTAATTCCAATGACATAGAACAAATTCTTCAAGTTATTAGGAGAGAGACCTCCAAATATGAATGAAAAGAAATTTAAGTATCATGAGATTATTCTGTGCCCACAAAAAACTTCAGGAGGGAATGTGTTCCTTACGAGCAAATCAACTCAAAGTGACATACCCTGCAAACCTGAGTCTAACTATTAATGAAAAAAAAAGATGGACATTCAATAAAAATAGGCAGTTAAAGTATTCCTGGTAATAAAAATAGACATGAACAAATTATTTGCTTTTCAAACACTCCAGATACCAGAAAAAAGAAAAGTAAATACACAACAACCAAGGACAACAACAAAAGGACAACAGAGAGATGAATAAGAGATTTTTTTTCTAAAAGTACACAAGGAGAAAAGAGTGAAAATAGAAGTCGAATAAAAATGATGGTTGAGAAATAAGCCTGAAACATCATGTACTGAACCCCACAGCACATTGCTTAGAGATGAATCAATACTTTTGTGTGGCTAAATTACAGAATGGGCAGGCAAATAAAAAGGGAATAGTGGAGGAAGAAGATAGAGGGAAATATGTGACGCACCCTAATCAAGTCAAAGATGAAGGGAAAATATATTTTGTAGTCTTCTAGGAAGAAGAGAGCTTATAAAAATAGATGAGGAGAACAAAAAGAGGAAACAGAGAAAAGGAAAAAAATCTTGTTTCAGTGGTGAGAGGGGGTGCCACTGATGAACACTCCCATAGAGCAATAGAGATATTCTATAAAGGCAGATAGAGACAATACAATGTGTATAACCTACAGGGATTTAGTGATTAGAGAAACAACTCATCCTGACTCGGGACAGGGAGAATCAGAGTCCCTGGAGGCAACTGATACCCAGAAGAGGGGAAAGGTATGGCCCAGGGAAAAGACTTAATGACAACTGGGGGGAAATGATCTTGAAAAGAGCAAAAGCTAACAATGAAATGCACAATCAGGAACATATGAAAATTCCTACCATGAGCCATTATCTTCTCTCTGACCTACAAGAACTGGTAGTTCTAAGAGTGAGGAACATTAGGAAAAAGAGACCAGGAGATAAGATCTATAAGACAATAACAATAACAACAACAACAAACCAAACTATTAAGGAGAGAACCTGAAGATAGACATATTAGAAGTTTTAATTGCATGAGGGATACAGAAATTAAAGAAGGACTAAGTAAAAGTTCTACATTAAATAATAAAAGTCTACAAAAGAAAAGGAAAATAGATAAGGAAGAAAATAAGGGACAAAATCCTTTCTAGAAAAATATGAAGGAAGTTAATTTTTAAAAAATGAACAGACATAATAAAATACTTTTATGGGAAAAAATGAACTAACAAATTAAGAGGAGAGGAAGAATGGGGATTTTGACTTCTTTAATGAGAAGAATGAAATAACTAGAAAAAAAAGGAAAAGGAGAAAAAAATTGGTTAAATAAAACTCTAAAATTAAGGAAAACAAATGGGGGGATCCAGATTGAAGGAAAGCAAGTCAGTATGAACAGGGCTGTCTTAAAACAAATTAAGCTAAAATAAATGAATAGCAAAGTACTGTGTTTACAGATGAAGACAAACATCTCAATTTTGAAGAAAATAAATATTAAAAACCAATGGAGAAAAATATTAACATTACTCTCATAACATTAAATATGAAGTAAGCAATCTAACAAAATTTTAAGAGTGGAAGCATGGATTAAAAAAGCCTTGCAATCTGTTGTTCATAAGAAATATACCTCTAAAAAAGAGTTATACACAGACTTAAAGTAAGGGACAGGAAAAAATTAATATAAAACAGGTGAATCAAGAAAAGGAGGAGTTGTACTTTTTCCATTAGACAAAGCAAAAACAAACATTCATAACATCAAAAGGGAAAAACAATGAAACTCTAATACAGTGAAAAGCACCATAGAAAACAAACCATTATCAATATTAAAATTATATGTTCCAAATGGATAGATGGAATAAGAATTTATTACTTATGTGCCAGGCACTATATTAAATGCTTTATAAATATTATCTCATTCAATCCTCAAAAACAAACCTTTGAGAAATATAATACTTAGCCAACCTGACTTAAAAAGAACATCAAATCAACAAAATACCAAACAAAATGAAATCATAACAAAAGCAGAAGGAATAAAAAGAACTATAAGAACTTACTCTGCACAGTTATATTCTACCAAAACTGATAACACAAAAGAAGCAGAGGAATACCTTCAAAAAGTAAAAATGAATCATGCTTCCTGAACAACAAATAGACACTTACAATAATCTAATCTCAGAAAATGAAACAGAACTACCCATAAAGGAACTACCAAAGAAAAAACTCCTGGTCCTGATGGATTTACAGGACAATTATTTTGGACTTTAAAATAACAATTAGTACTTATACTACAAAAATAATTCACTATAACTGAGGAAGAAAGCACACTATCAAATATTTCTTTGAGACAAATATAGTTCAAATGTTTTAACCAGGAACAATTAGGGGGAGAAGTATATATCAATATTATTAATGTTTTTTAAAAATAAAATTCTGTCAAGCATAGAACAGTGATTTATCTAAGAAATCATTATTCATGAATTAGGGAAGCAAGGATGATTCAACAGGGGGTAAACAATCAATGAAATTAATACTATTAAAAACAAAAACATCAAAAACCATAAGTTTTTCTCAAGAAGCCAGTAAAAGTTCTCAAGAAAGCACATCACTTTTTCATTCTACAAAATATAGATATTAAGAGATCTTTTACTAATGTCATAAAAGCACCCAACTAATACCAAAAGAATGTACCATATGCTGTATAATACACGAATATTTTTTCAGTAATTTTAGGAGTAAAGCAAGGATATTTACACTCCACACTATTATTTTATGTACGTATAGAAATACTAGTAATAACAATAAGACAAATGAAAGAAATGAAGAACATAAAAAGGAGATAAAAACTAGCCCTATTTGCTGATATTATGGCATTCTTAGAATATCCTAGGAAATTTGCAATGGTACTAATTGGAACAATTAAATTGTTGTTCAGTTATTCAGTAATGTCTAACTCTTTGTGACTCCATAGACAATAACACACCGAGCCCTTCTATCCACTATTTCTTTAATTCTGTCCAAATTCATGTTCATTGTTTACTTGAGACTATCTATCCATCTCATCTTCTGTCAACCCCTTTTTCTTTTGCCTTCAGGCTTTCCCAACATCACAGTCTTTTCCAATCAGTCATGTCTTCTCATTATGTGCCCAAGGTATTTAAGCTTCAGCTTCACTATTTGTCCTTCCAATGAATAGTCTGAATTCATTTATTTGAGTATTGGCTGATTCACACTTCTTATTGTCCAGGGTACTCTCCAAAGTCTTCTTCAGCACCACAATACCAAAGTGTTAATTCTACAGTGCTCAGGCTTCCTTACACTCCAAGTCACATAGCCATACATTATTACTATCTGAAAAACCATAGCTTTGACTATACAGGTCTTTGTTGGCAAGATAATGTCTCTTCTTTTTAGTATGCTGTCCAAGGGGGCCATTGATATCAATAAAGTCTCCACAGCCACTGAAATATTAATTGCAGCACTTTCTGTGATATCAAAGAATTGGAGACAATGTAAATATCTACCAGTTGTGCAATGCCCAAACAAATTTTGGTACATGGATATCATGGAATATTAATATGCTGAAAGAAATGAAAATATATTATGACAGAAAAGAAAAATTATAAATGTTGGAGGGGATTGGGAAAACGGGGACGATAATATACTTTTGGAGTTGTGAACTGATCCAACCATTCTGGAGAGCAATTTGGAGCTATGCTGATAGCTCTAGCTATTCTAGAACATTGCAAATATCCTTTGATTCAGCAATACTACTAATAGGTCTGTATCCCAAAGAGATCATAAAAAGGGAAAATAAATTTTTTGTACAAAATATCTATAACAAGGGGAGGCCAAGGTGGTCCTGTACCCAGAGTGTATGGAGACACTGAGGGTCCTCCCCAGAGAAGCCCTTAGTGCTGGAGCCTCTGGGAAAGGGGCTGATGGACCCAGATTAGCCCTTGGAGGGAACAGTCCAGGGAACTGGCCCTGTAGAAGTTCGCTGGGGCCTGGCCTCCTGGGCGGGGGGGTGGGAAGGAGAGGGCCCTCTGGGCAACTGAAGGGGCCAGTAAGAGGATGTGAGGAAGATACCTGAGCCAGACCTGATCATCCCCCTCACCTATACATGGGGGGAGGGGGAGAGGGAAGGGACACAGGTTTTCTGAACCTTGGAAAGGAAAGGCTCATCCAAGAAGCTGATGAAAAGATGAGTAGCTCAGAGAAAGTATCATGGATCTCATGGTTCTGTGGGCTTCATGGCAATGAATTCTTCTGTGAGGTAGATGAAGACTATATCCAAGACAGGTTCAACCTCAGAGGGCTCAACGAACAGGTGCTCCCCTATAGGCAGACACTAGACATGATCCTCGACTTGGAACCTGATGAGGAGTTGAAGGACAACCCCAAAGAGAGTGATCTGATCGAGCAGGTAGCTGAGATGCTATATGGACTGATTCATGCCCACTACAACCTTACAAACTGTGGCATCACCCAGATGTTGGAAAAACACCAGCAGGGAGACTTTGACTATTGTCCCCATGTATATTGTGAAAACCAGCCCATATTGCCTATTGGCTGTATGGCTTCAAGATCCACCCTATGGCCTATGAACTGCAGCTTCAGGCAGCCAGCAATTTCAAGAGCCCTGTCAAGACCATGTGCTGACTTGTCTCCCCCCTCTCCCCCAACACCTCAGGTTGTGACAGCATATTCCTTCCTCCATCCCCCCAG
Source organism: Dromiciops gliroides (assembly GCF_019393635.1). NCBI lineage: Eukaryota > Metazoa > Chordata > Mammalia > Microbiotheria > Microbiotheriidae > Dromiciops > Dromiciops gliroides. The sequence continues at coordinate 89,792,787 of NC_057865.1, forward strand.
TATACACACACACACACACACACACACACACACCTTTCCAGAACCGTAATGGTTTTAAATTTTAATTAAGAAGAAATCATTATTGTGGTGGTGTGGTGGGAATATGAAACAAAGTACAGGAAAAGGCACAAAAAAATATCTATAACAGCTCTTTTTCTGGTGGCTAAGAATTGGAAATTAAGTGGAAGTCCATCAATTGGGGAATGGCTGAACAAGCTGTGGTATCCTATTGTAATAGAATAATATTGTGCTATAAGAAATGACAAGCAGGATGATTTCAGATAAACCTGGACTTACATGAACTGCTACAAAGTGAAGTGAGCAGAACCAGGAGACCATTATACACAATAACAGCAACACTGTATGATGAAAAACTGTGAATGACTTAGCTAGTCTCAGCAATGCAATAATGCAAGGCAAAGTCCCAAAGTACTTATGAAATGTCATCCAGTTCCAGAGAAAGAACTGATGTCATACAGACTTAAGCATACTATACTTCTTCGCTTGCTTGCTTCCTTCCTTTCTAGTTTTCTTCCCCAAAACGACTAAAATGGATATGTTTAATATGATTATATATGTATAACATATCAGATTGCTTACTGTTTCAGGGAGAGGATAAGGAAAGAAAGGAGGGATAGAATTTGGAACTCAATATTTAAAAATAAACAATTAATTTTAAAAAATATTTTACATGTAATTGGGTGAAATATTTTAAAAAGGAAAGAAATTAAAAATATAATGAATACAGAGAAGCATGGGAAGATGTATATAAATTGGTACAAAGTAAAAGAAACAATATATACAACACTATTTGCTATGTGTGTTGGCTCTCTTGAAGAGAGATGGGAAAGGAGGCTAGGGAAAACTATGATTATGCCCAAAAATATATAAATCAAAACATTTTAAAAAATAATAATCCCTAAGTAAAGATATTGACAAATAACTGGTTCACAGTCCCATGGTCCCATATATTTGACACCTTCACATTCCCTCATTGCAAATACTTTCTAGGAAAATTTTCTGCCTTCGATGGAAATAGAGGCTTACAAAGGCTAATACTGACTGACAACACACTCAACACTCTCTACATAAGCAATAAAACCAAGCTATCTTGCCACTCTTCAGTGTTCTTTGTTGGTTCTTTATCCATGTCTTCTTTTCCTTTATACTAACTCATTTGGTGATTTCATAGGCTCCCATGGCTTCAAATATCATCTCTGTGAAGATGATTCCAGGCCTATATAGCAAGCTATAATCTTTCATCTCAGCTACAGTCATGTATCACTAAATACTCTTTGGATATCCCCAAATTGTTCTTCCATAAAAATTTCATACTCAACATATAGAGAGTGGAAAGCATTTTCTTTTCCAAAATACCCTTCCATTCTTCCTCACTTCATTATTATGGTTAAAAGCACCATCACCCTCCTACCTGGGCAAGATGTCATCCTTGACTCTTCAGTCTCTCCTACCACACATATCTAACACATGGACAAATCTTGTTTCTACCCTCAGGATATCTCTTCTCTAAATGCCCTTCTTTCTCCTGACACAGCCTATTTCAGGCCTTTGTTATCTCAACAGCACTATTTCAATAGCCATCTAACTGGTCTCTCATTCACCAATCTCTTCCCACTTAGCTGGCAAAGGGGATTTTTTTCTTTTCTTTTTTCTTTTTGAGGGGCAATGAGAGTTAAGTGACTTGCTCAGGGTCACACAGCTAGGGGAATTTTTTTAAAGAGTTGATTTGGCCATCTAACTATCTTGCTCAATGAGCTCCCTTGTTATCACCAGGATAAAAAACAAAACAAATCAAAACAAAAACCTCTTCCTTTTGGTCTTTAAGGTTCTTTCTCAAGTGTTCATCTTAAAATTTTCTACCAATCCATGCTATATGATCTAGTTAAACATGCTTTCAAGCCTATTTCCTGTTGTTGTTGTTGTTGTTCTTCTTCTTCTTTTTTTTTTTTTAGTGAGACAATTGGAGTTAAGTGACTTGCCCAGAGTCACACAGCTAGTAAGTGTTAAGTGTCTGAGGCCGGATTTGAACTCAGGTCCTCCTGACTCCAGGGCCGGTGCTCTATCCACTGCACCACCTGGCTGCCCCTTATTTGCTGTTCTTCTAATGTGACATTCATTTACCTAACTCTATGCCTTTGCACTGGTTGTCTTCCTGACTCCCTGACTGGAATTCTCTCCCTCCTCATACTTCATATTTCTTATGTTTCCTGGATTCCTATAAGATTAGGCTTAAGGACCACATTCAACATGTAATTTGTTCCAGAACCCCATCTCTTTCCCTACACAGCCTCTAGTGCTTTCATCTTTGAAAATACCTTCTATTTTGGATATATCTTGGGTGCGCCTAGTCATTTATGTGTTATTCTCTCATTATAATGTAAGCTCCTTGAATGTTTAACAAACTATTATTTGATTATTTGCTTTCTCAATAACAGCATACAGATAACTAAGCCTTGCTTCAAAATATACACAAACACAGTAAAAAAAATCCCACAGTAATATGATGGATATAGTATTGAGCATGGAGATAAAAAGGTCTAGGTTTAAATCCTGCCTTTGACATTTACTAGTGATGTAGCTCTGGGCTAGTCATTCAACTTCACTGAACTTGAGTTTCCTCATCTATAAAATTAGTGTATTGTACTAGGTGGACTCTGAAGATCCTTCCAGCACTAAATCTATGATACTGTGATCTTTTGCCAGGGATTCTTCTTCATACTGCTTTTTTTTTTCTTTTCAGGGCAATGGGGTTTAAGTGACTTGCCCATGGTCACACAGCTAGTAAGTATCAATTGTCTAAGGCTGGATTCCTGAATCTAGGGCCAGTACTTTATCCACCATGCCACATAGCTGCCCTCCATACTGCTCTTTTAACACAAATAGGGCGAGGGGCCCAGCTCCAGATCCTCAAATCTTATACCCAGAAGGTTTAGCATAGTTTCTGGTACCGGGAGGTACTCAATGAATACTTGTTGACTTCATTTGTTTAAGAAAAGAAATAACTTGACGAGAACAAATATGATCTCATTTTTGTCAAGTGAAACCAATTTCAAATTAGATCATATTTGACTCTTTTGTGTCCTGCAGCAATCAAAAATGCTACAGCAACCTAAGCTCTCTTCCTTTTCTAGCCTTGTCTCCTAAGAGGTGGTGACATTCTAGACTTAAATTGAGTGACTCATCTTTCCTGGAGGCAAACTGGGCCTTTCCCCTAAACCTCTCTCTATTGAGACCTGAAAGTCCTGTGGTATATTTATACTGCGCCTGAAGGTAGCAAAAAAGGAGAGAGAAAAAAAGGTTATAGGAATAGTTTTAAAGATTTTCCCCAAGTAGCTTTTCTGTCTTTTTTATGGGCAACTTGATATGAGGGAGGGTAATGTGACTAATGAATTTCGACCTGTGTGGTCGTAAAGATTTATATACCAGGGCTTGGAGCTACTATTGACAATCAAACTGCTCATCTACTCCTGCCCATTTTATAAAAGTTAATAATACCCTCACTGCAACTGTGGCACAAAAATAAAATCTGATTTATGAAGAAGATTGGTATTTTATAGTCGGTCATTCAGTCCTATTCTCCTGGTATATATGAATAGAAGGTATAATTAGTGGGGAAAGGGAGATAACACTGATAGAGCATCTAAGGCATCCTTACATGGCTAAGAGCAGGGGGAACAGGTTGTATTGTTCTCCATGTGGTTTTTGAAACACCCAAGTGAATGTTACCTAAATAGGAAAACAATGCCCCTACAGTAGCTAAAACAACTGGCTAATGACCTTGTTAAAGTAATTAGATCTCTCTGTCTCAGCTTTCTCATTGCCTGTCCTATTTTTCAATGTGATTTTTGTAACAAATAAAAATGTTTTAAAATATTAAAATATTATACAAATATATGGGAGTATACATTATGTTTATACATATACACAATATCCCATCATGTCTTATGTGCATATATACATATATGATAAAGCAATTCTCTCATTTATCAAGGAGGTTATAGATGAAATCAATGAATAAGAAAATCATGCATGTGTATATGTATGCATATATACATATATAGTACCAATACAGATGGTTTTGTATGGGAATTGCATGTATGTAGTTTTATATACATATATAGTATGTCTACAATAAAGAAATAGTCTCAATCATTAGGTAGGGCTGTGGGTTATACTAATGTATGAGAAAGAAATATAGTACCCACATTCACAGGCATACTTCATTTTACTGCACTTTTTTTAATGGACTATGCAGATATTGTGATTTTTTTCCAAATTGAAGGGTTTTTGGCAGCCCTGTGTCAAGCAACTTTTTGGTGCCATTTTCCAACAGCGTGCACTCACAACCATGTCTCTTTGTCCTGTTTTGGGAATTCTAACAATATTTCCAACTTTTTCATTATTATTATTATATCTGTCACAGTGATCTGTGATCAGTGATCTTTGATGTTACTATTGTCATTGTTTTGGGGGCACTATGAGCCCCAACCATATGAGATGTTGAACTTTAAAAATCTTGCGTGTGTTCCAAGTGCTCCACTGACCAGCAGTTCCCATCTCTCTCCCTGCTCCTCAGGCTTTCCCATTCCCTGAAACACAACAATATTAAAATTAGGCCAATTAACTACCCTGCAATTGCCTCTTAAGTGTCTAAGTGAAAGGAAGTGTCAATCAATATGGCAAACATCATTCTTGTCTTGTTTTAAGAAACTGTCATAGCTACCCCAGCCTTCAGTAACCACCACCCCAATCAGTCAGCAGCCATCAACATTGAAGGGAGACTCTCCTCCAGCAAAAATATTATGATTTGAGGAAGGTTCAGATGATAGCTAGCATTTCTAGCAATAAAATATTTTAATTAATGTATGCATATTTTTACATCATAATATTTCACACTTAATAAAATAAAGTATAGGATAAACATAATTTTTATATGTATTGAGAAACCAACAAATTCATGTGACTCACTTTATTGTGGTAATCTTTTTATTATGGTGGTCTGGAGCCAAACCTACAATATCTCGAGGTATGCTGGGACATATATACATATGTGCATGCTTTATATATGTTTGTGTTTGTTATATATATGTATATGTATATGTATGTACATGTATATATGCTATATTTTTCCATTCATCTGGTCAACTACTGATAATACTAATGAATGGGGGAAAAAACTGGTGAAGCCCTCAAGTGAGTGTGGGCTCACTTCAAGAAAGAAGTTGACTATAGTATTCTTGGTGTTTTCCTCTCACCTCACACTAAGTGTAAAGTATGAAAGGATACTATCATGGGGGTCAGATCCCTTTCTTCATGTGAGACCCTCAAGAGTAAACAAGAGTCACAATAAGCTCTCTTACCTATATTTAATGATACATATTAGCAAGCCAGCTCACATCTGCTCATTACATAATACTAATTATCCCCAGACATTCTTTCCTCAGAGCTATCCCAAAAACATGTGGAACCTGAAACAAGTCCTGTTATGACTTATACCCTCTCAATCAGTTGGTCTAAAGTATGTGAAAATGGCCATCAGAGGCAGACTTAGAAGAGAAATAGAAGCAACACAGGAGTACCCTACCATGAAAAAGGACAAGCCTATTTCTCTGACTTGGTCACTTGGATTGGTAGTTTTATAGGCTTGTAGTTTACAAAGGAACTAGTTCTGTTTTAGCACGAGTGGGGAGGACAATCATTCTGTACTTATTTTCTCCACTTCTAAGACTCTATTCAGTTCTCAGAAACAGAGTGACCACCCAGAAAAGGGCACAAGATGACAGCCCTGATTTTCAATACACATAAGGAGAACACAATGAAAGTTGTGGAGTTTCTTATTGGGTGATTAAAGCAGGTAACACAGATTTCTGTAATCTTTACCAGGATGATATTTATTCCCTCTTTTCTAACAACACCCAAGCTTAAACATCTGAAATATAGAATTGTCCCCCTGAAAACCCTTTTGAAGACCATAATTAAGTGGACTCAATAAGGATCATTGTGGCAAGAACTGACGAGCTACTGAAATGATGAGTTTAGAGTTTAAGGAATGTGTGTGTACATGTCTGCATAATAAATGATACACAACCTTCTGACAAAAAAAAATCACCTAATGCAACCTTTCCCCTTCCTGAAGCACACTTCATACCCAGAAATATTCAAAATGTCTCCAAAACACATTCCCCAGGAAGATAGAATATATTTTCGGCATTGTGGGGACAAGAATAGGTGTTCAGTCTTGGTAGCCATAATCAGAGATCCAATGTTTGCATATCACTGTATGGCTTTCAGAGTTCTTTACACACATAATCTCATTGATTGCATATTAACCCTTCAGTGTTTATAAAATGCTTTAGTAAAATATTTTGGCAATTTGGTAAGTTATGTAATAGATTTTTTTTATGATCCTCATATTTCAGATAAAGAAACAGAGGCTCAGAGAAGATAAGAATCATCTATAAACCTTATAATCTCAATTCTAGTACCCATCTTATTAAGTCATTCTATAAAGTCTCTGAGGTCATACATGTATTATGCTTCTTTTTCTTCCTCATAACCCCTTGCCCAGGAGGTATGCAAAGTTCAAGGACTGAAGTCAATTAATTAACAAGGACCATAGATATAGTGATAGAAGTGACCTCAGAGATGACCTACGCCAACACCATTTTACAGATGAGAAACTGAGGCCCAGAGAGATTAGGGAAAGGAGAACATTCCAGAAACATATATGAGAAGATCAGTGAGAAACTTTGTTAGTAAATACTGAATGTCAGGAGATATGCGGCCAAAATCAAGGGGGTAAATAATGCATCAGCTTGGTTAGAAAAGAAAACACATGGAAAGGGACACAATGAGATAAAGATGGAATAATAGAATGCCAGGAAGTTCCTGAATGCCGGGCAAATAAGTCTACATAGTATTCCATGTGGCAATAGGGAGCCAAAGACATTTTTAGACTGAAGGAGTGACATGACCAGACATATACACTGTCTTCTAGGGGGAGTGGGGTAGAATTATAGATTAAAGTAAGGCAGAAAAGGAGCTATTTCAGTAGTCCAGGGTAGCTAATAATGAGGCTCTCCACCAGTGTGGCAGTTAGATGAGGAATCTTCAACACTTCCTGAGGAGTAGTTACTTTTGGTTTCCCATATGACTTATGGTAGCAATAGTGAGACAAGTTGGTAGTGTAATTTTCTAGGACTGTAGTTCCCAGCAAACATCCCCTCCATTTTGGGAATCACTTTCAGTGCAGTAAGCAAGGAGACAGGAGGCAGTGGTGAAGACATAGTGTGAGAGATACAGGTATGGTGGGATATAGCGGACTTGGAGCTCCATCAGGATTTTAAAAATAAACTAAGAGGGGCAGCTAGGTGGCGCAGTGGGTGGAGCACCGGCCCTGGAGTCAGGAGCACCTGAGTTCAGGTCCCACCTCAGACACTTAACATTTACTGGCTGTGTGACCCTGGGCAAGTCACTTGGCTCCAAATGCCTCACCAAATAAATAAATAAATAAACAAACAAACAAACAAACAAACAAATAAATAAATAAATAAGCGAATGAATGAATGAATGAATAAATAAATAAATAAACTAAGAGATCACAAATGACTTGATGAGGAGGTCTAAAATAGAGCCATAAGCAGGAACATGAACATTTTCAAGCCCACAAGTATGTCACTCCTTTCAGCTCAGTAGTGATACAGCAAGAGAAAAGGGAAGACAGGACAACAACAAGACCCATCATCTTCTTTCCTAAACTTGTTTCTCCTGACTTGAAGCTTTAGTGTGAGCCTTGAATTTTCCTTTTATCTCATTGATCCCCACAGCCAATCATTAGCCAAGTCAATTCTCTCTTCAAAATGGCATTACCGTTTGTCCCCTCCTTTGTATTTCTCCTAAGACCTCACCAGTAATGTCCTCATTAATCTCTTGACTACTGTAATAGCTGTCAAGAAAAGTGGAGTACTGCACTATTGAGGAGAGGAGATACAAATGCTGTTGCTTATCGGGGAAAATTCCCACCTTGTCACTTTGGAATATTAACTGGAAAACTCAAATCAGCCCAATAAACATTCATTAAGCTTTTATGAGCAAGGCCTTATGTGAGGCATTGATGAAACAAAGACACAAACTCAATAACCCCTTTCTTACAAGCATTTATATTCCATGATGGCGATGTGAATATAATGAATACATTAATAACTAAATATCCCAAAAAATGGACAAATGGAGAAATATGAAAGTCCTTTAAGTAGGATATGACGCATGAACAGATTCTTGAAGAAAGCTAGATATTCTAAGGCACAGAGATGAAGATGAAGTGCATTTCAGGCATGAGAGGCCTTCCTAACAGATGGCACACTGAGTTGGGGCCCAGCAATAGGCCAGCTTGGAGCATAGAGTACATAAATGGGACAGGGATGGCAGCCCAACTTGTGATTTCAAAGGATTATAGGACCATATATTTAGAGTTGAAAGGGGATTTAGAAGCCAGTGAGTTCAACCTCTTCATTTTACAAGTGAGGAAACTGAGATATGAAGTTCGGTGACTTACCAAGGTTCACAGAACTAGCAAGTAGCTGAGCCAGGTTTTGAACTCAGATTTCCCTGACTCCTTGGTAATATCAGTGCCCAGCAAAACATCAAGCCTTGGGCAGCTAGGTGGCGCAATGGATAGAGCACTGGCCCTGGAGTCAGGAGTACCTGAGTTCAAATCTGGCCTCAGACACTTAACACTTACTAGCTGTGTGACCCTGAGGAAGTCACTTAACCCCAATTGCCTCACTTAAAAAAAAAAAAAACCATCAAGCCTGTTCCTAGGCTAGCCTCCATAGATATCATTGAAAAGACAAATCACTCTGGATAAGGGGCCCACTTTCCTCATCAGCAACAGCAACAAGCATCCACCAAATGCCACCAATAGGTGGGTAGACATAGGAGTCCTGGAACAGACAACATCCCCGAGGACACCATTCCTGCTTCTATCCCAGGCCTCCATACCATTATATGAGAAAGCAAGTTGTCGAGAAGGTGCCAGAAATCCACACTAACTACCACAAATGGCGGTTGGGATGGGGGGCCAAGCCAGCCTAGCTGAAGCAGTAAAGGAACCCTAAGAGAGAGATAAGTGAAATGGGTGGCAGGCAAATTAAAGCACTACTACCATATCCACTCGGACTCTTGACTAGAACACTATATAACAGTTCACAGAGAAGTGATCATTCAATCAATCAATAAGAATTGATTAATTGCCTAGACTATGTGCTGGACTCTTTGCTAAGTATACAAAAAGAGACAAAAAACAGTTCCTGACTTCAATTAATTCACAAAATAATGGGGAGGGAATAACAAGCAAATATTAACCAATAATCAATGTCCAGGAAAAATGAGAAATAATTACAAGAGTGAAGGTACTAGAATTAAGTTGGGTTTGGAAAGGCTTCTTGTGGAGATAGAATTTTAACTGGGACTTGAGGGAATCCAGAAAAGTCAAGAGGCACAGATAAGGAGTGAGAGCAGTCTAGGCATAGGGAAGAGCCAGAGAAAATGCCTAGAGCTGAGAGTTTTGTCTGTGGAAATCAGGAAAGTCAGTGGTACTGGATCAGAGGGTATATGGCAAGCCATAACATATAAGAAGACTAGAAAGGTGCCAGGGAGGGCATAGATTATGAAGTCTGTGAATACTAATGAGAGGATTTTGTATTTAATCCTGAAGACAATAGGGAGCCACTAGAGTTTATTGAGTAAGGGAGTGACATGGTCAAATCTGCACTTTAGGAAAATAGCTTTTGTGGTTAATTGAAGGATGGAATGGAGTGTAGAGAGACTTAAGGCAGGTAGACCTACCAACGGGCTATGGAAATAGTCCAAGTGTCAGGTGATAAAAGCCTGTTCTGGAGTGATAGTAGTGTCAGAAAAGAGAACAGGAAATGTTTGAGAAATATCACAAAGGTGAAATTGAGAGGCCTTGGCAAGATTGGCAGATTGGATATAGGGAGAGGGGTAAGAGAGAGTGAGGAGTAATGAGTCTGAGGGATGGTATTGCCCTCTGCAGTAATAGCGAAATTGGGAGGGGAGGGATTTAGGGGGAAAGATAATGAGATCTATTTTGGCCATGTTGAGTTTAAGGTGTTTATTAGACAACAGTTTAGGTTGTTGACAAGGCAGTTGGAGAAGCAAGACTGGAGGCAGCAAAGAGTTTGGGGAAATAAAGATACATCTGAGAATCATCATCATAGTGAAGGTAATTAAAATCATGGAAGCTCGTGAGATTAGCAAGTAAAGTACTATAGAGGTAGAAAATTAAAAGAGATCAGGACAGAATACTGTAGGTCATCTATGGTTAAAAGGCTTGATCTGGACAAGAATCTAACAAAAGAGACTGAGAACAGGTCTTGTAGGGAGGAAGAGACCAAAGGGGAGAGAGAAAGGGAGAGAGAATGGGAGAGAGAGAGAGAGAGAGAGAGAGAGAGAGAGAGAGAGAGAGAGAGAGAGAGAGAGAGAGAGAGAAGCCTAAAGAGAAGAGATTACCACAGAGAACATAGTGATTGACAATGCGAAAGGCTTCAGAGAGGTCAAGATGAATCAAAATTGTAAGGAGTTAAGAAGATAATGAGAGGAAAGAAAATAGAATCATCTATTGCAGATACTTTTTCAAGGAGTTTAACCACACAAGGAAGAAAAATGATATGATAATTAGTTGGTATGAAAAGACCAAGTGAGAATTTTTTGCAGATGGGGAAGACATACATTTTTTTTTTTTTTTACATTATGAGATAGTTTATTTTTTCCGTTACATGTAAAGATAGTTCTCAACTTTTGTTTATACATGCTTTACAATTTCAGATTTTTCTCCCTCCCTCCCCTCCCTCCCCCCTCCCCTAGACAGCAGGTAATCTGATATAGGTTATATCTATATATATCTATACATATAGATATATATATACACACACATATATATACACATAATAACATTAATCCTATTTCTGCATTAATCCTGTTACAAGAGAAAGAATCAGAGCAGTGATGCAAAACCTCAAAATAGAAAAAAAAAAAAAACAACAGCACCCAAAACAAAAGAAATAATATGGTTCAATCAGCATCTATACTCCACAGTTCTTTCTTTCTTTTTTTTCTTGGATTTGGAGATCCTCTTCTATCATGAGTTCCCTGGAACTCTTCTGTACCATTGCATTGGTGAGAAGAATATAGTCCATCACAGTAGGTCAACACTCAATGTTGATGATACTGTGTACAATGTTCTTCTGGTTCTGCCTCATCTCACTCATCATCAGCTCACGTAAGACCCTCCAGGTTTCTCTGAACTCTTCCTGCTCATTATTTCTTACAGCACAATAGTATTCCATTGTATTCATATACCACAACTTGTCCAGCCATTCCCCAATTGATGGGCACCCCCTCAACTTCCAATTCCTTGCTACCACGTAAAGAGCAGCTATAAATATTTTTGTACATGTGGGTCCCTTTCCCCCTTCCATGATTTCTTTGGGCAAAAGACCTAAAAGTGGGATTGCTGGGTCAAAGGGTATGCACAGCTTTATCGCCCTTTGGGCATAATTCCAAATTGCTCTCCAGAATGGTTGGATCAGCTCACAGCTCCACCAACAATGCATTAGTGTTCCAATTTTCCCACAGCCTCTCCAACATTTATTATCTTCCTTTTTTGTCATTTTAGCCAATCTGATAGGTGTCAGGTGGTACCATCAGAGTTGTTTTAATTTGCATCTCTCTAATCATTAGAGATTTAGAGCATTTTTTCATATGGGAATAGATAGCTTTGGTTTCTTCATCAGAAAACTGCCTGTTCATATCCTTTGACCATTTCTCAATTGGGGAATGACTTGGATTCTTATAAATTTGATTTAATTCCCTATATATTTTAGAGATGAGGCCTTTATCAGAAGCACTGGCCTCAAAAATTGTTTCCCAGCTTTCTGCCTCCCTTCTAATTTTGGATGCATTGCTTCTGTTTGTACAAAAATTTTTTAATTTAATATAATCAAAATCATCCACTTTGCATTTTATAATATACTCTATCTCATGTTTGGTCAAAAACTGTTCTCCTTTCCAAAGATCTGATAGGTACACTATTCCTTTCTCTCCTAATTTACCTATGGTATCACCTCTTATGTCTAAATCATGTATCCATTTTGACCTTATTTTAGTATAAGGTGTAAGATGTTGGTCTAAGCCTAATTTCTGCCATACTATCTTCCAGTTTTCCCAGCAGTTTTTGTCAAATACTGAGTTCCTATCCCAGAAGCTGGAGTCTTTGGGTTTATCAAACACTACATTACTAGTGTCATTTACTACTGCATTTCCTGAGCCTAGCCTATTCCATTGATCTACCACTCTATTTTTTAGCCAGTACCAGATAGTTTTGATGACTGCCGCTTTATAGTAAAGCTCCAGGTTTGGTACCGCTAACCCACCTTCCTGTGAATTTTTTTTCATTATTTCCCTGGATATTCTTGATTTTTTGTTTTTCCAGATGAATTTTGTTATTATTTTTTCTAGCTGTATAAAATAATTTTTAGGTAGCCTGATTGGTATGGCACTGAATAAGTAAATTAATTTAGGCAGTATTGTCATTTTTACTATATTAGCTCTGCCTATCCATGAGCAATTGATATCTTTCCAATTATTTAGATCTGATTTGATTTGTGTGAAGAGTGTTTGGTAGTTGTGTTCATAGAGTTCCTGGGTTTGTCTTGGCAAGTAGACTCCCAAGTATTTTATATTACCTACCGTTACTTTAAATGGAATTTCTCTTTCTATCTCTTGCTGCTGGACTTTGTTGGTCATGTATAGAAATGCTGATGATTTATGTGGATTTATTTTATATCCTGCTACTTTGCTAAAGTTGTTAATTGTTTCAAGTAATTTTTGACTTGATTCTCGAGGATTCCTAAGTATACCATCATATCATCTGCAAAGAGTGATAGTTTTGTTTCCTCCTTGCCTATTCTAATTCCTTTAATTCCTTTCTCTTCTCTGATTGCTAAAGCTAACATTTCTAGGACAATATTAAATAATAGGGGTGATAATGGACATCCTGTTTCACCCCTGATCTTATTGGGAAGGCCTCTAATTTATCTCCATTGCATATAATACTTGCTGATGGCTTTAGGTAGATACTGTTTATTATTCTAAGGAAAGCTCCCCCTATTCCTAAACTCTCTAGTGTTTTTATTAGGAATGGGTGCTGTACTTTGTCAAAAGCTTTCTCTGCATCTATTGAGATAATCATATGATTTTGGTTGGTTTTCTTATTGATGTGGTTGATTATGTTAATAGTTTTCCTAATGTTGAACCAACCCTGCATTCCTGGTATAAATCCCACCTGGTCATAGTGTATTATCCTGGTGATCACTTGCTGTAATCTCCTTGCTAATATCTTATTTAAGATTTTAGCATCAATATTCATTAGGGAGATTGGTCTATAATTTTCTTTCTCTGTTTTTGCTTTGCCTGGTTTTGGTATCACCACCATATTTGTGTCATAAAACGAATTTGGTAGAACTCCTTCTTCACCTATTTTTCCAAATAATTTGTATAATATTGGAATTAATTGTTCTTTAAATGTTTGGTAAAATTCACCGTAAACCCATCTGGCCCTGGGGATTTTTTCTTAGGGAGTTCATTAATAGCTTGTTCAATTTCTTTTTCTAATATGGGTTTATTTAAGGATTTTATTTCCTCTTCAGTTAACCTGGGCAGTTTGTATTTTTGTAAATATTCATCCATTTCATTTAGATTGTCAAATTTATTGGCATACAGTTGGGCAAAATATTTCCTAATTATTGCTTTAATTTCCACTTCATTGGTGGTAACATCACCCTTTTCATTTTTGATACTGGTAATTTGGTTTTCTTCTTTCTTTTTTTTAATCAAATTAACCAGTATTTTATCTATTTTATTGGTTTTTTCATAAAACCAGCTCTTAGTTTTATTGATTAGTTCTATAGTTTTTTTTGCTTTCAATCTTATTGATTTCTCCTTTAATTTTCAGGATCTCTAATTTAGTGTCTAATTGGGGATTTCTAATTTGTTCTTTTTCTAGCTTTTTAAGTTGCATGCCCAATTCATTAATCTCCTCTTTCTCTTTTTTATTCATGTAAGCATTTAGAGCTATAAATTTTCCCCTAAGCACTGCTTTGGCTGCATCCCATAGATTTTGGTATGTTGTCTCATTATTGTCATTCTCTTGGATAAAGTTATTGATTGTTTCTATGATTTCTTGTTTGGCCCATTCATTCTTTAGAATGAAATTATTTAGTTTCCAATTGATTTTCATTCTACTTTTCCCTGGCTCTTTCTTACATGTAATTTTTATTGCATCATGATCTGAGAAGGATGCATTTACTATTTCTGCCTTTCTACATTTGACTATGATGTTTTTGTGCCCTAATACATGGTCAATTTTTGAAAATGTGCCATGTACTGCTGAGAAAAAGGTATATTCCTTTCTATCCCCATTCAATTTTCTCCAGACATCTATCATGTCTAACTTTTCTAGTAATCTATTCACCTCTTTCACTTCTTTCTTATTTATTTTTTGGCTAGATTTATCTAATTCTGAGAGGGGGAGATTCAGATCCCCCACTAGTATAGTATTACTATCTAATTCCTCTTGTAACTCATTTAACTTCTCCTCTAAGAACTTGGATGCTATACCACTTGGCGCATACATATTCAATATTGATATTACTTCATTATCTATAGTACCTTTAAGTAAGATGTAATTTCCTTCCTTATCTCTTTTAATGAGATCTATTTTTGCCTGCACTTTGTCTGAGATAAGGATTGCTACCCCTGCCTTTTTTACTTTAGCTGAGGCATAATATATTCTGCTCCAGCCTTTTACCTTTACTCTGTGTGTATCTCTCTGCTTCAAATGTGTTTCTTGTAAACAGCATATTGTAGGGTTCTGGTTTTTAATCCACTCTGCAATTCGCTTCCGTTTTATAGCAGAGTTCATCCCATTCACATTCACAGTTATTATTACTGACTGTCTATTCCCCTCCATTCTATTTACCCCCTTTGTACTTTTCCCCCCTTCTTTCACCCTATTCCTCCTTACCGACGTTTTACTTCTTACCCCTGCCTCCCCCAATCTGCCCTCCCTTTTTATCACCCCCCTCTCTTTTCTTTACCCTTTTCTCCCTTGCTTTTGTCCTCCCTTCTCAGTCCCCCCCTTCCCTTCCCCTTTTGTTTCCCTAAAGAGTGAGTTAAGTTTCTTTATCCCAATGAACGTATATGTTATTCCCTCTTTGAGTCAAATCTAATGAGAATAGGGTTGAAACCATGTTCCCCCCTCCTTTCTTTCCCTCTATTATAATAGGTTTTTTTCCACCTCTTCATATGATATAATTCATCCCATTCCACCTCCCCTTTCCTCTCCTCCCCATAGACTCCCTTTTTATCTCCTTAATTCTTTTGTATCATCACATCAAAGACAATTTATATTTATACCCTCTATATAAAGTCCTTCTCTCTGCCCAAATACATTTACAGTTCTTACGAGTTATGAGTATTATCTTCCTGTGTAGGGATATAAACAGTTTAACCTAATAGGGTAACTTTTTTTTTCCCCCTCTGTTTACCTTTTTAAACTTCTCTTGAGTCTTGTATGTTGAGATCAAATTTTCTATTCAGTTCTGGTCTTTTCACCAGGAAAGATTGAAAGTCCCCAATGTCATTAAATGTCCATCTTTTCCCCTGAAAGAAAATGCACATTTTTGCTGGGTAATAGATTCTCGGCTGCAATCCAATCTCCTTTGCCTTCCGGAATATCATATTCCAAGCCTTGCGGTCCTTTAATGTTGAAGCTGCCAGGTCCTGAGCAATCCTGACTGTGGCTCCATGATATTTAAATTGCTTCTTTCTGGCTGCTTGGAGTATTTTCTCCTTCACCTGATAATTCTGGAATTTGGCTACAATATTCCTTGGAGTTTTCCTTTTGGGGTCTCTTTCAGGAGGTGATCGATGGATTCTTTCAATGATGATTTTATCCTCTGATTCTATGATATCAGGGCAGTTCTCCTTAATAATTTCCTGGAATATGGTATCTAGATTCTTTTTCTGGTCATGGCTTTCAGGCAGTCCAATGATTCTCAAATTGTCTCTCCTCGATCTGTTTTCCAGATCAGTTGTCTTTCCAATGAGGTATTTCACATTTTCTTCTATTTTTTCATTTTTTTTATTCTGCTTGACCGATTCTTGGTGTCTCATGGATTCCTTTTCTTCCAACTGTCCCACTTTAATTTTTAAGGCATTGTTTTCTTCAGTGAGATTATGCACCTTTTTTTCCATTTGGCTAAGTGAATTTTTTAAGGTATTGTTTTCTTCAGTGAGATTATGTACCTTTTTTTCCGTTTGGCTAAGTGAATTTTTTAAGGTATTGTTTTCTTCAGTGAGATTATGCAGCTTTTTTTCCATTTGGCCAAATGAATTTTTTAAGGCTTTGTTTTCTTCAACTTCTTTTTCTAAGCTGCTGATTCTTTTTTCATAGTTTTTTTGTGTTGCTTTCATTTCTCTCCCCATTTTTTCTTCTACCTCTTGCAATTGATTTTTAAAATCCTTTTTGAGCTCTTCCAGGAAGGCTTTTTGTTCTTGCGACCAATTCACCTTCCCTTGTGAGGCTTCAGATGTAGACAATTTGAGGCTATTGTCCTCATCTGAGTTTGTGTTGGCTTCTTCCCTATTGATACAGAAGCTCTCAATGGAGAGGGCTCTTTTTTGCTTCTTACTCATTATTGCAGCTTATTTATTTATTCTTTAAGTTGAGGTCTGCTCTGGGGGCACCAGGGTCCCTGTTTTGGGCTTCTTGTGCAGGTGTATAGGTGCTGTGTGACCGGGCTTTTACTCTGAGGCCTTTATGGTGTGTGGAGATCCCCTGTCCTGCACTTCCTGTCTGATTGTGCTCAGCCAGCCAGGCGTCAGACCCCGGAGTCTGATCCCGCCGTTCGTGGCCCTCTCGGCCGGTGCAGGTAAGTTTTTCCACTGTCCTTCTTGGCCACCAGATTTTTGAACCAGGTTCCGGGAGCCTCAGTTGTTCGGCTGTGACCCACAGCTCCTGCTGATTTGCCCCGACCCCCTCGGCGCTGGGTTGCTGCCCTTCGCTGGGCCTCCCTTTTGCCCGAGTCAGACCGACCTTTTCCTGAAGTCTTCTAAATTATCTCTGGTTGGAGGACTGTGTCTCTCTGTCTCTTTGCAGGTTCTGTAGTTTCAGAATCCGTCCAGAGGCTTGATTTAATGTTCGTTTTGAGGGAACAGAAGGAGAGCTCAGGCAGCTTGCTGCTTCCTCTCCGCCATCTTGGCTCCGCCCCCAGACATACATTTTTGTAGGAATTAGAGGAGGCAGTAGACAGGGAAAGATTGCAGATAAATGAGAAAGTGAGGAAGTCAGAGGGGGTGATCTGTTGGTGGAGATTGGATGGAAAGTGATCACTTGTGTAGGTGGAGTGATTAGCCTTGAAAAGAATTAAGACTGCCTCTTTATGTGAGTTAGAGTAAAGGAGGAGATAGTTTACAAAGGCCTACAAGTGATTTGAAATGAGAAAGGAAGGGGAATAAGAGCCACTGTCAAGAGTGGGATAGTTAAAAAAAAAAAGAGTGGGATAGTTAGTTGATAAAGGAAATACAGAAGGCTTGTCTAGTAGCAGTAAGGACCCAGATGAGATTGTTTAACATACATTTGTAGTGGGCCCAGTCATAAGAGTTGTGTGATTTTCTCCACCTTTGTTCAGTGGCACATTTGTAGGAATAGAAGTCTCAGTTGGTGAGAGTGATTCAAAGCTTAGGCTTGGCAAAGTATAAATGGTGATATGAGAAGGGTGCCAGGGACTCAAAAGAGTGGTGTAAAGTTGAACTGGTTCACCAAAGGATCTATATTAGGGGAAAAGGAAGAGAATGGGTAGTGCAGGGATGATGGCCTGGGAGAGAATTAGGGGTTTAAGGGATTGGAGGTCATGGTGTGGGTGAAGAGTAATTTTGATAAGGGAAGGCAAAGTAAGAAGTGGGAAGCCAACAGTTTATGAATAGACGAGGGAATTTCAGAATTCTTAAACATGTAGGTGGTCCATTTAGGAATGATGGCAAGATTAAGGATATGATCATCTTTTGCATGTGGCTGAGGAAGTGAAGGAATAGGTCAAAAGAAGTGAGTAGATTAAGAAATTGAGCAGTTAAGATATTTGAGGGAGAGTCAATATATATATGTTGAAGTCCCCATAAAATGAGGACAGGGTTTGGGAAGGAGAGAAAAAAATGTGAGCCATGTTCTAAACTCATTAAGGAAGGAAGGGGAATGACTTGGGGGTGGGGCAAGGTATAAAAAACAGTTGTTGAGATTTTGATTGAGTAGTAGGTATAAACTGCACAAAACTTAAAAGAATAGAAGTTACTGAGAAATGGAAATAGAGAACATTGAAGTGGTAAGAGGGTATAAGAAGTATTCCAACTCCCACAGCTCAATCAATGAGCAAGGGCAATGAGGAACCTGCAGTCAGTATTGGAAAGGGTGGTGACAAGGCTATGTCATATTGTTGGTATAGGGGAGGTCTTGGCAACTGCAAGAAGACAGAAGGAGAGGGAAAAGAAAACATTAAGGATAAAGGGAAGACTGTTGCTCATGACATTCCAGAGGGTATAGTGGAAGTAGTAGTTAGTATTTAGTTGGGACTTTCAGGATAAGGAGATATGAGAATAAGGAATTGTGTGATAAGGAATGGGCAACAGGATTTAGCTATTTATATACAGGGGCTCAGATTCACTGGGATATGTAGTATATGAGCCAGTATGAATATCTTTATCATTGAGCGAAAGTCTCCACTTTTCTATATAGAAAAGGCTGGAGATCAGGCAGGAGACAACCACAGCATGAGATGAATGCACAGAGTTAGAAGGAAGGAACAATTACTCTTCCTCTTTCCCTCTAAAGGTTGGAAATTAGGAAGGAGACTTTGCAGATGAGAGGAAGGTGATGGAGAGAAGTTAAAGGAGAGAGATAGGAGGTCTAGAATTTTCACAAAGGGATAGGACTTGAACTGATACATTAATTTTAAGTGAGATTCAAGACATGTCCAGGATCCATACACAGGATAGTTTCATGTTATGGTTGTTAGGAATTAACTGAAATGGAGACTTTAAAAATATCATGTATATACATGAAAATAAAAGTGAAATCTGTGGGATAAGTTTCTATGTCAATACCCCAGGAATTCAAGACAGCTAGGTGGTGCACTGGATAGAGCACCAGCCCTGGATTCAGGAGGGCCAGAGTTCTAATCCAGCCTCAGACACTTAATAATTACTAGCTGTGTGACCCTAGGCAAGTCACTTAACCCCAATTGCCTCACAAAAAAAAAATACTCTAGGAATTCATTATTTTACTGAGGTGGGCCACTCCCCTTTCTCATAAAATTCACAAACCCCCATGCCTTTATAAACAGTACTCATATGGGACTGTGGTAGAAAAAAAAATAGAGGTAATGCTCTGATCTCATATAGTCTTTCCCTGGTATGATATATCTATAATATAGTTCATTGTTGGGTCTATTTCCAACTTTCTAGGACCTACCCAATTCTAGGCTTCTCTCAAGAACCTATGGTCTACTCCATGTTGTGATAAGACTTTGGAGGACATGTAATGAGACATAGAAATATTAATAGCTTTTATTTTTTTGAAGGCAAACTGATAGGAATTTCCAGTGTGCATATGTGTGTATGTACATGCATGTATGTGCATGTATGTGCATTTTCTCCTCCACCAAAAAAAATCATCCAGTAAGGATTTGGATATGGGATAGAAAGTATGAGTCCAAATTGAGCAAGCACTGTCCTATCTCTGCCAGTTCCTTTCTGGTAGCTGATAATCAGCCCTGTAAATGTGTGACTGGTTAGTGGGCTGGGAAAGAGCTCACCCGTGAAGGGGGAATGGAAAATGTTCTTTTATGACTTTTTAAACACCTCCAAGTTCATTAAGTTCTTTTTTTCACCTGCCACCAAAGTTTAATTGCCCTTCATGGATGAAGAATTATGTTTATTCTAATGAGATTCCATTATGTTCTTGAGCTGGAAAATGGCAGCAAAGTTACAGGGCGGGGACTGGATGTGCCTGATTTTACTTCTTTGTATGATAGCCAAATCATCTCCCTTCCTCCAGCATGTCTTCTCTCTTCATACTGGAGTCCAGAATAATGCCTCATTTTTTCTGAGCTTCTTAGAATTCATAGTCATAATGAAAAAGAGTTTTGCATCAATATCTAATTTTCCCTCAAAGTTCAATCTTATATCCCCAACCAATTCATTTCAACAAGCAGTTATCAAGTACCTACTAGGTGAAAGCACTGTGCTAGGCCCTGGAGAAATGAAGACAGAGACAAAATATTCTGTGCTCTGAAGAAGTTTACATTGCATTACACCATTATATGGGGACAGATAACACTCACACAGATAAACAAATACAAAATATATGTAAAATAAATACAAAGAAATTTTAGGAATATTTACAAGGAATTGGTACCACAATAATGGAGGTCAGCAAAGTTACGAGATACATAATTTAGGGACCATCTTCATAGAATTAATGGTTGAATTCATAGAAACTGATGAGAGGACAAAGGGTATAGAGAGAAAAGATGGCAAGCTGGAGCCTCGGAGTATGATCATGCACAAAGGGTGGGATATGGATGATGGATCTGCAAAAAGAATGAGGAACTTGGTCACATTGATAAAGAGGGAGCCCTTTCATGAAAATACAGGAAGCAGAGTATTAGGAAGAAGTGGGGTGGTGGTGGGGTCAACAGTGTTGAAAGCTGATGAGAGGCTAAGAAGGATAAGAATTTAGGAAAAGGTCACTGATTTGGCAAGGAATGGATTATTAGTAATGTTGGAAAAAGTAGTTTCAGATTAGTGATGAAAATGGAAACCAGAATGTGGGCAAGGAGTTAAAAAGTATTTGAGAAATGGAAAAGTAAATGAAATGAGCATAGGGAAAATTTTCTAAGAGTCTGCCTGTGAAAGGGAAGAGAGATATAGGATGATAACTGGACATCATTATAATATGAGGTAGTAATTTCTGTAAGGATGTAAGAGATTGGGGCTTGTTAGGAAAACCAAGGAGAAAGTCAAAGCAGCAAAGACTCAGGGGTAATGAATTCCAAGGCAAAATTAGCGGCATTAGCATTTACGAGGAAAAGGGACACTTTATTCTCCAAGACTAAAGCAAATGAGAAGGAAGTGTTATACAATGTTGAGAGAATATTGTGTGTAAAAGTAGGGAGAGATGGTAAATCATGATGTAACATCTTTTTTTTTTTCCTTTTTTCAGGGAAATGAGTCAAAGTCTTCCACTATAAGGGTGGGAGTATTGTTCAGTCATTTCAGTCATGTCTAACTTCATGACCCCATTCGGGGTTTCTTGGCAAAGATACTATAGTGGTTTGTCATTGCCTTCTCCAGTTCATTTTGCCAAAGAGGAAACTGAGGCAAACAGAGTTGTAACTTGTCTGGGTTCACACAGCTAGAAGGAGTCTGAGCCCAGATTTGAACTCAGGAAGGTGAGTCTTCCTGACTCAAGGCCTGGCACTCTACCTATTCAGCTACCTAGTTCCCCCATGCTACCACCTAGCACTTTCTTTATGTATGCATCCATGCACATACACACACACACACACACACACACACACACACATACCCAAGGAGTAACCAGATAAATATCCCTAACTGACTTCTAAGTATAAGCCCTATCCACTGAGCCACCTAGCTGCCCAGAGAGTGGGAGTAGGGATAGTTCAATGACTTGAGGAGAGAATATCTGAAACAGATGCTGGGAGGCATCAAAATTGCATACAACAGTCATGGCCTAGCTGAAATTGCATCATATATATTTATAGTAGGTCAACTTGGTGTGGTTGTATGACTTCCTCCAGCAGTATGTGTAGGGATGGTATATATTGGTATTATTATAGGGCTGGAGTTTGGAAAGGCATGAACATCTCCAGGACAAGGAAGCAAGGTGCCTAAAATAGAGGACAAGGTAAAGTTGAGAAGATTAAGCATAGGATGAACATTTGGAAGGAGGGAAACTAAGGCCAGAGCGAAGTCAATACTTCAGGATAGTGAGGAGTAGTTAACATCATTTGAATTTATGATAAGGATGGAGAATAAGCTTAGGAAAGAGAGATAGAAAGATAAGAAGTTTAGCAATATCAAAAAATTTCAGTTATGGTAGACTGGAAAGGGAAGAGACTAGGAGCAAGTAGATCAATCCAGATACTCCTGTAATAGTACAGGCAACATGGGATAAGGATTTGAACTGGGGTGCTTATGGTATGAGGAAACATAAGGATATATGTGAGACATGTTGATGTGGAAGCAGAGCAAAAGGAGACTCAGAAACTCAGTGGATATAGGGGAGGAGTAGGAAAAGAGACAGGGATGATCCAGATGCTTGGGAAGAGAAGGGGTCCTCAAGAGAAACAAGGCAATTTGTAAAAGAATTGTGTTTGAGGCAAAAGATAAGTAGTCTTGTTTTGGATATGTTGAGTTGGAAAAATCCAGCAGACAATAATAATTGCTTAGTACCTAATATATGCAGAGCATTGTGCTAGGAGTTAGGGGAGATGTCCAAATGCAATGCAAAATTTAAATAAATTAAAGTCCATGCCCTCGTGGAGCTTAGTCTAGTGTGGGTCAGGGTTTGACATATTTTGACTATTATACTACAAAATAACACATGACAAATGCATTAGAGAATTACAAACACAGTGCTATGTGAGATCCAGGAGAGGAAGAAGATACTAGGAACTGGGGCAAGGAAAGAGGAATGAATGAAGACCCCTTTTGTTGCCAAAATAGTGAGACAATAAAGAACAGGGAAAGTAGTAGAATTTAAGCTTCATGAAGGCAGAGAATTTGTCTTGTATCTTATATATAATTGTATCCCCTTTAATACCTGTCACCATAATTTACACATGAATGTTCAGTTTATATTCAATCAATGAGTGTCTTATAATTCTGTGTTCTCATTTCTTTATCTGGTATTAGGAACATTGAGTACTCAATATATGTTTTGTTTGTTTTTGGTGGGGTGTTTTTGTTTGTTTGTTTTGGGGAACAATGAGGGTTAAGTGACTTGCCCAGGGTCACACAGCTAGTGTCAAGTGTCTGAGGCTGGACTTGAACTCAGGTCCTCTTGAATCCAGGGCCAGTACTTTATCCACTGCACCACCTAGCTGCCCCCAAATATATGTTTATTATTAATGATAACAATAACAGAAGACAAAGTATTTTGAATATATATTATATTGAATACAATTTGATATTCAAAACAGCCCCTAAGAAAGGGATGCTATTTTATCCCCATTTTACTGAAAAGAAGACTGAGGCTTGGAGAGGTCAAGTGACTTGGCCAAGGTGGCATAGACAATATGTGTCTGAGGCAAAACTAAAATCCAGTGCAGTAATTAAGCCATTGTTTTTCTGTAATAATTGATTGGTTAATTGATTTTTCTTCCTTGGTTTGGAGTATACATTGCTACCTCAAACATTATTTTTGAATTTCAAAACTGAAGTTGTCTTTCATGAAACTGTTCTACTACTAATTAGGGGTGAATTTTGACTTTACTGAACTCTGCCAAAGATGTGTTCTAGAGCATTTGGAAGGTCAATTTATATTCCTGCATTTCATCATCATTCTCTGAGAAGTGGGGAGACAGGTCCTTCCTACCCCAATCATTTACTTAAGAAAGAGCAAGTCTTGTTAAGCTTTCTAAGCAGAACAATGCATTGAAGCAGGTGAATTTTCCATAGATCTCTCTCCCCTCCCATTTCCAGGACTTTATATCTTTTATTTTACAGCTCCCTTCCCCAAAACTTTGCCTTGAGTTAGAAGTCCCTACACTGGGAATGAATAATATACCTCTCTCACACAAGCTTCACAACCCAGATGCCTTTGACTTCATTCTCCAGTCATTTTTCACTCCAATCAAATAGGAAAAAATGACATTGTATCCCACTGATCATTCAAAATCAAAAATCTTTAGGAGCAGAGAGGATTTTAGAACAAACTTATGATTTTGGTACCATGATTGTTATGAAATTATTATTTGTATGTGACCCACTTCTAGGTAAAAAAAAAAAACCACAATGGGTATAAATTGACTCCTTGTAGCTTATTTTGTCCCCCTCCCCCCTGAGAAAAACCAGGAGTTCTGTGCAGGACACACACAAAAAACAATCCCAACAACCAGGTAACATGTTCCTCACCTTGAGTACCAGGGAATATTTATGCACCAGAAAACCTTTAGTGAAGTCTGGAATTAGCCTGCCAGCAGCAGCTAATGGAACTTGTTTGCTCAGACAGTCAAGCACTAATGCTTGGGCAAGGACCCGACATTCACAATGGATGAAAATTGGGCTATGAAATGTAATTGTCTAAACTGTTCAAAAGGAAAGCACTTTATATAGATTTTTTCAAGCCTGCTTCCAGGAAGCTGGGTAGCTTGTAATACTTAAACATTGCTCCGGGGTCATATGGTTCAAATTTGGAGGAAGAATTCTTTTAAGAAGGAACAATCTGATTCAGAATCACTTTATCTTTCAGTCTCTTTCCTTCCTCCCTAAGAGTTATTTGCATTTGCAAACATTCTGAGATCTTCCTTTTGATCTCCCTCACTGGCATTTTAGGAGAATGGATTTACCCTATCTACAAACATTATTAAATGCTTACTATAAGCCAGGGATTGATCCAAGGACCAAGGATATAAAGACAAAAATGGGAAAAAAAATCTCTGTCCTCAAAGAGCATACATTCCTTTGGTGGTAAATAATATGTTTCCAAATAAAAAAAAATATTGAAAATAAATAACATTGTCTGTGTAGGGGAGAACACTAACATCCAGGGTTATAAACATTGGCTTTTTAGAGAATGTCTGTTGAGCCTCATGAGCCCCAGAGGAAACTAGGAATGCTTCATTGTAGAGGTGAGGAGGGAGTAGTAAATTTCAGGGATTGGGGTTCATTATTAAAAGAGATGGAATTAACTGACTGAAGTCCATGTAAGGGCAAAAGGGAAGAAAACAGTTTTGAGAAATAGCATTGTGGGATAAACCAAAAAACATAATGGCTTTAAAAGAGCCAGTGGATCTTTTAAAGCAAAAGAGTAATATGATCAAACATGTGCTTAAGGAATATAGACTTGAGAAAAAGGAACTTATTAGGAGGGCACTGCAAGAGTCTAGGTGAGAAGTGATGAAGGTCTCAAATTGGATAGTTGCTATGAGTAAAGAAAACATAACAGATCAGAGAGATATTATGGAGGTAGGAAAACAAATCCAAAGGTGAGCAACTGATTGGAATTAGGAAAGACAAGAGTGTAGTTAAGGATGACTTTGACATATAAGACATGTATCACTGAAGGGGCAATGTTACCTTCAATAGAAATAGGAAAGTTGGAAGGAAGGAGAGTTAGAAAGAAGGAAAGTTTGAGAGTAAACTTAGTAAGTTGTTTTGGACATGTTGACTTTAAGATGCTTATGGAAAGGACAGGTGGAGATATCCAGCTGGCAGGTATTTGGGAATTCATTATTGGAGCTCAGGAGAGACACATATGAGTGCTAGATATATAAATCTAGAAGTTATCTGTACATAAATGAAGATCGAACTCAGGTGATGAGAATAGAGAAAGAGGGTATATGGAGAACAAATAAGAGGACCCAAGAAAGAGCCTTGTGCTACAACCACATTTAGGGATACAGTTTATAGATGATGATACTTCAAATGAGACTTCTTGTTTTTTTTTTCAATTTTCCGAGGACCAATTACATTATAGGTGATGTCTTTACTTATGCATGAATTGGATTTAAGGGAGGCAGAGTGGGACAAAGTTGTCGACCTCACTCTTCCACGGTCATCAAAATCCAGTGGCAAGATGAAAGTCAAGATGATTTATGGTGGCCTGGGATGTGGCGGATGACCTTGGCATCTTTGATGCCTGATCAGGCTCTAAGCATTTCACAGAACCAGCTTCAAGATGCTTTCATAGTTGTTGGAACAAATTGTTCTCATTCTCCCATTCTATGTGGGGAAAGTCTTCACACGCTTGGGGTAGAAATTCCCCAACTCAACAGTGGATTTGGGCCCTGGCGGTTACACTTAACCTGGTTTAACCCATTTGCCAAGGTGGTTTACCAGAGTGTGGCCATTGCATATACTACAGCTCCTTGGCCACAGGTGAGAGTGGAGTGACAGGTGAACACCAAAGGTGGATGAAATGGGCTAAGTAAGCCCTCACACCAAAGGTGTTAGTCCTCCTGGAACATCCCACACACTGCAATAAAGAGTCTTAAGGACCATTCAAACAGGTAGGAAGAAAACCAAGAGAGAATGATTTCCTAAAACCCCAAGGAGAGAGAGTCAGCTGCAAAGGAGGAGTTAAAAATGAGGAGGACTGAGGAAAAAACAGAAAACAAACCTACCACATTTGCTGACTTAAATACTGCCTGGAACTTTGGTAAAAAAAAAAAAAAAAAAAGGAAGCAGCTTGAGGTCATGCATGTTATAGAACTGTGTTAGTAACCAGTGGAATCAGGAGACAAGAAAGGGAAGGAAAAAAGGAAAGGCCAGAGAACTGTATGAGCAAGACAAAGTGAACTCTGGAGTTTTTGTCCTCTTCTTACAGGGTATATTTGGCAGCAAGAGATATAGCATCTTGGGGCAGCTAGATGGTGCAGTGGACAAAGCACTGGCCCTGGATTCAAGAGGACCTAAATTCAAATCCAACCTCACTTGACATTTACTAGCTGTGTGACCGTGGGCAAGTCACTTAATCCCCACTGCCCCGCAAAAAACAAAACAAAAACAAGAATTTTAAATAAATTTTCAAAAGAGATACAGCTTCCTATTTTTGTTTGTTTTATCTCAGAATGTATGTTGCTGAGGCTGTCATATTGTGGAGAGAAAAGCTAAGTGGCATAAGGTGGGTAGACAAAGAGAAAGCCTCCTCTTTGCCTCACTCTCCCTCCCACCCCATACTCCACCACTGCAAAGGGCAGAAAACAAAGGTGCAGACACAGCAGTCTTACCCAGGAGCCCTTATATTCAGGAGCATAAATTGTTCTGAGAAGGAATATACACATTTGCCACTAATAAAGGCTCATTCATTTTAGGACCTCTGTTTTGTTTCTGTCCATAAAATTTTCATCTGTTATATTATAAAATGTCTGCTTATAAGCAGAAAGTCATTCACATACTGGGGATGTAAGGCATAGATATTCCCAGACTTCCTGTGTACATGAAATAAAAGAAGTGATAAAATTTTCCCCACCAGTGCCTGTGTCCTTTGTGCCATGGGAGTCTCTCATACAAGCATTGTAGTCTTTATTAGGGCAATACACTTATCAGACCTTTTTTCCTTTCTACTCCACATCTCATTTCCATATGGCCTATTTTCTTTCTAAAAAAAAAAAAGGTTTATTTTCTGGGAGAGGGTATTCTCAATTATAGAATGGATCAATTAATAAATTAGTGTTATAGCAGAGAAGACCATGGATTAAGAGTGAGGAGACTTGGTTTTTAATCCTAGCACCAACACTAACTAGCTGCATGACCCTGGGCAATTTATAACTTCTCTGACCTCAGTTTCCTTCCCTGTAAAATTAGATATTTTGACTAAATTACCTCTTAAACCCCTTCCTTTCTAATATTTTGACTGTCTTTTTAATTCTTGACATATTGAATCTCTATAGGGTAGATATTTTTGAACAAGGAGTCCTTTGGGGGAACCTCAGATTATACTACATGAATAATTGCCTATTCAGCCTAAGCATAAAGCCAGCTGTGCTAATGGTTGTGGAGGATGCAAAAGAAGACAGTCACTGCTTTCAAGAAGTTGAATCTATTGTCTAGCTGGAGAAAGAAGATTAATTCGTATGAACAATTAGCTGACTACTAATGGCTAAGCTGCCCAGTATAGACTCCAAGTAGCATGGGCCTTTAGAAAAATGAAAGATCAGTAGAAGATGGAATAGTCAAAGAAGACTGCAGGGGTGAGGGGAGACCAACCGGGCCTTAAAAATGAATAGAACTTAGCAATAAATTAATTTTATCCCTTAGATTCAATCTTCTTTCACCACAACTGGCAATGGAAAGACAGATAGATTAGCTTTTCCTCTGTTACCAAAACCTAATTAACAGTGGAATGACCAAAGGGCAGAAAGCACAAAGAGTAGGAAGAAAAGTGAGGTGCTCGGAAGATTCACAAGTAAACCACCAATCCTTTCAATAATCCAGACTTAGCTGCATAACAATATAGCAGCCTACTCTCTCATTCATTCCTAATTTTATTCTTATTGGCAGGGCTGGTCTCATGCTTAGGTGAAGTAGGCATTTATCAATAATATATGGGGCACTCAAAGGACTCCTTGTCCCAAAACTATCTACCCTCTTCCAAACTGTCCATAGTGCCTTCAATTCCCACCATCATTTATTCCTCTGTATAAGGCATTGAAAGCCCTTCTTAAAATGTAAATATTTTACTTGGGATACATATATTTCTATAATGCTTACAAATCACTTTCCTCACAGCTCTGTGAGTTAGGTAGTGTAAAAAATATTGATCCCACTTTACAAATAAGGAAAGTGAATTTAGATATTTAAGGTAACTTATCCATAAGCACCAGCTAGCTACGTGTTCAATCTGGGGTTCAAACACAGGTCTCTCCTGACCCATGCTATGAATGACATAAAACAATTATCAGCCATTAACTACTGGGCATGAATTAATTTATCAGATTAGCTTTCTTCAGCACAATGTGAATACCAGAAGAGACAACTATGATGAGAAACTGTTAATAAGATTTGGCTTTGAGTCATTATTTTGTGACAAGCAGGGATCACAAGATCATAGAACAACTGTTAGACATGACTTCAGAATCCATCTAGTCCAACTTCTATCATTTTACAGATGAGAGAACTGAGGTACAGGGAAGTTTTGCCCAAGGTCACACAGATAGTAAGCCTTAAAAGGAGGATGTGAATGCAAGTACTCTGACTTTAGTCCCAAGGCTCTATTTGTTCTACTACCCATAGTCCTACAAATGCCCTTATTTCATAGATGAAGAAAATGAGGCTTGCAGAGATTGCTCAAGGTCACACAGCTAGCAAAAGGAAGACACAGAACCCCAGATTTTCTAATTCCAAATCTAATGTTCCTTCAACTATATGGCTATCTCCATAAATGCAGCCTTTTATCAAACCATAGGGTCTGGTTCTACAACTGCCCTTGTTTCCAGAACAAGTCACCCTCTGGAAAATGATTGAAGATTGTGGATTTCCATTTGCCTCCAGCCTGGCTGATATATTCTTCCTCTGATCGCTGTTGGAGAAAGTAATCAATTCTTCATTACAGAGTTAGATAGGAATGGTTATACTGCAGTCATTTGCCTTCCAGCCCTGCTCACTTTTGGGAACATAGTTTCTACTAGAGTTTGTTTTGCTACCTCTAACTTTCTTTTTATTATTTTTCCTATGCCTTGATGCCTGATCACTAAATCTTTGCTCAGTATAAATATTAAGTTATTGAGTTGGTACTTCAGGGCTTATATCTTCATTCTTATGGAGTTCATAGGCTCAAAAATAAGGAAACTAAGGTACGGAAAAAAGGCTAAGTGACTTGCCCATGGCAACATAGGAATTAATCTGTGGAGTCAGAATTGGAACTCATATCATCTGACTCCAACAATCTTTCCACTCTACTAAGCTGCTTCATTCATGTGTGTATGTATATATGCGAGTGTGTTCAGCCTCTATATTGGACCCTCATGGGTTCTATATTTGTCAATATGTTTTTTAAAAGTCTCATCTTAATCCCCTTTAGAAGGTTTACCAATTCCTCTCAAAGAGGTCTAAAGGAGCTAAGCATTTATGTTCGTGTAAGTACCTTCCCTCCCAAAAATAGCCTTGATTTTTTTTCCTCCTGAATGTACTGCAGTAGGTTTCTTGTAATGACTTTCCACTCAGTGTATAATCAGCCAAAAAAAGTTCTTGATAATTTCTGTTTCAGGTGAGAAGGCAGCTCCAATTGGATCCATGCAGCCTGGGGTGGATGGGGTCTGGGCTATGTGGAGCTCAGTTGTTGAAATGCCTCCTGTGCATACATTTGCAGAATATTCATTAACATCTAAACCCTACCAATCTCCAGGTTTCTCACATACAGGGATTGGATATGCCGTATAACACACTCTCTCTATGTAGACATTGAGAAACTGGTTGGACTGCTTTTAAACTTGAGAAAGCACTGAAGTCCTGAAGATGTTCAATTTCCCAAGAAACAAGAAAGAAAGTTTGGGGGACACTTTTTATGGCTATGCAAGCAAGTTTATTAGCTGAAAATCAACTACCCCATTTCTGAGGAACCCTGAGAGAATATATATAATAACCAAGTGTGGTTCAAAGCAGATTAAAATGCAATTGGGAAATATTTAACAAAATAAAAAAGTGATAAAATATAAATATTTTATTTTAAAACTAAATCAAGGGGCAGCTAGGTGGCACAGTGCATGGAGCAACATCCCTGGATTCAGGAGGACCTGAGTTCAAATTCAGCCTCAGGCACTTAACACTTACTAGCTGTGTGACCCTGGGCAAGTCACTTAACCCCAATTGCATGACTAAAAAAAGCAAAAAACTAAATCAATATGTGACCTCCAGATATCCTTATATCCTTATGTATGGATGAGTGGCTCCCACTCCTATTTCAGTTTGACACCTGTAGTGTACAACACACATTTATGGAGCTTCTTCTTATAAGGGAAATCACTTTGATGCCCAGATTTGTGAGCCTCCTATATATAAATTGTTCCAGCTCTAGTGATATTTCAAATACGCAAGCCCTCTATTTTTTTAACAGCCAGTAAGTGTTAAGTGTCTGGGGCCGGATTTGAACTCAGGTCCTCCTGAATCCAGGGCCAGTGCTCTATCCACTGCGCCACCTAGCTGCCCCAAGCCCTCTATTTTTAAGGAAACATTTTAAGACAATGGAAGAAGAGAAAGGAATATATGTTCCCAGGGTCAAAGTTAAGTTCATGTATTCTCCACCTGGGTTAACTCCTAACCTTCCAAACATTCTAAGACCAGTTTAATGTGGAGATGAGAACAAAGGTTAAAAATGAAAGACATTTGAATCAAAATTAATAGCCAACAGGGGTCACAGACATTCATCAAAACTGAGGATTATTTACATATTCTGTTTTTACCCTGCCCTATATTCTCTTATTCTTTTTTCAGATCAGATCGTACACTTTCTTGAAATTAAATTTGGAATACCAGATAAACTCCTTTTGGCAATTCTGCATAAATTCTTTCAAACCTGCAGTTTACAACTCAGTCAATAGAGTTTCCTTAACTGTCTATAATTGGCTCTTTTGTTATATAGTCACAGTGTCAGTGTTTTGGTCATACTCCACATTCCATTGAATGCTGCCTCCCAGCTGCCCCAGGATCATTAAAGACTCAGATATAATCCTACTTTTTTGTAGATTTTTCCCAGTCTTCATATTCATCATTGCCTTCACTCTGAGATATGTTGAATATAGCTTGTGTGTATACAGTATATATTTATATGTAGCATATGTGTATGTGTGTATATTTGTATACAACACATGCTCGTGTATATATTTTATATGTGCATGCATGTATGCATATATGTATGCATGTTGGTGAAGGCTAAAGCCTTATGATTCTTGAGTGTTCTCTGATAAAGGACCTTGAAATTGAATAGCTTATCTGGGTACCTACAGAAGAGAAGGATCCCTAAGTTCTCTAAGAATAACCTAATATCAAAATCCAGAAATATACATATAAAAAATAGATCCATGGGCAAGGCAAGACAATATAGTCTGAGTTTGGTATCAATAGGCCCCAAATCCTGGGGTTTGGAGTTGGGGTGGTGGTAAGTTTGCACAGAAAAGGGTCAGGAAAATGCAGTGAAATGGAATAAGGGGAATTAGCTCCTAATAATTTGTCTCATTAAAAGAATAGCCTAGGAGTAGCATCCTTTTGTGGACCAGGAAGCCTCAGCACTTCTTCCCACGTATGAAGGCTTGGTCTCATTCAGTTATTGAGGACTTGATATTAACATTTCTTAATGACAAGGCATTTACATGAACATTGAGGTAACATGTAAGATGTATTAACTGACATATGTATATATACAACATATTAATAAAATGTGCGTTTTTATATCCATGCTCCAGTCCCTAAGAACTGTCAAAAGCAGAGTTTTATTCTTATATGAGATTGGAATGTTTTCTACGACTTAGAGAAAATGATAATAATAATCATTTCCAATTTCTGATGACTTTGTGCTTTTCAGAGTTCTCATACCCATTATCTTACCTTGTTCTCAAAACAGCTCTGAAAGGCATGTTTGAAAGGAATTATTATACCAATGTTACAGATGGAGAAACTGATACAGAGTTGTTAAATGATTTGCTCAAGATCATACATTAAGTTAGTGGTCAATCCAAGTATGAAACCAGGTGGTCTAACATCTATTTCAGTGCTTTTCCCATGACACACCACTAGAGAGCATGCATGAGAGAAGCCACAACTTAAGGAAACCCTAGAATGATATATTCATTTCTTCAACATTTACTGTGTGTGTTAAAGTGGAAGGGGTATTGGGCTTGGACTCAAAGAACCTAGATTAAAAGTATTCCTTTGACACTTTTTACCTAGATCATCTTATCACATTAAGCATCTTTGGGACTCAGTTTCCTTATCTATGGAAATGAGAAAGTTACATTATATAGTCTCTGAGATCCCCACTATATCTAAATCTATGATCCCATAATTCCACTTGATTTCCTTAAAGTAATTTAGTGGGACTTTCTTTGCTATTGGGCATCATTGATGGCCTAGGAGTCAAGAAGATAAAAGTATGTATCCTGTCTCATATACCGATCGGCTATATATCCCTGGGGGCCCAGTTTTCTCATCTGTAAAATGTGGATAACAATAGTATTCTCCTCCCAGAGTTGTTGTGAAGATCAAAGGAGAAAATAAACAAAAAAGGGTCTTTGAAAATGTTAACATACATACAAAGTGTTATATCGTAGGTAAATTAGAGGAACATGGAAAATTATGCCTGTCAGATCTATACATAAGGGAAAGGTTTATGACCAAACAAGGGATAACAAAGATCATGGGGCATGATATGAAATCTGAGCTATCAATAGTCACATTTTAAAAAATGCTCTGAATCATTACTGATTAGGGAAATACAAATCAAAACAACTTTGAGATAGCACCTCATACCTATCAGCCGTGACAGAAACATGACAGAAAAGGAAAATGACAAAATTTGGAGGGAATTGAAAAAATAGGGACATTAATACACCACTGGTAGAGCTATAAACTAATTCAACCATTCTGGAGAACAATTTGCAAGTATACAAAAAGGGCTCTAAAATTGGGCACACCTTTTAACCCAGAAATACCACTAAAGTTTGAGTAGATGCTAAACCAAAGCTTCTTAAACTCTAGGTCATGACCCCATATGGGGTTATGTAACTGAATGTGGGGGTCACAAAACATTTGCAACAATAAAAGGTTATGTATATCTATTTTATATACATATATACCCAGTGTAAATTTATCAGGCACAAAGGGGTCCCAAGTGACAAAAGTTTCAGAAGCCCTGTGCTAAACTATTCATAATCCTGTTCCTGTTGTACCTCATGATCAAAGGCATTCCTTGATAAAATCACTTACCAGGATTAGGACTTCCCTATACGACCAGTGAGTATAGAGATGCAAATAGGCCAATAAACAATGAAATTAATAAATACTGATGGAACATCTCCCTCCAAACTGTGCTATCTAATGAGGTATGAAATCCTGGGGCACAAACCCTGCCCTCCATCAGTTTGCAGTCTAGTTGGGGAAAGAATATTAATACATAAAAAGCCACTATGACATTCCTGCAAGGGAGGAGAACATTTCAGATTAAAGGGAACAACATTAATGAAGTGAGGATATGGGAACGAAGGTGATATTGTCATAAGACAATAAATAAAGTGCCAAGATTTTAAGTTGAAGTTCTACATTATGATTATTTGATAAAGTTGGTGAATAAATAATAATCACATTTGTGTAGCAGTTTTAAATTGTTGAAGTGTTTTCCTCACAACGGCTCCATTAAGGAAAGTGGTTCAAATATTATTTACATTTCAGAAATAAGAAAAGTCCAGTTCAAAGAAATTAATTATTTATGCAGTGTTATGCATTAAGTGAATGTTGGTATGAACATTCAATGCATATCTCCTGCCTCAAAGACTAGTGCTCTTTCCATTCTATCACACTGACTTTCAGATCATAGAGTACCCTAGAAAAACAGGAAAAGGAGCTGAGATTGCATAGTGCAAGAGCCATTATAGGTTTTGAATAGGAGATAAGTATGAGTATTGGAATATTATTTTGTCAAAGATAACATGGAGGATAAATTATAGATAGGTGAAATAGGAGGAAAGGTAAACTAAGAACCTATTGTAATAATCATGTAATTAAATTATGAAAGCCTGTGAAGACGGAGAAGGAGGAGGAACAGGAGGAAAAGGACTGAGTTTGCATATATCACCCAGGCTAGAAGAATAGAATCCACTCATGGCCCAGTCTTTCTGCTAATTGGTACGAGAGCTTTGACTTCCTCCATTTCCAATATGGGCTTCCTTGCCCTTCCTAAGGCAGTTTGGTGGCATCCTCTTCCCAGTGACCTCACCATATTGTTGTCAGACTCAGGGAAGATTCCTGATCAAGTTTAGTTATTCTGCAAAGCAGAACTACCAAAGTCAAGCAACTCATCAGTCTTAGCTTCCCCAGGAGCAGGAATTTCAGGTGTGCATCACTACTCCCAGCTTGGCAAGATATATTTTGAAGAATCAGAATGAATTTATGACAGACTGGACATAGAAGATAAAGAAGTTTTTCAAACTAATCTTAGCATTATTAATACTGCATTGTTGGGGCAGCTAGGAGGCACAGCAGATAAAGCACCGGCCCTGGATTCAGAAGGTCCTGAGGTCAAATCCAGGTTTCAGACACTTGACACTTAATAGCTGTGTGACCCTGGGCAAGTCACTTAACCCTCATTGCCCCACACAAAAAATACTGGATTGTTAACTAACAAAGTTAAACAATCATAGACAAATTAATATTATGTTTTGGTGTTAAATTTCCAATACATGTACAGAACTCAACAATAGTCAGACATCTATACTCGCACTTGGACTTTTCATAAGCAGAACTATATATTTGTGATCTGCCTGTGGTTGAGTCTGCACATTTCTGTGAACAGATTGATCATCTAAATGATATAGTAAAATCATATCCTATTTTGCAATCATCATTTTGCTATAGTTTTGCATTTTCCTTAGGTATGATGTGAATTAGAACCAAATTGGCTATATTTTGTAGAAGACAAATTTCAAACATATTTCCTGTTCTAACATATAGTATTTCTTGTCAAAGAAGAAGTTTCAACTTTTACTGATGGCCATTTCATTTGTAAAGCTCCCATGACCTCTGATTCTTACAACTTCATGACCTCTTTCATAGGTATCCTTAACAGAGTTGGGAGGAATAAGAAGGTGATGTCTGTTGTCACTGACCTATGCCAAAGTCATCATTGCCCAGTCATTTAGTGGATGCTATGACTAAGATTTCCAGAAACTTATAGTACAAGCCATTTACCTGTGACACATACCAGGGATGTACACACATTAAAAAAAAAAAAGAACACAGAGAGAGATACATAGGAAAAAAATCATCCAAGAAATGAAACCTGCCTCAATTTGTATTGCTCTGACAAAATCAAGTGTCATCTCTCTTCTTATCCCTTCAAAAAATTTATCTTCTCCACAATCTCAGCACTGTCTCATTTAGAAAACGCTTGCTCCAAAATTTGGTCTACACCTGCTTTTATAAGTTGCTTACAAAAGTCTCTTATTGGGAGAGCAGCTGTTGCCCTTAAGAACTACTATCACTGGGGCACCTAGGGGATGCGGTGGATAAAGTATCAACCCTGGATTCAGGAGGACCTAAGTTCAAATCCAGCCACAGATACTTGACACTTACCAGCTATGTGACCATGGGCAAGTCACTTAACCCTCATTGCCCCACTAGAAAAAAGAAAGAAAGAAAAAAAGAACTGCTATCACCCTGTACCAGAGATCAACTGTCCTGCCTTCCTGAGTGTGGTAACACAATTCTAGTCAGTATTATTAATCATACTACTTATTATTCAAATCACTAATAATCATTCTTTAAGTGTCCTTCATATTTGAATGGTGAAGTATAGGTTCACAAGACAATTGAAAAAGTTAACAATCTTAATTAAAGCATAAGTAGATACTTAGTATTCCACATGCTCATTAAGTAGTACTGTTTTATGAAGTTTTGATTCTGCTTGGTATCTATAAACAAAGGATGATGAAAATTATCATATTGGGTCAGAGCACCCATCTATCAAGACCTCTGACAAGGAACCTCAGGGATAGTTAGACCTCTGACAAGGAACTTCAGGGGCATTTAATAGTTGGTATGATTGTCCATTTGAATGTCTCCCTCAAAAGATTATAAAAGGCAGTTACTTTGTTTCCCCCAATAGCTTCCACTAAATATAAGTGGAAGCTTAGTATCACACTCTAAGCAAGGTCTCTTTTTTGTATTACAAACCTCTCTCTATTGCTGATAAAACCTATGGACTCCTCAGAATAAAATTTGTTTTTTTAATATATACAATCAAAACATGGGATTATAAAGAAAACTAATTATATTGAAATGAATATATAACTTTCTTCCCATCCAAATTCATGGACTCCCTATAACTTGGGTTCATGGACCCCAGGTTACAAACCCCTATTCTAAAGCATGACTACCCAGAATAACCCAAAGTGATTTCTTTTTTTTTTTTTTTTAGTGTGGCAATTGGGGTTAAGTGACTTGCCCAGGGTCACACAGCTAGTAAGTGTTAAGTGTCTGAGGCCGGATTTGAACTCAGGTACTCCTGACTCCAGGGCCAGTGCTCTATCCACTGCGCCACCTAGCTGCCCCCCAAAGTGATTTCTCATCAGTGGCTACTGCTGCTTATAAATTTCTCAGATCCAGCCCACTGAAGCATACCTTCTGGCTCTAAGTAAGCACTCACAATCCAGAAGCTTCCTAATTTAGGCTCAAATTTTCCCATGAACATAAAGGTCAAAGCATGGTGGTCCTGAATTAGGGTCTAAAGTACTAACTTAAAAGGAAGCAAATATATATAAAAATATATAAAAATATATTATATATGTATGTATGTATATATATGTATATGTATATGTGTATAGATGTATACATATACACATGTGTGTGTATATATATATATATGGAAACCTATATAGGAAACTTTAGAATTAATACTTCCCCCATCCAGAGAATTTCTCATTCATTCTGACTCTGATACACATATATACACACACATACATATGCTTCATATATGTGTGTGTACATACATATACATATACATATATTAATATATCGATATTTATATTACAAGTAAAGGATAAGGTTGATCATCATTGCATAGAGAATTTCCCCAATAGAATGATTCGGGAATTACTTAACTAGCATTATATGACTAGGCATAATACTCTATAAATAACTTCTTTGGAAAGTTGGGAAAAGGCTGGGTCAAGAATTATAAATATTAAGTGACTGTACTAGTTTCTGTGGCTACTATTACATGGTTGCTTCCAGATAGGAAGGATGATATTCTGTGGATATCATAGCAATTGTAGGATATAGGTGATGATTCACAAGTCTTACAAGCATAACAAGTGAATCTCTCTTCCGTTTAAGAGCCTGGCCACAAATATGATATCTCTAAATTGACAGGATTTGCTCCCTGTATTCCATTGTATGTTCATAAATTTATCTAAACCCTCCTACCCTCTTTTAACACACACACACACACACACACACACACACACACACACACACACACACACACATATATATAAAGAGGCTCTGTGCCACCTCTTATGGCCAAACAACTGTGATAAAATAATGGGATTTGGCAGACACCTGGGGGTCCCACTTAAGGATTGATTTAGAATTGTTTTAATTGGTTGAGACTGAGAAACTGACTAAATACCTACTTAAGGGTGATTGGATGGAGACCACACCTAGCTGGCCCTGAGTGACATGTTGTTCTCAGAGGTGGTATACTACTGCTATCAACAAGAGACCACTCTCAACAAATCAGCTTGAAGGACCTCCCCTTTTGGGGAGGGAGACAGGAACTAGGAAGCAGAGCCTCACTGGCTGAAGTGGTCTCTCTTTTTGTGGAGGAACTGGGATGGCAGCAGACAGGACAAAAAGGAGGGTCCCCCTGGTTGTCCAGGACTTTTGGCGTGGTGAGGGATTTCACATGGGTTGCTAGGAAAGGGAGGTTTTTTGTTTTTTTTCTCTCTGGCTATACTGAATAAATCCAAGCTAGGATTTTCCATGCTATAACAAATCTGTTCTCAATCTCTCTCTCTCTCTTCACTAACTTATAATCTATTTTAATAAATGCTTAAAAGCCTAAATCCTTGCTGAATTTATTAGTGATTTTATCCAGCTCCCCCCCCAAACTGGGGGGGGGAGATTAGAACGCAAGTTTAGATTTTAAACAACATACAACCTAACCAAAAATAATAATTAATGATAATATTAGCAACTATAATGATAGAGTGTTTCAGGTTTGCAAAACACCTTACAAATATCTCATTTTATCCTTACGAAAATCCTAGAGGGTATGGCTATTATTATCCCTATTTTATAAATGAGAAAACTGAGGTAGACAGAGATGAAAGGACTACCCCAAGGTCACAAAGTTAGTAAGTATCTGAATCTAGATTGGAACTCAGATATTCCTGACCCACTTTGCTACCTACCTGCACACTATATTAACTACCTACTATAATAAAGTAGCATTCCAATAATATCTCTCTAAGACATCAAGAGTTCTGTCTTCTTTTCTGGAAATGAAAATCTTACGCTCGATGATTTTTATAAATGTAGGTCAAATCCCTGCCCATCCTTTGTTTTTCTAGACCGAGGAAACTGAATATTTTTGTCTTTCTCATACAGCTACCCCTCTGATATTAGTTGTTGTCCTCTTTTCCTTAGGATCATAAGACTAAGATTTGTAACTGAAAGAGACCTTAAAGTTCTTCTACTCCAACCCTCTCCCCTTCTCCCCTGGCTATGATTATTTTGGAAGGTTGTTAACTAGAGACATACAATACGGCAGATGGGGACACAGATACTTCTTTTTCTTTCTTTTTGTTTTATTGAAAGTATTTTTTTTTTTTGCAGGGCAATGAGCGTTAAGTGACTTGCCCAGGGTCACATAGCTAGTAAGTGTCAAGTGTCTGAAGCCGGATTTGAACTCATCTACTCCTGAATTCAGCATCATTGCTTTATCTACTACACCATCTAGAACACAGATATTTCTACCAAGTAAGGAAAATATTTTCATTGTGGTTTCTAATATCCACACCCTTCTTAATAAAACTAGCATTAGGGTTGGCTTTTTAAAAATAAAATAACACATGATTACATGTAAAATAGCACATTAATCTCCTCAAAGAATGGTCTATATAATGACTAATTGAATCCTTTCACATATTGAAACTCATGGACAGCTCAGAGCCATCATTTAATTAGTATTGTTGGGTCTTCTCTCCCCCCCCCCAAATGTATTGGTTTACATTTACTCACACTGAAGCTCTTCAGCACTTTTCAGCCCCCTCAATCACATGTAATCTTTCTAAAGTATATCCCCTTGTGGGCAGCTAGGTGGTGCAGTGGTTAAAGCACTAGCCCTGGATTCAGGAGGATCTGAGTTCAAATCCAGTCTCAGACACTTAACACTTACTAGTTGTGTGACCCTAGCAGTAGTCACTTAACCCTCCTTGCCCTACAAAAATAAAAATAAAAAAGGCTACAAACAATTTAAAATGTGGAAATTTCATTTTGTATTTCCTTTTACAGATGGTTTATAAAATATTATGGAAAATTCATCCTAATATTAATTCGCAAGGGAAACCTTAGAATACT
Source organism: Dromiciops gliroides (assembly GCF_019393635.1). NCBI lineage: Eukaryota > Metazoa > Chordata > Mammalia > Microbiotheria > Microbiotheriidae > Dromiciops > Dromiciops gliroides. The sequence continues at coordinate 89,832,975 of NC_057865.1, forward strand.
CCCCCCATCAAGAGAACTTCTAATTCATTCTGACCCTGATACCTATCTTTAAAGACTTTTGATTTGTGATAAAATATTTCCCTAATTTTTTTCATTAGTGTTACTTTCTCAGCTTTAGATCACAATGTTCAGAGAGCAAGAATTTGGAAACTGTACCAGATACTGTTTTCTTATTTTCTCACTTCATTAATTCATCATTTTCCCAAAGCATTTTGCTTTTTGTATAGTGAAACACTTACTTATCTGCACACACTTCACAATGTGAGAATTAACATAAACACTGCTTCCTTTTGCTCTTCCTCCCTCTGCTACATACCCACAGCCTTCAATTTCTGCTGCCCTTTTCCCATGCCCTGGTTTTTTTTTCCTCACCATTTCTTTCCCTGATGATAAAGTTTTGTTCTGCTATAGCAACTCAAAATGATTATCTGAAGCATAGAATGGTTGTGATCTGCATCTGTGAAGGGAATGAAATCATAAATCCTTGAAAAATAGCATGGTTATCCCTGCAATTTACAGCAGCTAATTTCTTCAGTTCTTTTCTCCAGCCTTCTTCTACTTTCTGAAAATGAACCGAGAAACAAAAATTCCATTAATGGGTCTCCTTGGGAAACATGCCACCTGCATATGCCAAAAGTCCATTCCAAATGCAACGGAAGCACCCTGCTGTTAGAATGTGTTTTGCTCCCCACTGCAGTCAGGTGCTACCACTTATCTGCCTCTATACACAGGTCCTAGGCTAGCCACATACAGAGACTTCTTTCTGAAATAATGGGAATCATTAAAAAGAAGGAAGCTTATTATAAGTAGGAAACATTTAAATGGAAGAGGATGGGGGATGGAGGAAATTGCCTATTTTTATCCACCAAGCTAACTACCATTCAAAGTAGCTAGTAAGTATGTATAAGGACAGCAGGTGATGGATACAGCAATTTACAGGAGATAAAATCCGAGCAAAGATCCAGTAAAAAAAAATAATAATAATACCTTGGATGCCTATACAAATGCACAAAGAAAAAGTAATGGGCAAAATGAAATAGGGATACTAATATAAGAAGTCTAATTTAGCTTTGTAGGTATTATCTGAGAGACAACACACTGTAATGAATAAATAGCTGGCACTGATGTCAGTAAAACATCAGTTCAAGCCCTTCCTCTGACCCATATTGACTGTGTGACTCCAGGCAAGTTACTTAAAATCTCCATGTTCTGGGAAACACATTATGAATATACCTTTCTGCAAAGGAGCTGATCAACATTGGTATTTGTTTTAATCAGGAGATCAGGAGATCTCTACACTGATGAAATTACATTTCTTTTTTTAAATTGCAAGGAAAAAAAGTTAACATTTATATGTGGTGAAATGAAACTTCAGTATTATATGTTTCTGGAGTGGTATATATTATTCAAAGGAAATGGATGGTAGGGTAGAATCAGGGTGGAGACAGAGTAGGATTTTATATATATATATATATATATATATATATATATATATATATATATATATATATATATATATATATATATATTTTTTTTTTAAAGGAATCCAAGACACTTCAGGAGAGATCAATACAAGTAGAAATAGAAGCAACAGTATTACAAACCAACTGGACAAAAAGAGATTAGGAGTTATGCAAACCTGGCATAGAGGCATGATATAATATTGTTGGTGGGCACCAATTCCAATCACACCTTCTGAATCAATCAATCTATCTATCTCTCCCTCTTCCCCTTCCACTCTCTCCCCTTTCTTCTTTCCTCCCTCCCTCCCTCATATCCCTCTCCACTTCCCCTTTCTTCATCTCCTCCCACCATCTCCCCTTCCCCTCTCCACAGAAAACAGAGCAGCTAATAATTTCTTGACATGCCCTAATGAAAATTTCATAGTTTATAAGGTACATGAATTAATGAAAGGAATTCCTATTTTGGACCAGATTTTCATAAACAAAAAAGAACTGGTTACTAGGGCAGACATGACAGGGACTTTGGAAAGTGGAGGGGAAATGTTATTTCAAACTTATATTGTTTGAGAAAGAAGGCAAACCAAGAAAAATCTGGCATACACCCTAGAATTTAGGAGAAAAGATTTAAAATGGTTCATGGAAAGGGATAGGTAGAATTGCATGAACTAATATTCTACAAAGGAATTCAGCCCAAGAGGGATAAGAAGCCCTCAAGAATGAAATTCTGAAGAAACAAAGAAAATCAATCCTGATTAGGAATTTAACAGGTGTAAGTGTGGCTGTCTAGGTTCTGTTAACAGTCAGCTCCCTGAGGCATATGACTGCCAATCACTCAGCATTCCATCACACTGCTATATCCTGAGTTCTTATCTAGAAGTATATGTCAATCATGACATGTCACTCATAGCTCTGCCTCCATTTACAGATTCCTCTTCATTCCCAACCTAGCTTGTTGTTCCAATCATGCAAATCTCCATTGTCATGGGTGAATAAATTATTTAATTAGATTAGAGAAAAACATAGTAAAAATCAAAGCATCAGCTATTTTTATCATAAAATGTGGAAAAAGTTAAATAATGTCTAACTCTAATACCAGAGCAAACTCCACCCACTTCTCTTAAGTTTCCTTGGCTCAGATGTGAGAAGACAGACAACCAAGATAAGTTAATTTGCTTAATAATACTCCCTTCTCCACCCACTGCAAAGGCTGGGGAGTGGAGTCATGGCAGTTGACTCATGACAAGTAGAACAGCTTGAAGTCCTATTTCATGCTCTTCAGGTAGGACAGTATGTGCTGATTGCCACATGTTTTTCTTTTTTTTTTCCATGACATTGGGTCATGGTCTATTAGAGACACCTGCTTCTACAGCAAACAGCAGGGTCTAGTTCAAATCTGTGCCCCTCTGAGAAATAATGCATAGGGGGGAGCTTCTGCCTTTTACCCCTTTCCTTCAAGCTCCATCTGTAGAGAACAGGCTGACCTTTTATTTTATTTTTGCTTCTATTTCAAGTATATGAATACTTTTTTGTGGGGAATGGGGGTTAAGTGACTTGCCCAAGGTCACACAGCTAGTAAGTGTCAAGTGTCTGAGTCCGGATTTGAACTCAGGTACTCCTGAATCCAGGGCTGGTGTTTTATCCACTGTGCCACCTAGCTGCCCTTGTTTTTTGTTTTGTTTTCTTTTGTTTTTCAAGTATATGAATATTTGAAGTGGAAAGAATTGAAGAAAAGTTGATGATATATTGAGTGACTGGAAGGATAGTAGTGCCTTTGACAGTAAATAGGAAGGTTAGGAGGAAATATGATCTTGGGAAAGTGCAGATAATGAATTCAGTTTCAGACGTATTGAGTATTAGATCTCCAGGGGATATCAATAGGAGATATTTAAAAAAGAGTTGGAGATACAAGTTTGGATGTAAGGAGAAAGGGTAGGACTTGATATGTAGATTTAAGAATCCTCAGCATAGATATCATAATTTGTTCTGTGGGAATTGATGAGAACAGCAAATAAAATAGCAAGAAGGGAGAAAGACATCCCAAAACAGAACCTTGAAGGATACGCATGATTACAACTTGGAAGAAGCTCCAACAAAGGACACTCAGAAGAAGATATCAGAAAGAAAGGGAAATAACAAGGAGATAATGGCAATGCGAAAACTTAGGAAAGAATAAGGAGCTCTTGGCAAATGATCTCAATTTTTTTTTTGTGAAATATGAAACTAGGTTCTCAATTTACTGGGTGGGTAGAAAGGGGAGCCATGTTATGTTTGAGGAGTGATGAAAAGGTTTGGAAAGGTAAGTGTGGTAAGTAGGATAGTATATCAATTAGAGAGCTATAGAAGTACTATTTTACCATGGTGAGTGACCAGTTGACATTACATAACACAAATCTGTCATTGACCCAGTATTTTATTTTATGTATTTAAAAACATTTTTCTGAGAAATGGTCCCTAAACTACCAGATTTCCAATAGGCTTCACACACACACACACACACACACACACACACACACACACACACGCTTAAGAATCCTTTGTCCAATACTATTTTGGTCTACATTAGGAGATATGAAGTATCCGGGATTATCTGCTGACAATAGATACAGAGCTGAAAGGGATCTCTAAGTTATCTAGACATCCAGTCAGATCACATCTTATAAAATGAGAAATCTGAGCCTTATAGAGCCTGAATATCTAGCTCAAAATAAAAAAAAAGGTGGTAGCAGTTCATAGGATTTAAACCCAAGTGCTTTTTATCCAAATCAGGACTCCCCTTCCACTACAACTACCATGGTGATGTACCTAAAGATTCTGTCATAAGAAGATTGGTCAAGAGAAATAGGGATGCTTAGACTAGGGAAAAAAAGATTTAGGGGTCATGTGATAGCTATGTTTAATTACATTAAAGGTTTTCACATTGAAAAGGGATTTCCAGTGTTCTTGTTGGCACAAGAGGGCAAAGTTAAGAATCATACTTATCAGGATAAACAGGGTAAATTCAGGCTTAATTTAAGCAGAAACTCCCTAACAATTAGTGTTTATATGCAATGACACAGAGCAAATTAAGTCAAACCAATAGAACAATATAGCTAATAACCATAATAATGTAAAAGAAAATTTCATCACTTTTATTTCCTCTATTCATAATCCTCCCTTGTCACTCTGATAGCCTGGAAAAGCCTCTAGCTTTTTATTTTTTTAATGATAGCCATCTTCTACCTAAAAGACATTTTATTTCCTATTCTTGTCCCCTTCCTTTATCAGGTATCTCCTTTCTCCCACCTTTTTCTATTTTCTGGAATCTTCACTATATCTCAATATTCTGAGTCTGCAATCTTCTAGGCTGGAAACCTCCAATTTTCTATCTGACTGGTTCCTCTCAATGTGTATTGAGACTTCAGGTGTTGGAAACCAATGAGAACCTACCTAAGTGGATTGCATCTCTTTCCTATAAAACACATGATTAGCTCTGACAGAGGAGCTGCCATGACCCCTGACCTACCTGAGTTGCCTTGAAGCAAAAATAGTCCTAGACCACTATGAAATCCCCCTTCCTGCCATGGCCTGATGACATTTTGCCAAGATTCCCAGTGTCTTTGCTGACTAAAGGCTTTCCCTGACCCCTTTCCAGTTCTGCACTGAAGGTATTTGCATTGACCCCAGTGTTTGGGGGAATGGTAGACTCCCTTTGGTAGGTATATTCAAACTGAGGAATTTGAGAAGAGCAATGGGTCATTCAAATTTGGAAATATCAATCTTAACCCTGAGGGAAAATAGAGAAATCAGAGGACCGCCCTAATACTCCTGCCCCCTTTTTTTTTTTAAACCATCACTTTTCTTTCCTTGGAGTTTTGAGTTAAGATATATTACTTTACAATTTCAAATTTCCCTTAAACATACCAAATCAAAGGCCCCGCTTGTTTCAGAACTGACTAATACATGCCACTCTTATTTAAAGTCCTTTTTGTTCCAGCAGTAGACTCTAGCAGAAACAAATAAAAACAATTAAGGAAAATACACCAACGTTCTCTACTAGGAGAAGTAAATTTATTCCATCAAAGATCCTTTGAAGTCAACACTAGACATGACATTGATCTGAATTCTAATGTCTTTCCTTCACATTATTTCAGCTGTTGGGTATATTTTCTCTTGGTTATACTTAATTCATTCTGTATCAGTTCATATACCCTTCTGAGTTTCTTTGCATCACTTGTATTCAGTGTTTCTTAGAGTCAAATAAAATTCCATTTACCATAATTTGTTCAGCTATTTTACCTGGAATATTTTAAGAGCTTCCTATTTGATTTTTTTTGCCTCCTATCTCTCCCTGATTTTATCTATTCTTCAATCAGTTTCAGACATAATTTTCCCATTGCATTAATCTGACCATGTCACTCCCCTAGTTGAAAAAAAATGAAATAAAATAAAACTTTCAGTGACTCCCCATTACCTACAGGAAACAAAAAGTAAACTCTTTAGACTAGCACTAACGTCTTGTTTCAGTCAGGCTCTATCCTGCCTTATTTCAAACTACTCTTATACATGTACTCTGCATACCAGTCAAAAAGGTCTATTAGCTATTTTCTTATCTTGTTTTGCCCTTTCCCACCTTTCCATCTCTGATTACTGAAATGCTTTTCTTCCTTTAAGAGTCAGTTAAGGATTCATCTCTACCATCTATAAATATGCCCTTCCTCTCAAATGTTTTCTAGACTACTTCATTAACCAATATACCTTACCATTTATATTTGCTTCTGTTCGTGTCTTATCTCTACCTACCCAGCAGACTAAGTTTCTTTACAACAGGGACTATGTTGTTTTTCATCTTCCTATCCCCAGCACTATCCATAGCACTTTTCTCATATTAGTTTCTTAATGCAAGTGTGTTGCCACAATTGAGAAGAGATATACAGACACTAGTAATTAAATAGAGCCAATAAGCCAACAAGCATTTATTAAGCACTTACTATATACCATGCATTGTGCTAAGCACTGGAGACACAAATACAGGAAGAAAGGAAGTCCTTATTCTCAAATAGCTTACATTCTAATGGGGAAAATAATTCATACAAAGAGTTGAAAAAAGAGGGAGAATAATAACAAGAGTATGGTAGAAGGATTGTTAAATAGTAATAGTAGGAGCAGCTAAGTGGCACAGTGGATAGAGCACAGGCCTTGGATTGAGGAGGACCTGAGTTCAAATTTGCCCTCAGACACTTGACACTTACTAGTTGTGTGACCCTTGGCAAATCACTTAGCCCTAATTGCCTCACCAAAAAAAAAAAAAAAATATATATATATATATATATATATATATATATATATATATATATATATATATATAGTAGTAGGGACCCAGCTAAGGACATATATATACATGCATATGCATGGTTTATCAAGTCAATGAAATTTTAAAATTCACTTAATTATTAAATATATGAAAAGTCCAAAACCAGGAACTGGGGCTACAAACAAAATAAAACAGTTTGCCCTCAAGAAGCTTACATTGTACATAGGGATTAGAAGGTGTGAGAAATAGAGCATGTACACAGTTAATCTGATACAGAATTATATTCAAAGTAATTTCAGGAGGAAATCACCAACATCTAAGGGAACCAGAAAGTTTTCATGTAGCTAGCACTTGAGTTTAACTTTGAAGGGAGTGCATTCTATAAATGAGTAAAGGCATAGCAGTAGATGATGGACGGTTGTGTAAATGACAATGAATAAGAAATCAGAGGGTAGGTATTTAAGAATAATAGAAAGTTTAGAAATGAAAGATTCTAGTGAGCTTGGCTAGCAAAGCATTAAAAATTGAAATCAAGGTATGAAATCTATGTGTGAAAGCAAGTGCTATCAGAGTGGGTAAGCTAAAATGGAAAATAGTGTAATATGGCTAATATAGAAATATGTTTCACATGACTGCCCATGTACAATCTATAGCAAATTGCTTGCTTTTTCAAGGAGTGTGGAGGGGAAGGAGGGAGAGAATTTTTAATTCATAATTTAAAAAAACAAATGTTATATTTGTTTTTACATGTAACAGAAAATAAATTAATTTAAATAAATAACAGTAAACTATTAAAAAAAAACAAGAATAAAATGGAAAAATAGGGAAGGGTCAAGGGTCTAGCCTCTTCTTCTATACAAAGAGACTCCTATCAATTATTTTTTCCTAACCTAAATATACACTTAATCTCATCTGCTTTTCCCTATTCCACCTCAAAATTATTGTTTATAAGCATATGGTTTTAATACCAGTGTTTAACCTTTTATGTAAAATAATATTTGTAAAGCACTTGGCACATTGCTGGCACATGGTTGGTATGTAATAAATGCTTACTTCCTATTCTTCCTTCCTTCCTTTTTTTCTTCCTTCCTTTCTTCAGTCTTTGGCTAGATGTTTCTGAGTATCCATCCATCCATCCATCCATCCATCCATCCATCCATCCATCCATCCATCCATCCATCCACCATATATTAATCTATCTATCTACTATGAATATTTGTGAAAGTACTTGTTTCAGATTAAGAGCCATGAGGTGGAAATGGCAGTTTCCCAGCAGTCTCTCTGTACATTTTCTTGTGTCATTAGGCATTTAGTCAATGACTTTTCATGATGAAGGTGATTATGAAGTTTTCATTGGTTATTACAGTTGAATATCTCTAGATAAGTATTGATAGATAGATAGGTAGATAGATAGATAGATGAATAGATAGATGGATAGATAGGTGATAGATAGTCTTAACAAATGAAACCATGCATCATCTAAAAATGTGGGGCATCTGAACAATTAACATAGTGTGATTATTTCATTTTTAAAATTTGTATCCTCAGTACCTAGCACAGAACCTGACACATAATAGATACTTAATAAATGCATGATTGGCTTATGGCGATGGGGAGGTTCTACAGAATTAGAAATGTCAAGGTGGACAAAATGAACCAGTAAACCATGCCACAATTCAATTTGGTGGCTATGGATAGGCACCTATGTATGGCTAGGGTCTGCATTCGTCAGGCAGAAAGGTGCATTTCTTGCTCAAGGGTAAACCCCATGCATAACACGGAAGGTTTCAGCAGTGTACAATTCCATGAAATCACCAGGACCACGTGGTTGTTTAGTATTCAGAGGTGCTCCTTTCATTTAGGGATCTCATTTAAACTTCACTGAACAACAAATGATTTATTCTGGGAACCTCTGCTCAAACAGTCACTTGGCTCCACTTTTGAAGCTGTTTTTTTTTTTCCTAAAAAGGTGTGGACAGGACTGTCTGTGTATTCAGTATTTTAGAAAGCTCTTGATTGCTTTATATACTTTTTACATAATACTTGAACAGTTCTTCTTCAAAATCTACATGGTTAAGATATCATTTAGTTTCTAGCAGCTTTGGTGTTATGCTGATGGATTGTTTCGCTCAGGATGGTGCCAAACAGGTATTAAGCATCAAAGCCATGGATGAAGGATGGCTGAGACTGTATACTAGTGACAATGAATTATCAGCAGTGTTTAGCTGGATGGATGTAGCAGACTCAGATTTCCAAGAAAATAAAAAATGTATATAGAGCAACATCACATTTATGCAGCATCATCAGGGAAATGAGCTGCTCTAGGGAAGTGAATTTTCTAGAAAATTGAACCTTACTCCTTCCAGTGCCAAAATTTATTTTATTTTAATCATTTTGATAGAAAGCTTTCTAAAATGCATTATTCACTTCCCTGCCTTAAAATGATTTATATAAAACATAATTTAACCTTTTTAGATGACTCAGGATCCTTGTTATGACTGTAATACATTGCTTTGTAATACACTGATGTGTTGGGAGCCTAATGACACATGTAGTTCCTATCTTGAATGTCATCCTCCATCTGCCAACTTTTCCCTATAGAATCGAAGAGGGGAAAAAAAAGACACAAGCTTTTTCAGTTCTTGCATGGACTTTACATGAAAACCAGAATGGTATGGTGGATAGAACAATGAATGGCATCACATGAAGGGAAACCATAGTTCAAGATTTGTCCTTGACACTATGTAATGGGCAAGACCTATCTCAGCATCCCACACAACTCCCTGAAGCTATAAATATTAGATTCTGATATGCATTGGCAAAGGAAATTTTCACACTATAAATTCCATACAGATTTCTTTTCCATCAAAGAAGAAAAAAAATCTTTATTTAGTTTTCCTATCTCCATTCTTCTTAGGTTGTCAGCTGCTATTTCCTACTGTTTTCAGTGTACCCACTACCTATAGCCCTTCCTCTCCTAGCTAGTTATTTCTAATCTCCCCTGTGCTCACAGATCTGCTAATCCTAGAATTGTGTATAAAATAAGAGCCAAGAAACTGATAACCTAAAGGCAAGTTCTGTTGAGTATAATGCCAAAGTATTACTTGGAGGACACCAAGTTGCTTTACTTTTGGATTCATAGTTGTGTTGCAGAGGTGATTCCCCATTCCCATGTTAATGGCTTCCTTTTGTTGGTTTTACTTTACTTTTTTCTTTTTTTCCTTTTTTTGGGGGGGCAGGGTGATAAAGGTTAAGTGACTCACCCAGGGTCAAGTGTCTGAGGTTATATTTGAACTTGCTTCCTTCTGAATCCAAGGCCAGTGCTTTATCCACTGTACCACCTAGCTGCCCCTTTATTTTCCTTTTTTCAATGAACATTTGTTTTTTCTTCCTTCTACCCCCTTCCCAACCTGAACTAGACTAAAAGAAAAACAAAACCACTATAACAAATATACAGCCAATCAAACAAAAACATACCCTATGATGCATTTTGAATCCATCATGTCTGTCAGGCGGTAGATAACATATAATGGGTAGGGGACAGTTGAAGGAGGGGCATCCACCACTACATTTATTACCTATATGATCATGGATTACTCATTCAACTTTTTTGAGCCTCAGTTTTCTTCATTTGCAAAATGGGGATGATAATATTTGTACTGTTTGACTCATAATATCATTAAGAAGACAGTACACTGTAAAACTTTAACTGCCTCTATTAATACCAGTGGAGATAGGGCTTCATTAGCCTGATGAACAAACTAATGTTCAAACAGCAAGGTGCCAAAAATGACCATATGAGAAAAGCTTATGACTGTAAGAGCCCTTCCATGAAAAAAAGAAAGAAAAAGAAGAGCCCTTGTATGAAGGATATCCAGACCAGAGGGAAGTTAGTAGTTTGAGATCTGGAGGCAGTGAAAGACATAATAGCAGCTAGGGAGCTGTAGCTTCTTTAACTCTGTGGTACAATTGGTGCCACTAAGATCACACATTTATGGCAGTGTTCAAGGCACTACCCTATCACTGAACCCCAGCCACAACCCAAGGGTCTTTGGTTCTGTCTTTTAAATACCTAGAAAGCAATATACATGGGAAATACAGGTAAGACGATTTCATTAAGTAGAGATTCGTAACCTTTCTTGAGTCATCACCCTTCTCACAGTCTAGAAAAGCCTAGAGACTTCTTCTCCAATAATGTTTTAAAACCACAAAATCAAATAAAGAGGATTAAAAAGGAGACCTATTGTTTTAGAATAATAGCTACTGAGGGAGCAGCTAGGTGGCACAGTGGATAAAGCACCAAATACTTACTAGCTGTGTGACCCTGGGAAAGTCACTTAACCCTCATTGCCCCACAAAAAACAAACAAAACAAAACAAGAATATAGCTACCGAAATAGGTTAAGAACCCTATAGCCGAGAATAATCTTTTAAAAGGTGTCTCAAAGAAAGGCAGATGGCTAAGAGAAATTTATGACATGAAGAATATATTTGTCTATGAGAATGGGCTCCAAGAGCCAACACAAAGAATTTCCTGGTTAACAGCAATTTAAAAAGAAAGACAGAAATTTAACATAGAAATGTATAACTATCATAGAAGTAATCAGAATCAGCTAATAGTACTACCACTCTTGTCTATAAGTTTCCATATTGATGAAATCATAGCTACTTGAAACATCGGGATAATCATGGCCTTGGACCACTAAAAATACGAAAGAAGTAAAAGACACAGTCCTTAGCTTTCAAGAGCTTAAATTCTGTCTTAGAAAGAGTACATGTATACATATATGCACACATACATACGTATATACATATATATATCTATATATATAGCTAGAGAGAGAGAGGGAGAAATTAGAAAAGATAATAGAGAAAATCCTGCATTATACACTTGAAAGTTCATCTCCAACTCCCAGATGATGTTCCACTCTTTCTGCTACTTCTTCCTACTATCACTTTGAGATTGCAAAGGCATTCAGGTAAATCAAAGATGAAGAGGTGTTACCAAAAAAAAAAAAATTAAAAACCAGTAGTTGGAGCTTCCTCTTGATTAGAATGAGAATAATTGAAAGAATAATTAAAAGGGGAGTTTTGGCATGAAAATAGGCAGCTTTTTACATCTGAAATAAAGTCACAAGGATGTATACATGTAATCTGAAGTCCAGAATAGAATCTCTGGATGTATAAACTAGATTCAAATTGGGGGCTTCTCATCAAAAGGGGATTTTTGCCTGGAACCCTTCTGAAGAATTGCCTTATGAACATCAGAATTTGGTTTATGTTTAATACTCTATGGAAAATGCAAAGAGTAGTCATATACTGTGTAAGCACTCAGGTTAACAATTCACATCACACTAAAGGAAAGACATTATTTCATGTACAACAAAAGGACTTATAGCTGAGCCTATAAATAGTCCAAACAACTCTCCTTTCTCCTTTGGAGGGCCTATACCTCCCTTAGGAACTATAAAATTCCCCAGACTTAAAATACTACCCTGGAGCCACCCTCTCCCAACACAAAGGAAGAACAAACAGGATAACTGGAATCCATCCCAGTGCCTAGATGAACTCTACCTTTCCCAACAGCCTATACAATCATTCCAAACTCAATTAGCCTCATTGAGGCTAAACTCTAATTGGGGAAATCACTTGTGATTGATAGGGAATTTGGCAATCCTTAATTCTAGCCATCCTGGTTTTCCAAGAGACCCATTCTTTAGAATCATACAATTCTATATAGTCTTATTTGTGTGTGTGTGTGTGTGTGTGTGTGTGTGTGTGTGTGTGTGTGTGTGTGTATGGGAGAGGGGAGAGATGTCACAGGGGAAATGGATGTGGGCATCCTTAGGCATTCCTCTGTAAAGAATTGCACTCTTGCAATAAGTGAAGACATTCCAAGAAACTCATGATAGAAAGTGTTCTCCACATCCAGAAAAAAGAATTGTGGATTCTGAATGCAGATTAAACCATACTGTTGCAACTTTTTGGTTGTTTCTTTTTCTTTTTTGAAGTTTTTCCCTTGTTTTCTTATACTTCTTTCCCAACATGACTAATGAAGAAATGTGTTTAATGTGATTGTACATGTATGATCTATATCAGATTGCTTTCTGTCTTGGGGAGGGGGACAGAAGGGAAGGAGGAAAAAAAATTTGGAACTAAAAATTTTATAAAAACAAATTTTGAAAACTATCTTTATATGGAACTGGAAAAAAATAAAATACTTTTATAATTAAAAAATAAAGAACTACATTGTCTAACACAGTCCAATTAGGATTAAAGTGGTCTTTTATTTGGCCCTAGAGAAAGTGACTGGCTTCAAAGACTTCACCCTGAGGAGGAGATGGCTTAGAAACATCTTCCTCCTCAGAATAGAAGGAAGGCAAAAGCTTTTATAGAGGATAGATGGAGTGACCATCTAAAAGTGGAAAGTTCCTTTTTATTTTATTTGGGGTGGGGGCTGGGCAATGAGGGTTAAGTGATTTGCCCAGGGTCACACAGCTAGTAAGTGTCAAGTGTTTGAGGTCAGATTTGAACTCAGGTCCTCCTGAATCCAGGGCCAGTGCTTTATCCACTGCGCCACCTAGCTGCCCCCAAGAAAGTTCCATTTTAGGGTGGGGTGGGGTGGTCAAAGATTCTTGAGAGTCAGGAGGATATTTTTTTTTTTGGAATGATAGTCCTGACCTCTAGAGTTATCTTTGTCTCTTAGCTCAGGTAGTAGCCATGCCTATTTGACTTTCCTGTTAAAGAATTTTATCTCCCCTTACTTCTTGAATAGAATTTTATTTTCCGTGTATATATATATATATATATATATATATATATAAAACCTATATCAGATTACCTGCGTCTAGGGGAGGGGGAAGGGAGGGGAGGGAGGGAAAAAAATGTGAAATTGTAAAGCTTACAAGCTTTACAAAAGATGAGAACTATCTTTACATGTAACGGGAAAAAAATAAAATACTTTATTAATTTAAAAAAGAAGAATTTTATTTTCCAAAATATATATAAAAACAAATTTTAGATGTGTCAGTCTGGACATTCCCTTAATTCCTCTATATGTCTGTCCTGTTTTCTGGTCACCTTTGGTTTTGCTTCTCACAGGAGAAACTTCTGATTTATCCCAAGCCCATGTCAGAGAGATTATAGTATAGTTGTAGTTCTTTATATTTGTATTTTGGTGGATTCCTCCAGCTGTACTGCCCCACCCAAAAAGAAGGGACAGTATGTAGAGAAACAGAACTGAGCTCGACTCTGCCTTTGAAACCCTGCACAAAAGTCAAAGAATCAGTGAAGGGCAAGGTCCATACTCTATCTCCTCAGTTTGGCTCAGGAATGAAGAACTGCTTATAGAATGTCTTTTCTTAAAGAGGAACCTCTATGTCGCCCTACCCTTTCCCCTCCACCGTGACTTGCCCTCATTCATCCAGCTTCTGGCTTTAAGCAGGAACTCCTTATGACTCCACTACTGCATCCATCTGTTTCCATCTCTTTGGGGTTTCTCTGGAGACTCACTCTAATTGTTCAGGCTCCTACGGAAATGAATTCAAGTGTCTGGAGAGCTTTTCTCATCTCTGTGTCTCCCCCCTCTTGTTTTCTACTGTCTCTCCAGTAGCTCTTCCTTTTAAATGCCAAGTTCAAGAGGGTAGTAGTTAAGGTATGTGACCATCCATAAGTAAACTTCTCCCACATTCAGTGTCTTTGGGACTATTAACTCTTTGTATTAAAAAGAAGTTTTCAGGGCTTGGTTCTGAAAGGCCTAAGGTCTTACCCTTTACCCTTATTTTAAGAGCATTAACCTTGACCAGTAACCTCTTCAACACATGCTCTACATCTATACACAGGGTTTATTAGACCAAATACACCATAAACAGGAGTCCTATATTTCATTACAATTCAAATAACATAGTGTTGTGTCTACACTTGCCTTTGTGCTCTACATACAAAACTTCTATAGAGATTATCAGGAATTTAAATTATCCAGGCACTGATGTTTCAACTATCAGGGTGGGCAATTGATTTACATTTCTGTTTCACCAATGACGTCCCACCTTTCTGCTAAGGCATAGCCATTAAAAGAAAAATGAGCAGTTATTTTTTCTTTTTCTTGTTGTGACTTCCTTGATGACTTCTTTGAACTGTGAGTCACACTTGCTACTCACAAACAACACTGAAAGTTTCCTGTTCTGGAATACTGGAGACAATCTTCAACTGTGAAATGAAGATATTGGACCAAATGTTCTTTAAAGTACCTTATGGATAGACACCTTATAGATATAAAGATATCTAATAGATAGATTGATAACTCTGCCTATGATCCTATATTCCCAAATTCATTCTGTAGGCACTACCACTACCATGCAGAAATTCTCAGAGCTCTGGAAGGCCAGATTCAAGGTTTGGTGGTGATGTGAAGAGTTAAGGTTCCTTCATTTACTCCTTAAGTAAATGATTCTAAATAAAACAATTTGAAAACATTTGTGAACCTGCTAAATACAAGACACTATATAGTAGGTGCCAGGGATACAAAAACAATACTAAAAGACAGACAGCCCTTGCCATTGAGGAATTTATAATCTTACATGCAGAAGAACTATAAATAACAAAGCATGTAGCTTCTCCTGCTCCCATCCCCAAATATCACTGCTAAGGTCTGTGGCCTGTGGTTTGGGATAGGGTTTCTTCTTCCTTTTTTTGTAAAATGAGGGAATGCACTGAATGAATTCCAAGGCTTCACTGAGCTCCCACATTCTATGATTCTTTATTTGAGCTCAGTTGACTTTCAACACTAAACTGCTGTTCCAAATTTTGATATTCACACTCTCATTAACCAAACATTCCAGGGATATTAAGCCTTGGCACACAGGTAAAAAAAGTGTTTGGGTGGGGCAGCTAGGTGGCACAGTGGATAGAGCACTGGCCCTGGAGTCAGGAGGATCTGAGTTCAAATCTGGCCTCAGACACTTAACACTTACTAGCTGTGTGAACCTGGGCAAGTCACTTAACACCAATTGCCTCACCAAAAAAAAAAAAAAAAGTGTGTATGTGTGTGTGTGTGTGTGTGTGTGTGTGTACAAGAGACAGAGAGAGCGCGAGAGACTGAGACCAAAACCACATTTGGAACTTATTAAAGAAATCCTTGTTCTAGTCATTTTAACCTTTTAATTGTATAATATAGACAGCTGGCATTGAAGCAAAGAAAATCAGGGTTCAAATCTTACTGTTAATTGACTCATACTGACTATGACCACCTCAAGTCACTTAATTAATTCTTAGTTAATTCTCCTGCCACTTTCAACACTCAAAGATTATATTTACAGAGTAGATGTCGATCTGTAACAGTAAAGCAAGTTCCTACACCATTGAAATGAGAGTTTTAGTAATTTTATGTGTGTATACAAATATATATATATACACATACACATATGTGTACAAATACACACAAAGACATATATATATATATATAATATATAAACTTCTAAAATTCACCATTTGTTCCTAGTTCTGCTCTCTGAGGCTAAGCAGAACTCCTTTCATCCCCACAACAACCCTGGGATGGAGGTGCTCTTATTACCATCAATTTACAGATGAAGAAACTGAGGCAAACAGAGATGAAGTGCCTGCCCAGGGTCACACATCTAGTTAAGTATCTGGGGTCATATTTGAACTTACATCTTCCTGAGAAACACAAAACTAAATGCCTGAGGTTGGATTTAACACAGGTCTTCTTGATTGGAGATTTCACACTTTATCCACTATGCCACCTGGCTACCTCAAATTAGATTAATCCTTCTTCCATAGAAGTGTTTCAAGCATTAAGGACAGCTATCCTGTCTGCACCTGTCTTTTTGTTTTCCTCAGGCTTAACATTCTCAACTACTTCACCTACTTAGGAGAATAAACCATTTTCCAATCCTTTAGGATAGTCCATTTATAAAAGATCAATGCACATGCTGATTATAAATCATTCTTATCTACTTCATTTAAGAACACCAAACTTGGCAAAAATTTTTATTAGCTTCTTTCTAGTTTCTGTTACAAATAAGGTGAAAGTTGTGCTGTTGCTATTATAAATATTCTGTAATGACCTGGCCTCTTACAATTAATCTAAATAATGATGTTTAATTATAGATAAAAATAAATGACTTGGGGGACAGCTAGATGGTGCAGTGGATAGAACACCAGCCCTGGATTCAGGAGGATCTGAGTTCAAATCCGACTCCAGACACTTGACATGTACTAGCTATGTGACTGTGGGAAAGTCACTTAACCCTCACTGCCCTGCCAAAAAGACAAAAAGACACACAAAAAAAAAAGACTTGACCAGATAGGGCCTTAGTTTGCTTAAGATAAAATGGGTAGTTTTCAATAATCTCATTTTTAGCTCTCACAGTCAGTGATGTCTATGATTCTTCTATATTCCTCCCAGTTGGGGGCTGCCACTGCAGAAAGTCAAAGTATTTCTCTTTCTCTTCTAAGTTATTAGAATATAAAATGCCTGGAAGGTAGGAAACTTCTTTTGTCTAAACTTTGCATATCCCTAAGCACCTGTTCAGAATCCAGTACCCAGTAGGCTGGGGAAATGATTGTTCAACTGAATGAATGCCTACTTAGAAGGTTGATTATAGCTTCAGTTAGGAAAACAGTACCTGAAGTCATTTGGGAGATGATTTGGAGGGTAAGAGATCTACCTTTAAATTAAGAGGGAAAGATAGGGGCAGCTAGGTGGCGCAGTGGATAGAGGACCAGCCCGGGAGTCGGTAGGAGCTATGTCCAAATCCGGACTCAGAAACTTGACACTTACTGGCTGTGTGACCCTGGGAAAGTCACTTAACCCCAATTGCCCCACCAAAAAAAAAAGAGGGAAAGATAAATCATTCTATCTTACATAAAAAAAGATTGTATCTCTTTCTTTTATTGGCATCTCCAAGGAAATAAGAAACAACAAAATTCCAGGGCTTGGCAATACAGAAGGAACAGTCCCACCTTGGCCACTGTGTCCATTGACAGACACTTTGAATACAAAGGGATATCTGTAAAAGAGATGGCTTCATGAGACTGCTGCGTCCTTTCTGCTCTTCTTGATCCAGCTTCCCCAGCTTCCATTACTTTGGGGCCAATTCTTTCAGAGTAGGAGATGGAAGTCATTTCCAAATTGTCTGAAAGCACCATATGCCCTGTCTTTTCTTGGTAATCACAGGCACAGCTTTAACATTGTAAATTAGTTAATGGTTTAGCATTACAAGGAGAAAAAACCCAAGAACAGAACTTTATCTTTCAGCTCTATCTTTTTTATGTGCTCACTGGAAGAGCTTTCATCTTGTGCAGCAGGTCAGGGGGTACACTAAAGATAGCACACCAATTTTTTTTAAAGAGCTGTCCATCTAACTCATATCCCCAGTAGATCCTGATTTCCATATGGTGAAGCAGCATAGTGAAGGGGAAAGAGTACTGGTTTTAGAGTCAGGAAAAATGGGTTTGAATCCAGGTTTCCACACATACTAGATGGTAATATTGCTCAGGCTTTCTCAGTTTCTTAATCTGTAAAATGGATTAGATAATAATTTTTCTACTACCACCTCTCATCGTATTGGTAATCAAATTAACTGCAATAATGTAAATGAAAATCCTTTATAATTTTTAAGTACAATATAAGAGAGACTGTCAGGATGATGTAGTTTAAATAATGCCAGATTTGAAGTCAAAAGCCTTCAGTTCAAATTGTAGCTCTGAAAGTTTACCCCATTTCAAATTTTCCTTTTCTTAATCTCTAAAATAAGGATAATAATCTGTATCCTGCCTGCCTACCTCACTGGGACACAGTGATGAAATTGTTTTAAAAATGTGTGCTATTTTTAATGAATAAACATTGTGCCAGGTATTGTACTAACCACTGATGATGCAGAGAAAAAAGGGAAGCTTACCTTCTAAAAGTAAAAACAAAATATACATAAATAAGTATATTTGTAATATATGAAAGAGCATTATAAAGTAGTCTTGCAAGGAAGCTCACTAGCAACTAGAGGGACCAAGAAAACTTCATTTAGGGTTGAGCCAAGATGGCAGAGAGGAAGCAGCAGGCTGCCTGAGCTCTCCTTCTGTTCCCTCAAAAAGAACATTAAATCAACCCTCTGTCCGGATTCTGAAACTACAGAACCTGCAAAGAGACAGAGATACACAGTCTTCCAACCAGAGATAATTTAGAAGACTTCGGGAAAAGGTCGGTCTGACTTGGGCCAAAGGGAGGCCCAGCACAGGGCAGCAGCCCAGCGGCCAGGGGGATGGGGCAAGTCAGCAGGAGCTGCAGGCCACAGCCGAGCAACTGAGGCCCCTGGAACCGGGCTCAAAAATCTGGTGGCCAAGAAGGACAGTGGAAAAACCTACCTCCACCAGCCGAGAGGGCAAGTTGCCAGCTGTAGGGCCACTAACAGGACAGGCGGGATCAAGCACCTGACCTAGTGCGCTCAGACAGGAAGTGCAGGGGGGCAAACTACACACACTATAAAGGCCTCAGAGTAAAAAGCCAGTCACACAGCACCTATACCCCTGCACAAAAAGCCCAAAAACAGGGACCCTGGTGCCCCCAGAGCAGACCTCAACTTAAAAAATAAATAAATAAGCTGCAATAATGAGTAAGAAGCAAAAAAGAGCCCTCTCCATTGAGAGCTTCTGTATCAATAGGGAAGAAGCCAACACAAACTCAGATGACGACAATAGCCTCAAATTGCCTACATGTGAAGCCTCACAAGGGAAGGTGAATTGGTCGCAAGAACAAAAAGCCTTCCTGGAAGAGCTTAAAAAGGATTTTAAAAATCAATTGAGGGGCAGCTAGGTGGCGCAGTGGATAGAGCACCGGCCCTGGATTCAGAAGTATCTGAGTTCAAATCCGGCCTCAGACACTTAACATTTACTAGCCGTGTGACCCTGGGCAAGTCACTTAACCCCAATTGCCTTGCTTTAAAAAAAAAATCAATTGAGAGGGGTAGAAGAAAAAGTGGGGAGAGAAATGAAAGCAAAACAAGAAAACTATGAAAAAAGAATCAGCAGCTTGGAAAAGGAAGCACAAAGATTGACTGGCCAAAAGGAAAAAAAGTGCATAATTACACTGAGGAAAACAATGCCTTAAAAAATTCATTTGGCCAAATGGAAAAAAAAGGTGCATAATCTCATTAAAGACAACAATGCCTTAAAAAATTCATCTGGCCAAATGGGAAAAAAAAGGTGTATAATCTCACTGAAGAAAACAATGCCTTAAAAATTCATTTGGCCAAATATAAAAAAGGTGCATAATCTCTTTGAAGAAAACAATGCCGTAAAAATTAAAATTGGACAGTTGGAAGATAAGGAATCCATGAGACACCAGGAATCAGTCAAGCAGAATCAAAAGAATGAAAAAATAGAAGAAAATGTGAAATAGCTCATTGGAAAGACGAGTGATCTAGAAAACAGATCCAGGAGAGACAATTTGAGAATCATTGGGCCGCCTGAAAGCCATGACCAGAAAAAGAATCTAGACACCATATTCCAGGAAATTATTAAGGAGAACTGCCCTGATATCATAGAATCAGCGGATAAAATCATCATTGAAAGAATCCACCGAACACCTCCTGAAAGAGACCCGAATAGGAAAACTCCAAGGAATAATGTAGCCAAATTCCAAAATTATCAGGTGAAGGAGAAAATACTCCAAGCAGCCAGAAACAAGCAATTTAAATATCATGGAGCCACAGTCAGGATTGCTCAGGACCTGGCAGCTTCAACTTTAAAGGACTGCAAAGCTTGGAATATGATATTCTGGAAGGCAAAGGAGCTTGGATTGTAGCCAAGAATCTATTGCCCAGAAAAACTGAGCGTTCTCTTTCAGGGGAAAAGATGGACATTTAATGACATTAGGGACTTTCAATCTTTCCTGATGAAAAGACCAGAACTGAATAGAAAATTTGATCTTAACATAAAAGCCTCAAGAGAAGTTTAAAAAGGTAAACAGAGGGAAAAAAAGGTTACTCAATTAGGTTAAACTGTTTATATCCCTACATGGGAAGATAATACTCATAACTCTTAAGAACTGTAAATGTATTTGGGCAGAGAGAAGGACTTTACACAGAGGGTATAAATATAAATTGTCTTTGATGTGATGACACAAAAAAATTAAGGAGTTAAAAAGGGAGTCTATGGGGAGCAGAGGAAAGGGGAGGTGGAATGGGATGAATTATATCATATGAAGAGATGAAAAAAAACCTATTACAATAGAGGGGAAAAAAGGAGGGGTGAACATTGTTTCAATCCTACTCTCATTAGATTTGATTCAAAGAGGGAATAACATATACGTTCATTAGGATAAAGAAACTTAGCTCATTCTTTAGGGAAGTAAAAGGGGAAGGGAAAGGGGGGGACTGATAGAAGGGAGGAAAAAAGCAAGGGAGAAAAGGGTAAAGAAAAGAGAGGGGGTGATAAAAAGGGAGGGCAGATTGTGGGAGGCAGGGGTAAAAAGTAAAATGTCAGTGAGGAGGAATAGGGTGAAAGAAGGGGGGAAAAGTACAAAGGGGGTAAATAGAATGGAAAGGAATAGACAGTAATAATAACTGTGAATGTGAATGGGATGAACTCTGCTATAAAACGGAAGTGAATTGCAGAGTGGATTAAAAACCAGAATCCTAAAATATGCTGTTTACAAGAAACACAGTTGAAGCAGAGAGATACACACAGAGTAAAGGTAAAAGGCTGGAGCAGAATATATTATGCTTCAGGTAAAGTAAAAAAAGCAGGGGTAGCAATCCTTATCTCAGACAAAGCCCAAGCAAAAATAGATCTCATAAAAAGAGATAACGAAGGAAATTACATCTTGCTAAAAGGTACTATAGATAATGAAGTAATCTCAATATTAAATATGTATGCGCCAATTAGTATAGCATCCAAGTTCTTAGAGGAGAAGTTAAATGAGTTACAAGAGGAATTAGACAGTGATACTGTACTAGTGGGGGATCTGAATCGCCCCCTCTCAGAATTAGATAAATCTAGCAGAAAAATAAATAAGAAAGAAGTGAAAGAAGTAAATAGATTACTAGAAAAATTAGACATGATAGATGTCTAGAGAAAATTGAATGGGGATAGAAAGGAATATACCTTTTTCTCAGCAGTACATAGCACATTTTCAAAAACTGACCATGTATTAGGGCACAAAAACATCATAGTCAAATGTAGAAAGGCAGAAATAGTAAATGCATCCTTCTCAGATCATGATGCAATAAAAATTACATGTAAGAAAGAGCCAGGGGAAAGTAGAATGAAAATCAATTGGAAACTAAATAATTTCATTCTAAAGAATGAATGGGCCAAACAACAAACCATAGAAACCATCAATATCTATATCCAAGAGAATGACAATAATGAGACAACATACCAAAATCTATGGGATGCAGCCAAAACAGTGCTTAGGGGAAATTTTATAGCTCTAAATACTTACATGAATAAAAAAGAGAAAGGGGAGATTAATGAATTGGGCATGCAACTTAAAAAGCTAGAAAAAGAGCAAATTAGAAATCCCCAATTAGATACTAAACTAGAGATCCTGATAATTAAAGAAGAAATTAATAAGATTGAAAGCAAAAAAACTATAGAATTAATCAATAAAACTAAGAGCTGGTTTTATGAAAAAACCAATAAAACAGATAAAATATTGGTTAATTTGATTAAAAAAAGAAACAAGAAAACCAAATTACCAGTATCAAAAATGAAAAGGGTGATGTTACTACCAATGAAGTGGAAATTAAATCAATAATTAGGAATTATTTTGCCCAACTGTATGCCAATAAATTTGACAATCTAAATGAAATGGATGCATATTTATAAAAATACAAACTGCCCAGGTTAACTAAAGAGGAAATAAAATCCTTAAATAAACCCATATTAGAAAAAGAAATTGAACAAGCCATTAATGAACTCCCTAAGAAAAAATCCATAGGGCCAGATGGGATTACGGGTGAATTTTACCAAACATTTAAAGAACAATTAATTCTAACATTATACAAATTATTTGGAAAAATAGGTGAAGAAGGAGTTCTAGAAAATTCGTTTTATGACACAAATATGGTGGTGATACCAAAACCAGGCAAAGCAAAAACAGAGAAAGAAAATTATAGACCAATTTCCCTAATGAATATTGATGCTAAAATCTTAAATAAGATATTAGCAAGGAGATTACAGCAAGTGATCACCAGGATAATACACTATGACCAGGTGGGATTTATACCAGGAATGCAGGGCTGGTTCAACATTAGGAAAACTATTAGCATAATCAACCACATCAATAAGAAAACCAACCAAAATCATATGATTATCTCAATAGATGCAGAGAAAGCTTTTGACAAAATACAGCACCCATTCCTAATAAAAACACTAGAGAGTTTAGGAATAGGTAGAGCTTTCCTTAGAATAATAAACAGTATCTACCTAAAGCCATCAGCAAGTATTATATGCAATGGAGATAAATTAGAGGCCTTCCCAATAAGATCAGGGGTGAAACAGGGATGTCCATTATCACCCCTATTATTTAATATTGTATTAGAAATGTTAGCTTTAGCAAGGAGAGAAGAAAAAGTAATGAAAGGAATTAGAATAGTCAAGGAGGAAATAAAACTATCACTCTTTGCCGATGATATGATGGTATACTTAAAGAATCCTAGAGAATCAACTCAAAAATTACTTGAAACAATTAACAACTTTAGCAAAGTAGCAGGATATAAAATAAATCCACATAAATCATCAGCATTTCTATACATGACCAACAAAATCCAGCAGCAAGAGATACAAAGAGAAATTCCATTTAAAGTAACAGTAGATAATATAAAATAATTGGGAGTCTACTTGCCAAGACAAACCCAAGAACTCTATGAACACAACTACCAAACACTCTTCACACAAATCAAATCAGATCTAAATAATTGGAAAGATATCAATTGCTCATGGATAGGCAGAGCTAATATAGTAAAAATGACAATACTGCCTAAATTAATTTACTTATTCAGTGCCATACCAATCAGACTACCTAAAAATTATTTTATACAGCTAGAAAAAATAATAACAAAATTCATCTGGAAAAACAAAAAATCAAGAATATCCAGGGAAATAATGAAAAAAAATTCACAGGAAGGTGGGTTAGCGGTACCAAACCTGGAGCTTTACTATAAAGCGGCAGTCATCAAAACTATCTGGTACTGGCTAAGAAATAGAGTGGAGGATCAATGGAATAGGCTAGGCACCGGAAATGCAGTAGTAAATGACCCTAGTAATGTAGTATTTGATAAACCCAAAGACTCCAGCTTCTGGGATAGGAACTCAGTATTTGACAAAAACTGCTGGGAAAACTGGAAGCTAGTATGACAGAAATTAGGCATAGACCAACGTCTTACACCTTATACTAAAATAAGGTCAAAATGGATACATGATTTAGACATAAGAGATGATACCATAGGTAAATTAGGAGAGAAAGGAATAGTATACCTAGCAGATCTTTGGAAAGGACAACAGTTTATGACCAAACAAGAGATAGAGTATATTATAAAATGCAAAATGGATGATTTTGATTACATTAAATTAAAAAAATTTTGTACAAACAGAAGCAATGCATCCAAAATTAGAAGGGAGGCAGAAAGCTAGGAAACAATTTTTGAGGCCAGTGCTTCTGATAAAGGCCTCATCTCTAAAATATATAGGGAACTAAATCAAATTTATAAGAATCCAAGTCATTCTCCAATTGAGAAATGGTCAAAGGATATGAACAGGCAGTTTTCTGATGAAGAAACCGAAGGTATCTATTCCCATATGAAAAAATGCTCTAAATCTCTAATGATTAGAGAGATGCAAATAAAAACAACTTTGAGGTACCACCTGACACCTATCAGATTGGCTAAAAAGACAAAAAAGGAAAATAATAAATGTTGGAGAAACTGTGGGAAAATTGGAACACTAATGCATTGTTGCTGGAGCTGTGAGCTGATCCAACCATTCTGGAGAGCAATTTGGAATTATGCCCAAAGGACGATAAAGCTGTGCATACCCTTTGACCCAGCAATCCCACTTTTGGGTCTTTTTCCCAAAGAAATCATGGAAAGGGGAAAGGGACCCACATGTACAAAAATATTTATAGCTGCTCTTTATGTGGTGGCAAGGATTTGGAAGTTGAGGGGATGCCCATCAATTGGGGAATGGCTGGACAAGTTGTGGTATATGAATACAATGGAATACTATTGAGCTGTAAGAAACGATGAGCAGGAGGAGTTCAGAGAAACCTGGAGGGTCTTGCATGGGCTGATGATGAGTGAGATGAGCAGAACCAGAAGAATATTGTACACAGTATCATCAACATTGAGTGTTGATCTACTGTGATGGACTATATTCTTCTCACCAATGCAATGGTACAGAAGAGTTCCAGGCAACTCATGATAGAAGAGGATCCCAAAATCCAAGGAAAAAAAAACCTGTGGAATATAGATGCTGAATGAACCATAGTATTTCTTTTGGTTTTGGGGTTGATGTTTTTCTATTTTGAGGTTTTTCATCATTGCTCTGATTGTTCTCTTATAACATGACTAATGCAGAAATATGTTTAATGTTATTATGTGTGTGTGTGTATATATATATATATATACACATATATATATACACATATATATACATATATATACATACATATATATATATATATATATATATATATATATATATATATATATATATATATATATATATATATAACCTATATCAGATTACCTGCTGTCTAGGGGAGGGGTGAGGGAGGGGAGTGTGATGAAATAATGGGATTTAGCAGATACTCAAAGACCCACCTGGAGATTAATCTATACTGATTGAATCAAGTGAGAGTGATTGACTGCTGATTAAGCCTACTTCAAGTTAATTGGATTGTAATCACACCTGGCTATTCCTTAAGAAGGTATTGTTCTCGGGGCAGCTAGATGGTGCAGTGGATAGAGCACTGGTTCTGGAGTCAGGAGTACCTGAGTTCAAATCCGGCCTCAGAAACTTAACACTTACTAGCTGTGTGACGCTGGGCAAGTCACTTAACCCCAATTGCCTCACTAAGAAAAAAAAAAAAAGGTATTGTTCTCAGAAGCTGTGAACTCAACTTGAGAATACATTCAAAACCAATGGATTTGGATGACGCCAACCAATCACCTTGAAGCAGTGTGTAAGGACTGCCT
The DNA here is from genome assembly GCF_019393635.1 of Dromiciops gliroides. Classification (NCBI taxonomy): domain Eukaryota; kingdom Metazoa; phylum Chordata; class Mammalia; order Microbiotheria; family Microbiotheriidae; genus Dromiciops; species Dromiciops gliroides. The sequence goes on from NC_057865.1 coordinate 89,858,941, forward strand.
CTGTTCCAGACATATAAAAAGCTTCCACAAACAGCTTGCTAGAGAGTTCCTGATTAAAGCAGGCTCGTGGAGGAGGACTTCAGGAAGAACCCAACCAGGCTGGAACTCTAGACTAGACTGGTGCTGAAGCTTCTGATTTAAGGCAACCACAATTTAGATTTTAAACATCACAGGAGGGAGGGAGAAAAATCTGAAATTGCAAAGCTTGTATAAACAAAAGTTGAGAACTATCTTTACATGTAATGGGGAAAAAAGAAAATACTTTATTAATTAAAAAAAAAAGAAAACCTCATTTAGAAGGGACAGTTAGGTGGTACAGTGGTTAGAGTGCTGGGACTAGAGTCAGGAAGACTTTTCTTCCTGTATTCAAATGCAGCCTCATAAACTTAGCTACGTGACCCTGGTCAAGTTATTTAATGCTTTTTGCCTTGGTTTCCTCATCTGTAAGATGAGCTAGTGATGAAAATGGCAAACCACTCCAGTATCTTTACCAAGAAAACCCCAAATGAGTTCACAAAGAGTAGGACACAACTGAAATCACTGAACAACAACAAATGGATTGAATCTTGAAGGAAATCAAGAACTTCAAGAGACAGAGGTAAAATGAGAACTATTTCATGCATGAAAAACAAACAATGCACTTTTCCCAGGGTAGCACACTTTCCTTTATGACATAAACTGCTATGTAGTGGCATAAAGCAGAGGTGTCAAACATGGTCCATAGGACACACAAGGCTCATAACACTCAAGAGCAGGGCCAGAACCAGATGAAAATATAATTAGTAAATATGTAACAAAATAGATAAAAAATACAATAAAACATTTTACAAAATCACATTTTGAAAATAAGTTAATATACAGCACATAATGTTCCTTAGATACTGATCAATGGCCCCTATTTCTATTTGGGTTTGGTACCACTTGTTTATAGGATATCATCAAAGAGCAGAAGGAAGGAAAGAAAAAAGAGAGAAAAGGAAGGGAGAAAATAAAAGATCTTGTTATGGAAGTGAAATTGATAGGATTTCATAATTAAATGAGAGGTAGGGTGAATGGTGCCATCACAGAAGAAGGGTCAAAAAAAAGGATAGGATAATGCTTTAGGGTAAATTAGATTATAATAATGGATAACCAGAAAAGATAAAGCTGCTCAATTACTATTTTTCTTGTTTTCTTTGCTTACTAAAACACATTTTTTCAATTGTGGAGAGAACAAAACTAATTCATAAGAAATTGATATTAAAATTATATCAAAATAAAGTGATAGCCACAATCTATCCTTGATGAATTCAAGTCACCAGGTTCAAATGATAGTCACTCTACAAGATTTCACTAAGATGATTGCTATGTTGCTATCAATGAAATCTAAAAGATTATGAAAAATGTGGAAGGCCTCAAACAATTGAAGAAGGACATATGTTGTCCCAGTATTTAAAAGAAGGAAGAGAAAATAAATCTGCAAACTATACTTTGGCAAGCTTGACTGATTCCTGGAAAAATGCTACAAAATATTATTAAGGGGGTGGTTAGTGCACATCTAGAAAAAGAAATTATCACAATGAGCCACCATGACTTCATCAAGCACAAGGGATGCTTGAATGCCCCATTTCATTTTTGACAAGATTACTAAACTGAAACATTAGGGTAATGTTATAAATACAATGTCCTACATCTTAGAAAATCATTTGAGAAAGTATCTCATGCCACTCATACAAAAAAGATGTGGGGAATATGAACTAGACAATAGCACAGATAGGTGCATTCAGAACTGACTTAATGACTAGGCTCGAAATGTATATTATTTTAAGTTCAATGGTGAGCTCCACCCCTAGGGATTTCAGGTTAATTCTGCTTTTTATATTTTTTTTATCAATTACTTAGGTAAAGGCATCAATAGTATATTTGTCTAATTTATACATTTAATAAAACTTGGGGAAATGTTGTTAGTGGTGTTAGTCTTTCATTCTTGAAGGGAAAGTAGCTAGTACATTGGATAACATTTTTAGGATACAAAAAGAAAAAAAAGATCTTGACAGGTTAGAAATCTAATAAGATGGAATTTAATGTAGATCAGTAAAAAATCGACCACTTGGTTTTAGATATCCACTCAAATACAAGATGAAGAGGTCTAGCTAGACAATGTTCATCTAAAAAAGCGGTACGGGACATCTTTAGTGTACTAAAAACTCAATAGCAGCAAAGAGTGGTATAAAGAAGCCAAAAAGAGGTGATACAATATCTACAATGTCTTAAGAATCAGTATTAAGAAATACATAAAGTCCAGAACCAAGGATGCTGTTGTGCTAACATGCTATGATCTGATCAGACTATAATTGGAGCACTTCATTAGGTTGTGATGCTTAAAATCTAATTGTGATGTCTAAAATCTTTTTTTTTTTTTTTTTAGTGAGGCAATGGGGGTTAAGTGACTTGCCCAGGGTCACACAGCTAGTAAGTGTCAAGTGTCTGAGGCCGGATTTGAACTCAGGTACTCCTGACTCCAGAGCCGGTGCTTTATCCACTGTGCCACCTAGCTGCCCCCCATGATGTCTAAAATCTAATGAGTGGTTGCCTTAAATTAGAAGCTCATAGCACCAGTCTTTAGGCATTAAGCATTTATTAAAGTATATGAGAAGTTAGCAAAAGAGAGAGGAAGAAACACGTGGAGTTCAGAAAAAGCCTAGCTCCCCGGGCCCCTTCTGCCATCACCATGACCTCCAACCAAAGGAAAGATCCCCGTTCTCCTCAACAGAAGCTCCCTGTGGGACTGCCCAGGTGCAGTCCTCACACAAAGCTCCAAGCTAATTGGCTGGTAGCATTGATTGACATGACTTACAGGGGGTTCTATGAATAGATATAACTTGCAGACGCTGGTTACATGCTTTCTCCTCAGGGTGGCGCTGCCCTGGTTCTCACAATGTCTTTCTTAGCGGGGAGGGGGGGGGGCCGGGAGGGCACTCTGATTCTCACACAGTTCTGGGTGCCATATTTAAGTAAGTACAATCGTGGGTGCCATATTTTAGGAAGGACCTTCATGAGCTAGAGAACATCAAGAGGGCAACTCAGCTAGTGAAAGATGTCAAGATCATGCATATAGCATGCTGACCATGCAGCAAAAAAAACAGATGAAAAAGCTGAATAAGATGGTTAGACTGAGAAAGACAAGAGGTAATGGGTGAGAAGTAGGATGTGATGACTAAGTTTCTGAAGAATTGCCACATGGGAGAAAATTTATTTTGCTTCTGCTTTTTCCTAGAGGAAGTAAAGGTATAAGTTGGAAAAATGTATATTTTAGACTTGATGTCAGGAAAATGTACTAACAATGAGACCTATCTAGAAGTAAAGCAGCCTGGAGGTAGTATGTTCAACTTCACTTGAAATCTCCAAAGACAGACTAGATGACTCCTTTTAAAGGAGATTCCTATTCAGGTACAGGGAATGCTAGATGGCTTCTAAGGTCTCAGTAAACTAATATTCTGGGACTCAGTTTTGTATCATGTGGAGTTAAGGAAAATTGGGCATCATGCCTATCTGTGTTACTGGCACAAGTAGATGGCAAGCTCCATGAAATAGAAGAACTCTTCTTCCATAACCTTTACATCCCCCTAATCTAACATAGTACTCTCCCACAAGAGGAGTGTAATCAATATTTAAGAAACAATCAACAAGGGCAAGATTGTGAAGTAGGTGGGAGAGCTGGAAATTAATCCATCCTCTTCTTTCTGCTACATTGTCTTAAAACGTAAAATGTTCTTAACTCTTGGTTTGCCAAGCTCTTAGATCCCCCATATTTTCCAATTTTGTTGCTTTTACTTATTTTCAAAATTAGGAAATACAGTAACTTATCCCAACGAATATAATTTGGGACTGGAAAGAATAGACATAAGGACAGAAAGTACATCCTTGAATCTTGTATTTAAATGTTTGAGATTCAATATGTTTACAGTGGTTACAAAGCATCACCTTGTTCCAATCCCATTAGAGAGGTATCATCAGAGGGAAAAGAGATCCAACAAACCCAGAGGTCCATTTTTTTTCTTTAATCCTATATTTCACTGTTACCTATGCAATGGCAATGACAAATAAACATTAGAGAGAATAAAGAGGGAAAAATCTTTGAGTAAAAGTCTTATAATTTGAAAAATAAAACCCTAATTATTTTCCTAGATTTCAGTAAGGTTTTGTTTTTGTTTTTGTGGGTTTTTTTTTGTTTTGTTTTTGGTGAGGCAATCGTGGTTAAGTGACTTGCCCAGGGTCACACAGCTAATATGTGTTAAATGTCTGAGGCTGGATTTGAACTCAGGTCCTCCTGACTCCAGGGATGTTGCTCCATCCACTGTGGGCACCTAGATACCCCTCAATAAGTTTTTATAATAGTCCCAATTCAAAATTTTAGCAGATTAGAAGAGACAGTCCAGGGGAGGCTAGGTGGCGCAGTGGATAAAGCACCGGCCCTGAATTCAGCAGTACCTGAGTTCAAATCTGGCCTCAGACACTTATCACTTACTAGCTGTGTGACCCTGGGCAAGTCACTTAACCCACATTGCCCCGCAAAACAAAACAAAAAAGAAGAGACAGTCCATATAAGACACTTTATTTCTTGATGTTTAATAAAGGCTTTTGGAGGAAAGGGCATTCCTAAAAAGAAAAAACCTATCTATGCTACTTTAATTAAATCAAAAGACCATAGCTAAGGGCTAGAAGAGCATTTAAAGGTTATCTAATAAAAACTACTGGAATCTAAAGTATGATTATGTAGACGTTGTGGTACTGTGTCAAAGGTGGTGCTTGACCTGAAAAGACTTGGTTCAGTGGTCTGCTACAGCCAGTCTGAACCACCTCAAGACAGTCAATAGTTCAATTTTCAGAGTCATCATTAATATTTCAAAAATTGGCAAACACTACAAATAAGGGCTTGCTATATCATTTTGTTCATTGTCTAGACTTAAAGTGATGAGCAAAATGTAATTAGATTAAACTTAAAAAATGTCATATACACATTTTTCTGAGTTGGCTTTTAAAGATTTATCAGTATGTCTCTACCAGAGTTTTTTACTTAAAAGGAAAGTGAGACCTAGAGTGGTTCAAGCCTTAGACAAAGGCTTGTCTAAGGTCACAAAGTCAATGAGTAAGACAGTGAAAGTAAACTGAGCAAAAGAAGGATGATAATATGCTCTAAAGCTTTGTCCTGGCTATTTCCCCTTTTCTTTCTACACTCTTACCTTTTTTTAACTTAATAGTTCTCATTGGTTCAATTAGAGTCTTTATGAATATGACTCAGACAGCCTCCATCTTTCTCTTGAACTCCAGTAACATTTATTAAGTTTCTGCTAGACATCTCTACCTAGATGATTCATAGTCATATGAAGCTCAACATACCCAAAAGAGAATTCATAATTTTCCCCAAACCCATCCTCTCCTCCCTAATTCCTAGTATCAGCTGATGCCACAATTAAGGTTCTAATCACTTCAGTTATCAACCTTGCAGTTATCTTTCACTTCCCTTTTCCTTCTCCTTCAACACCCATATCCAATCAATTATGAAATCAATCTACTACACCCATTAATTTTTCTCTACTCACACAACCTCCTCTCCAAATCAGGTTCTCATCACGTTTCATCTGGATTACTTGGATGGCTTCCTAATTATTTTTTTGGTTTTTTTGGTGAAGCAATTGGGGTGAAGTGACTTGCCCAGGGTCACCCAGCTAGTAAGTATCAAGTGTCTGAAGCTGGATTTGAACTCAGGTCCTCCTGAATCCAGCGTTGGTGCTCTATCCACTGCACCACCTAGCTGCCCCCTAATTATTTTTCTTGCCTCCAGTCTTCCCTCTCTCTAATCTAGCCTCCACACAACTGCCAAATGGATATTCTTAAAATGTTAATCTACATTTCCCACCTTACTAATTTTTTCCAGTTCTCCTTATTCCCACTAAAATAAAATAGAAACCAGTATGTTATAGTCCTTTATAATTTGGCTTTCACATGTCTTTCTTATTTCACAATACTCCTCTTAACACATTTCCTGCTCCAAAATACCTGCTGACTTTTCCTTCTTTCCTTCTACCTTCTGAATTCCCTGCTTTCTGTCAAGACTCAGATCAAGTGCCCCATTTGGCATGGAATCTTTTCTGGTTGCACAAGTTGCTAGTATACCCTGGTATTCATTTTGTGTGTCTATTCATTTATCTATATCTCTATGTGTATGTATGCACATGTGTCTGTATATATATTTACAGACACACATATAATCTTGTTCTGGTTGATGTCCTTGGTGGTTGAAGAGAACCAAACTGACATCAACATGTCAAGTTTCAAGTTGACCATGACATCATCAGGTCAAGGCACACTGTGTCCAACTGTGGTTGATCAGACTATTATGAGCCAGGAAGGCTCTACCACAGGCTGGGAACAAGTAGTCCATAAGATCATTTGGAATGGAGATGTCTCTAAATGTGTGCATCTCGTGTTTCTTTTGAACTACTGCAATTCTGCTTTGCTCATAGAGCACAGCTCCTTCTTTGATGTGGGCACACCATGCTTGGTGGTCCTGTGCCAGTGTCTCCCATGTCTCACAATCGGTTCCAAAGTTCTTCAGAAAGACCTTGAGAGTGTCCTTGTATCACTTCTTCTGAACTCTATGTGAATGCATGAATTGTGAAACATTATGCTAAAAAGCATGGGAGCAGGCACATAGCCCTGTTTCACCCCACTGGCAACTGAAACAGCATGAGAGCATTGTTCATTATCCAGAACCTGTGCAAGCATATGCTTAATATACTCTTATGTGTGCCTGCTGTTTCCCCCTAATAGAACATAAGAACCTTGAGGGTAAAGGGTGCCTTGCTTGCTTGCAATTACATCTACAGTGCCTGGCACATTGTATAAATAAGCATATAGTAAATGCTTAGAAATGCTTTTTCCATACCATTCCATATATGATACTGCATCATCTGCCACCATGTCTTTGTTTAAGTGGTACCCTATGTCTATTGGCACATGACATTTGGAGGTGATGTCATGACTTGCAGTGAATTAGATTTAAGTAAGACAGGGCTATCCAAAGTCACCAGCCTTATTCACTTCTCCAGAGCCATCTGAGTCCAATGGCAACATATATACCAGGACAACTGGAGATGGTCTGGAATGTTTGAGATAATTGGGCTTAAACGACTTGGCCAGGGTCACACAGCTAGTAGTGTCAAGTGTCAGAAAACAGACTTGAACTCAGGTCCTCCTAACTCAAGGGCAAGTGCTCTATCCACTGCATGAGCTCATATTGGCCTGATCAGTCACAGTCAGACACACTGGAACTTGACCCCAACATAGTGATGTTAGAGAATGAAGGACAACGACCAACCAAGCTATGTCTGTTTTAAACATTTTCTTTACTTCTATCTCTTAGAGTCCCTGATTTACCTCCAGAAAGAGGTAATTTGAGTGCAAATTGAAGTATATTTTTCCCTTTCTTCTTCTTGGGATTGTTTTTTGTAACATAGCTAATATGGAAATATGTTTTACATAATTTCACATGTATAACTGATATTATACTGTTTGCCTTCTTGACAGGTTGGGGGGGGAGGGAGTGAGGGAAATAATTTGGAACTTAAAACTTAAAAAAAAAAAAGAATTCCTGACTTCGTGACTTTAAAGTTTCACTCTTCTTTAAAGTCACTTCCTACATGAAGCCTTTCTTAATCCTCCTTTCTCCCAGATAATAACACTTCATGCCTTTTGAAATTGCTTTGCATTCACATTTCTACATGTGTAAATCCTGTATAAAGTAGCCTCTAGTTCTGCCAAAAGCTGTCTTTCCCCCTTACAATATTCTGAATCTTTCTGGGGCCTGAAAGAGTAAGGATTGCTGAGCTACAATGGCCTCTGGCCATGTAATGTAATAAACAACTTAAAGCACTGGAAGAATATCCAGTGCTCCTGGCTGGGTTAAGCCAATATAATGAAAAGGGCAATATTATCAGTGTTAAAGTCTTAATGGTATAACAAAAAATTATCAAAGGGATGATTTATAGAACTTGAAAAAATAATAAATTCATTTAGAAAAATACAATATCAAAGTAAATTATGAAGGAACAGTCATAAAAAATATCTGGCATTGGTTAAAAAATAGAGTTTGATTAATGGAATAGATTAAACCAAGAAAAATTAAAAAACAATGAAACTCAGCAACCCAGTGTGAAAAACACAAATTACATAGGAAAGAGCTTCCTATTTAAGCTGCTGAGAAAATTGGAAAGCAATCTTTCAGAAATTGGGCCCAGATCAACTTCTTTTTTGGTTTTTGTTTGTTTGTTTGTTTGTTTGTTTTTTGGTGAGGCAATTGGGGTTAAGTGACTTGCCCAGGGTCACACAGCTAGTAAGTGTCAGCTATCTGAGGCTGAATTTGAACTCAGGTCCTCCTGAATCCAGGGCCAGTGCTCCATCCACTGCGGCCACCTAGCTGCCCTTCAGATCAACTTCTTATACCATATTCTACAATACATTAGATAGACAGATAGACAGATAGGTAGATAATTCTCTCCATATATATGTGTGTATATATATATATATATATGAAGAAAAGCAGTCAAATAGAAAGAAATTTTTATATCAAATTTCTCTGATAAGGGTTTGGTGTCCATGGCCTGTAAACAATTTACATATATGCATGTGTATAAAATAGATATGTAGTCGATATATAATAGAATATAAATAATAGAGTAGTAAAAAGACATGAATAAACAGTTCTCAAAAGCAAAATTGCAAACTACTAAAAATCACATGAAAGAAGGTTCCATATCACTAAAAATAAAAGAAATGGACATCAAGACAGCCCTAACATTTCACCTCATACTCTGGAAATTGGCAAAGATGATAAAAGGTTGAAAAAGTTCTTGAAGGGATATGAATAAGTGCCAATAAAGTGACTAAAAAGCCTATGGTCTTTGACCCAGAGATTCTACTACTAGTCTTAGACTCCCAAAAATTCGTTGTTAAGAAAAAAAAAAAAAACAGCCTCATAGGTACAAAAATATTTATCATACTTTTTGTGATAGCAAAGAATGGGGGGGGGGCTGTAAAATTAGATGTCCATCAACTGGGAAATGAATAAACAAATTGTGGTATATGAATGTAATAGAATATTACTGTGTAAGAAATTTTGAATATGGTAGATACAGAAAAGCAAAGAAATATCTGTTAATTGATAAAGGAAAAAATGTAAGCAAAGCCAAGTAAATAGTATACATAACAACAATATATGGAACAAACTACACAAAAATTTAAAATTGAATGTTGAAAATTTATAAAGAGCAAAGGAGATGAGAGGAAGAAGAGAAATGAGAAGACACCCCCATCAGCCTTCCCATTTTTGCAGAGGTGGGAAGTTCTTGAAGTTGGCAACATTTATATATTTTCAAATTTTGGCAATATATTTATCAGGTTTGTTGACTTTTTTCTCCTTTTTCTTTTTTGTCTTCAAAAATGTTATTTGGGGGCAGCTAGGTGGCGCAGTGGATAGAGCACTGGCCCTGGAGTCAGGAGGACCTGAGTTCAAATCCGGCCTCAGACACTTAACACTTACTAGCTGTGTGACCCTGGGCAAGTCACTTAACCCCAATTGCCTCATTAAAAAAATAAATTAATTAATTAAAAAAATGTTATTTGGAATATAAGATGGCTCTCTGGGATGGGCAAAAGGTGGGGTAATAGGGAGGGGGAGGAAGAGGAGGATGAAATGGAGAAGGATGAAAGAAGGAAGAGGACAACAGATATACAGAGACAGACACATAAAGGTAGATGCTTTAAGGAGCTAAAAATAGTCAGGGACACGGAAGATAATAAACAACACTAACATCAATTAAAATGTCCAAAGTGCAGAGAAGCTGTTGCAAATCAAAGGTCACCATAGCCTAGATGACTTTTGAGTTAAGGTGGGAATAAGAAAGTGAATTCACATTAGAAGGATTGTGGGATTTCATCCAAATGCATCAGCTTGCCTCAGGAGTTGTAGTCACACAAAGTGTTGTCTGTTTGTTATTATCATCCAATATGTGCCAGGTGGAGAGAAGACAAGATGGAATCTAATGCTATGAATAGATCTAGAGATTTTGTGGTTAGAGTTTTGTTTATGTTTTGTTTTGTTTTAGTTTTGCTTTTTCATGTTCTTCAAGAACATAAGCTGTGCACTTCAAGACACTTGGCTAGGCCAGGATTTCAGAGTTCTGGCATCATCATCAAGATTTATTGCTACAATGTCCTGACCCAGAAGTTGAAAAAAGAATTTTATTAGGGAGCTAAATGGCATTGTGAGCTGCCCTACATGCATTTTAACAGAAGTGTCCAGTAGGCTCAAGGCTCATTTCATTCTGGATTATAGCATTCTTGACATTGCTGTTAGAGGTAATGGGATCCAGAGAGGAAAGGGACCTTCGAGGTTATTATATCTAACCCATTCATTTTTTGAATGAGAAAAATGTAGCCCCAAAAGGTTGAATGATCTTTCCAAGGTTACACAGATAATAAATAGTAGAGTAGGTATTTGAAACCAGACCCTCTAGCTTCAAAGCCACTTCTTTTTAACAAGTATATTCTGCTCCTGTGAAAGAAATACCAACAAAAATAACCATCCAGATGCCTAGATATCTATCTGCTGATCCTATCTATCTATCTTATCCATCCTTTTCATTGCTTATTCCATTCATAAGTCCTCTCCTGTTGTCTTGTTGATACCTTCAAGGGTTATATTAATTTCCATTCATGAAAATCTCAAATTTAATTTGTTTTCTATGGCTTTATCCTATGATTTAAAGTAGGCATCTCTTTTATACTGTAATTTTTTTCTTTCTACATCAGAGTTCACATTTAGTTTTATTCTATGCCTAATTTTATCCAAATTCTTCATACAGTTTTATCTGGGCATTATTTTTACTGTTAACAGTTTAGAGCCTTATAAAATCAAATATTTTCTTTCCAAAGCTCATGAAATGCACTTTTTTCCTAGTAAGAGTACTATCATTTTGAGATCTTAAGTCAAAAAATGAAGTCCCCTCCTTCAATACCATTTCCATTTTTTCCATACTGTTCTATTTTCCAATGCCTCGATTTTCAATTAGAAGAAGAGACAAAAAAGACTACTTATGTTCTTGAATCCTTCAGTTTACTACTCAAGACTTCCCAAAATCTTTGGATTTTATACAATTTTAACGTTTAGATCTGGAAGGAAGCTTACAGTTCATTTAGTCCAACCAGAGAAGTGAAGCCCACCAAGACTGGATGATTTGCTCAGAGTCACCATCAATAAGCGGCAGAGCCTGGACTTAAACCTGGGTCCTCTAACTCCAAATTCACTGATCTTTCCTCTGCACTTTGCTGCCATAGCTACCTCGTTTTACAGATGTGGAAGTAGAAACACAGAGATGGGAAGACTTAGAACCAATCTATAAGACTCAACAAGAAGTCTAAGAACCTCATTCATTATTTTCTTGCCCCTTCTTTCTGAGACCTCTTGGAGAGTTAGAATGCCAGTTCTGTGTCCTGCCCTGGTGAGTGAGAACCTGGCCCATGGTACCACATTTGCTGGAAATACTTCATACCATCCATTAGTGTCTAATGCATTTCTCTCCTTGTGTCTATGTCTTTTTGCCTTGCTCTTTTTAAATTGTTTTTATTTTATTCTAAACTTAAGAAATAAAACAAGCATTTCCATTACATAAAATAGATAAAAGATGATTTTAAATGAAATTAAAAAATCTATTGGGTACAACTCTATGTTCCTTTTAAATATATAATTCAGTTATTACATAGCTTGGTTCTTTTCCCTTTTTTCCTCTCCCTCCCACTCTAGAAATGGCTATCATTAGACGCAAATATGTGTATGTATACATGTACATATACACATACATATGCATATGTAAAAACATTCTATACATACTTCTATGTATCAGTTCTTTCTCTGGACACAGATAGTGTCTTCCTCCATATTTCCTTTGTAGTTAATCGGGTATTTGTGATAGTCAAAGTTGCCTTGCTCTTTATAAAGATCTCTAGGCCCCATGTATCCTAAGAATATGTAGATTTTCCTTGACAGAATCCATTTGTCTGTATGTCCCTGTCTGGAGCAATGGTAGAGAAATATGACATCATCACAGTAGATCAAAGGATTACTTCCATACATTTTATTTTATTTTTAATTGTTTTTTGTGCGGTAATGAGGGTTAAGTGACTTGCCCAGGGTCACATAGCTAGTATGTGTCAAGTGTCTGAGGCCTCATTTGAACTCAGGTCTTTCTGAATCCAGGGCCAGTGCTTTATTCACTTCACCACTTAGCTGCCCCACTTCCATATATTTTCACATATCACTGAGGTAAAAGAGTTAGAATTCAAAAGTGACACTATGATCTTTTGTGTCCTCCCTGGGGCCAAAAATTCCTATTGTTTCTCTTAAATATCAGTTATCTTTATCAACTGACTATGTAGCTGCCACCAACTCCCATGTTAGTAAGTCTTCTGTGCTTCTGCTATTTGAGGCAGCCTAGTCACTCCTTTTCCCAAGTCACTGTTCCTTCTTATCTTTGTTAATATCATTTGTGTTAGGATTTTCCGTTATTAAATTAAGTTTGGTCCAGTATATTTTTCAGGAGACAGGTGTGTGGTGGTCATTATTTAAGGGATTAAGTAGATAAACGATCTGATCATTGAATGAAAGAGAATTAGTCTGGAAAACTGATCCATAGAGTCAGATAAGAATAGAGGTACAGAGATCTGCCTCCAAGTGCACAGGAATCCAAAGAAAATATCTAGGGACTAGGGAAATAGTCTTGCATACAATTAGACTGAAGGCAGTGAGAGATAGCCTCCAAATGGACAAAGTTTCAAAAGTTTGTTCTTTCATGACTAAGAGACTACTGAAGATTACTGACAGAGTATAGAGAAGGCCAAGTGTCTTTTTTACACATAAATGGAATACTAGAGAAAGAATCCAAGGAAAGAATATAAGGCAAAATATTTTCTGCTAACAGACAAGGAGCCAGAAAGGCTATCCTGAGTGGATGGTAGGTGGAGAGACTGACCTGGGCGAAGGAATTACATACTATAATTATAGGTTTCTACATATTGATACTATGGTTAGGCAGCTATTATTCTAATATTTGTGTACAAATATCTCTAGGTTTTATCTCACTCGGTGACAGACTTTAATAGTATGGTAAGAAAATGTTCATTTCTAGATGCTTGGCTTTACATTTTATAACAGCTAAATGAAAACATCGGTCTGCATTACATCTCTCCTAAATATATAGCTGACCTTGAAACTGAGTAGAAAAGTACAGACAATTTTCTCTCTCAATAGATTAGAGGACTTGAACAAGGTCTTAAATGCCAAGGTGGTAGACAGACTGAAGAATGACAGTCTTTGGTAGTTAATTCTCAAACTTAGAACGTACCTGCATCTCAGTAAAATTCCAAGAGATAATTCTTTATATTTTTCTATAACCAAGTTGCAAAAATTCACAATTGTGTTCTTCGATCTTTAAAATGATGAGGATGATGGTTGGATACTTGGGACTAATTTGACCTTCAAAAGTATAATGATAGGAATTAACTGAAAAATTCCCAACTGGTGATCCTAGATGAATTGTTGGCTCATGTCATAGTTCTTTAGGCACAAATGACAAATGAGAATAATGTAATGATTGGAATGACACCACCTGCTGGAGACTTACTGTAGAAATGCTCTGCCATGAAGTGAAGGTCTCTGAGGGTAAGACCATGAGTCTTTTCTTTGGCATCAGGAAGTGACGTATGCTTGTGGGAAGAAGAAGGAAGAGCCTGGCACTCTAACTGGCTCTTTCCTGGGGATTCTGGCGGAGAGAGGAGCTAGAAATGTGCTCTCCCTTTAATAGAAAGATGACTGTAGGCCTTTCTCTCTCTCTCTTTACCAAATTCTTATTCTCCTTAATAAATGCTTAAAAGTCTAACTCTTGCTAAAGCTTATAATTTAATGGTGACCACTCATTAGATATTTTAGACAGAATAGCTAGAATTTTAGCCCTTAACAATAACCTAAAGATGGGGGTGATAGTCACACAGAGGACTCTGGGGCCAGCATTTAAGTTAAACTGATAGTAGCCTCTCCCAAAAGCCTCTAGAGATGGTTAAAACAAAGAAATGATGGAGAGAAGTAAAATTATACTAAGAGCAGTCCCATGTTTATACAAAACAAGGATGCATTTATTTACAAATTGTGAGCTAGAAAGTGAGGGCTTTCTACACAAAAGATGCTTTTGAACTTAAAGAGTATGGATTTGTGTGGAAACACTTAGTAGCTTTCTCCTTGCATTAGTACACAGCAGTTAGTCATCTCTTTGCCATATCACTCAGTCAGTAGATCAATCAAATGAGCAGCATCACAGAAGGAGAATTTCCTTCTGTGGTATGCCCATAATTTGTTGCTTTACCTGGTGTTGGCCATTTCCTAAGGCATAGATGGATGGAGTGGAAGGGGGGTGATTAATCTGTTAGTATTGGGAGAAAATATTCTGTTACTGATCATTTCCTCTCTGCTGGGAATGCTCCACTAGAAAATATATGGAGAAAAAATCAGGGGTATTGCTTTAATGGAACAGAAAGGAAAGAGACAGATGGTCATGAGAACTTCTCAAGAATGTATTAGGCTAAGATGGTGGAGGAAGGGCAATAACTCACCAGAGCTCTCCCCAAAACACCTCCAAATACCTTGAAATAATGCCATAAGACAATTCCTGGAGGAGCAGAACCCACAAAAAGACAGAGTGAAATAATTTTCTGTCCAAAGACAACTTAGAAGGTTGGCAGTAAAGGTCTATTGTATCAGGGTGACAGTGCAGCACAGTCCACCACAGGTGGAGGCAGCACAGACCAGCCCCAGAAAACCAGAAACAAGCCTTGGGAATTACTGAATCAGCAGTGACAGCAATTGCCTCTGGAACTCTCAGCTCACACAGATGGTAAGCATGTTGAACAACTGGTTAGAAGGAGATTATAGGGTCTCTTTGCTGGCATTGGGGCAGGATTCTGCTGCTTTGCCCATACTCAGATCCAGGTTACAGTCCTGGGTGGCAGGACCAGGGCAGGGAGGAAGAAACCAAAGCTTGTGGCTGCACTGGATCAGAGAACCCACTCAAAATTACAGGGCAGAAAAGAGCTTGTGGTTGTTCACAGGGAAGAGCACAGGCCAAAAGATCATACCACCTTGGAAGACTGAAAAATTCTAGGTTCATAGAAGTATCCCTGCAAACAGCTGCATAAAACCACTGAAGCTTGGAATAATGTACCATCTACCCTGAAAGCAGAGACCTACTTTAACAAAGAGTTAAAAGTCAAGAAGTAGGCTGGGAAAGTGAGCAAACAACAGAAAAATTTCTGACCATAGAAAGTTACTGTGGTGACAAGAAAAATCAACACACACCCTCAAAAGAAGATAACAAAGTCAAAGCTGCTACATCCAAAGCCTCCAAGAAAAAATATACTTAGCCCATAGAAAGGTTCAAAAAGGACTATGAAAATAAAGTAAGAAAGGTAGAGGAAAAATTGGAAAGAGAAATGAGACTGATACAAGAACGTCATGAATAAGGAGTCAACAACTTGGTAAAGAAAACACACACAAAAATACTGAAGAAAATGATACCTTAAAAAAACAGGGTAGGCCAAATAGTAAAGAAGTACAAAAGGCCAATGAGGAGAAGAATTCTTAAAAACCAGGATTGGACAAATGGAAAGAGAGGCACAAAAATTCACAAAGGGAAAAAAACTACTTTTAAAAGTATAATTGGATAAATGGAAAAGGTGGTAAAAAAGTTCACAGAAGAAAAAAATTCCTTAAAAATTCAAATTGAACAAATGGAAGTTAATGACTTTATGAGAAGTGAAGAAACAATATAAAACAAAAAGAATGAAAAGATAGAGGAAAATGTGAAATATCTCATGGGAAAAACACCTGACCTGGAAAATAGATCCAGGAGAGATAATTATTGAACAACCTGAAAACCATGATAAAAAAAAATATAGCCTAGACATCATCTTTCAAGAAATTATGCAGGAAGACTGCCCTGATATTCTAGAACTAGAAGGTAAAGACTAGTAAATGGAAGAAGCTTCTTGTTTTCTAGATAGAGCCTTTATTGTATGGTAGTCACAAGGTGATGTTGATTAGAAGGATAGGAAAGTAGAAACACAATACAAATCGTCTTAAGTCTAAGCTTAGTCTATATTCCGTATAAAACTCACCAAAAGCCGAAGGCTACCTTTGGGGAGAGAGAGACCATCTGCGCAGCGCAGTCAGGAGACTAGCAGAGCAGGAAAAAAAACCTCCCACTTCCGTTCTCTCCTTGCCTTTTAAGCTCGCACCCCGGAAGTGGAGTGCTAGCAGGCAGTCTGACGTGCGTAACTCATGCCGTTGGTCTCCTCCCCAAAAGGGTGGTCCTTAAAAAAAAAAAACTGGCGTCTTTCAGTTATCCTAACCGACTGCTAAAAAACTTTCATATTTTTTTACCACAGAACCACAGTCAGGATTACACAAGATTTAGCAGCTTCTACATTGAATGATCTGAGGCCTTGGGATATGATATTCTAGAGGTAAAAGAAACTATCCCCTATGCAGCAAAACTGAGTATAAACCTTCAGGGGTTGAAGGGAAGGTAAAATAAAAAAAGAGGACTTACAGGCATTCTTGATGAAAAGACAAGCTAAATAGAAAATGTGACTTTCAAATGCAAGACTCAAAAGAAGCATAAAAAGGTAAACAAGAAAAGGAAATCATAAGGGATATAAAAAGCTTAAACTGTTTACATCCCTACATGGGAATATGATACTTGTAGCTCATAAGAACATTCTCATTATTAGGGCAGTTAGAAGGAGTATATTTAGACAGAGGGCACAGGTGTGAGTTGTATATAAAGGGTTGATTTTTTTAAAATTAAATTAAGCAGTGAGAGAGGAATGCACTGGGAGAAAAGGAAAGGGAGATGTGGAATGGGGTAAAGTATCTCACATAAAAGAAGCAAGAAAAAGCTTATGTAGTGAAGGGAAAGATGGGGGACATGAGGGGGAGTGAGTGAACCTTACTTTTTTCAGAAATGGATCAAAGAGGGATTAACATACACACTCAATTGGGTATAGAAATCTATCTTACCCTGTAGAAAAGTAGGAGGGGAAGAGATAAGAGAGGATAGGGTGGGTACTAGAAAGAAGGGCATATTGGGGGAGGGGGTAGTCAGAAGCAAAACACTTTTTAGGAGAGACAGAGTAAAAGGAGAGAGAATATAATAAATGGAGGGGAGAATAGGATGGAGGGAAATCTAGTTAGCAGTAGTAACTGTGAAAAAAATGTTGAAGCAAGTTTCTCTGATAAAGGCTTCATTTCTGAAACATATAGAGAACTAGTCAAATTTATAAAAAATAAGAGCTATTCCCCAATTGATAAGTGAGAAAATGATATGAACAGTTTTCAAATTAAGTAATCAAAGTTATCTATAGATAAAAGACTAAATATCTATATCTATATTTATATATAAATATATTTATATATCTATATCTACATTTATATTTTATCTATCTATAAAAAAAAACTAAATATCTAAAAGACTGTATTAAACTGAACTTTTTTGAATTCAGTCACCATCCCTGAACTCTTAATTAAGAACATTTGATGGGGCAACTAGGCAGCAGTGGATAGAGCACTGGCCCTGGATTCAGGAGGAACTGAGTTCAAATCTAACCTCAGACACTTGATACTTACTAGCTGTGTGACCCTGGACAAATCACTTAACTCCAATTGCTTCAGAAAAAAAAATAAAGAACATATAAAGTAGAACATTGCTTTACCGATGAACTGAGGAATTGAGTAATTGAGTTAGGTTTCAAATTAAAATCACCTGACTATGAATTTCTTTTCTTTTTTTTTATCCTAAAAGTATTTCATTATTTTCCAGTTAGATGTAAAGATAGCTTTCAGCATTTGGTTTTAAAAGATTTATAGTTCCAAATTTTTTTCCTCCCTCCCTTCCCTCACCCTTTCCCAAGACAGCAGGCAATCTGATTAGGTTACATAAGTACAATCACATTAAATATATTTCTGTATTAGTTATGTTGTAAAAAAGAATCAGAACAAAAGGGGAAAACCTCATAAAAGAAAAAAAATGTTGAAACAGTATGGTTCAATCTGCATCCTGATTCCACAGTTATATTTTTCTAGATGAGGATAGCATTTTCCATCATGAGTCCTTTGGAATTATCTTGGATCATTGTATTGCTGAGAAGAGCCAAGTCTATCACAGTGGATCATCATACAATGTCATTGATACTGTGTACAATGTTCTCCTGATTTTGCTCATTTCACTTAGCATGAATTCACGTCTTTCTTTTCTGAAATCCACCTGCTTATCATTTCTTACAGCACAATAATATGCCATTTTTATTTTTATTTTTATTTAGAATTTTCCCTGTTACATGTAAGAAAAGAAAAAAACAATTTTTTTCACATTGATTTTTTAAAACTTAGTGTTCTATATTTTCTTTCTCCCTTCCTCCTAAACCCTTCCTTTGCAATCAAGCAATTCAATATGTCATACATGTGCAGTTATGCAAAACATCTTTACATTAGTTGTTATGAAAGAAAATAGACAAAAAAGAGGAGCTAACAAATAAAATTATACTTTAATCCATATTCAAATAACATCAGTTGTTCTTCTGTTGGTGGTTTGCATTTTTCATACTTACTGCTGATAGCATCCTGCTCATCATTTCTTTCACAGTTACTATTGCTACCTGTATTACCCTCCTTCCTATTCTCTCCCCTTGATATTTACTCTATTTTCTATCTTCTTTCACCCGATTCCTCCTCAAAAGTGTTTTGCTTTTTATTGCCCCCTCCCCCAAGCTGCCCTCCCTTCCTTTGCCTCTTCCCCCCTTTTCTCAATCCCCTCTCACTTTCCCTCAGGACAAAATATATTACTATACCCACTTGAGTGTGTATGTTATTACCTCTTTGACCCAATTCTGATGAAAATAAGGCTCACTCACTCCCCAGCTCCTTCCCTATCTTTTGTACTCTACTCCATAAGCTTTTTCTTGTTTCCTTTATGTGAGCTATTTTACCCCCTTCCACCTCTCCTTTCCCTTTCTTCCAGTGCATTACTTTTACCCCTTAATTTTATTTTAAAGATGTCATCATGGGTCAGCTAGGTGACATAGCGGACAAAGCACCAGCCCTTGACCCAGGAGGCCCCAAGCCCAAATCCAGCCCCAGACATAAGACACCCCACCCTGCCTGCCCCACAAAAAACAAGGATAAACAAAAATAAATGCTTTACAGATATCATCCCTTCATATTCACACCTGTTCCCTCTAAGTATATACTTTTCAACTGCCCTAATACTGAGAAAATTCTTATGAGTTACAATTATTATCTTCCCATGTAGCAATGTAAACAGTTTACCCTTTTAATGTCCCTTATGATTACTTTTTCCTAGTTACCTTTTTATGCTTCTCTAGGGTCTTGTATTTGAAAGTCAAATTTTCTATTCAGTTTAGGTCTTTTCATCACAAATGCCTGAATGTCCTCTTTTCATTAAAATCCCATTTTCCCCCAAAAGGTTACACTTAGTTTTTCCGGGTGGGTGATTTTTGGTTGTAGTTCCCGTTCCTTTGCCCTCTGGAATATCATATTCTATGCCCTCCAGTCCTTAAATGTAGAAGCTGCTAGATCTTGAGTTATCTTTACTGTAGATCCACAGTATTTGAAATCCTTTTTTCTAGGTGCTTGCAATATTTTCTCCTTCACTTGGGATATCTGGAATTTGGCTATAATATTCCTGGAAATTTTTCTTTTCGGATCGCTTTCTGGAGGTGATCAGTGGATTCTTTCAATTTCTATTTTACTTTCTGCTTCTAGAATATCTGCACTCCTCTCTCAGCTGAAACAGCAGGTGATCCCTATCAACTAATTAAGCCATTTTGGGCCCAGAAAATAGTTTTCCTCTGTTCTTTTGTGGGTTATGCTGCTCCAGGAGTTGTCTTATAGTATTATTTTTGGAGTGTGTGGACAGGTTTGTTGGGAGTGACGAGAGTCACAGCCTTTCCTCTGCCATCTTGACTCTGCCCCACAATAATATGCCATTACATTCATATACCAGAACTTGTTTAGCCATTCCCCCACTAATGGGCATCCCCCCAATTTCCAATTCTTTGCCACTACAAATAGAGCAGCTATGAATATTTTTGTACATATGGGTCCTTTTCCCTTTTTTGTGATCTCCTTGGGAAATAGACCTAATACTGGTATTTCTAGGTCAAAGGCTATGTACAACTTTATAGCCCTTTGGGTGTAGTTCTAAATTGCTCTCCAGAATGGTTGGATCCATTCACAACTCTTCCAACAATGCATTAGTGTTCCAATTTTTCCACAGCTTCTCCAATATTTATTATTTTCATTTTGTATATATTAGCCAATCTGATAGTTATAAAGTGGTACCTCAGGGTTATTTTAATTTGCATTTCTCTAATCAAGAGTAATTTAGAGCATTTTTTTCATATGGCAATAGGTAGCTTTGATTTCTTTATCTGAAAACTGCCTGATCATATCCTTTGACCATTTCTCAATTAGAGAATGATTTGAATTCTTATAAATTTGATTTAGTTCCCTATATATTTTAGTTTAGTTTATTTTTTGCAGGGTAATGAGGGTTAAGTGACTTGTCCAGGGTCACACAGATTGTAAGTATCAAGTGTCTGAGGCCAGATTTGAAAACAGGTTCTTCCGAGTCCAGAGCCAGTGCTTTACCCACTGTGCCACCTAGCTGCTCCGCCCTATATATTTTAGAGATGAGGCCTTTATCAGAAACAGTGGCTATAAAAATTGTTTTCCAGCTTTCTGCTTCCTGACTATGAATTTCATTGTGGGGATATGAAAGTGGGAGTAAGAAACAAAAGAATGTGCTGACGTGCAAAAGAATGTGCTGACGTGCCCTATATATTCATCTCAATTGATGATTGGGCCACTGTATTAACCTCCTCATTCCTTTTGATAGATGGACCATCATGATTTGAGTCTTTTAAAAATCACTGGGGGCAGCTAGGTGGCACAGCGGATAGAGCACCGGCCCTGGAGTCAGGAGTACCTGGGTTCATATCCGGCCTTAGACACTTAACACTTACTAGCTGTGTGACCCTGCGTAAGTCACTTAACCCCAATTGCCTCACTAAAAAAAATCACTGAACAAAATAGACTAGGACAGTGTTTTCTTCACACTCATCCTTTCTAAAGACTTCTTCCCTTTGACTAAGGCAGAAAGTATTAAGTGATTAAGACTAAACTTCTGAGTTTCTTTCAAGTCTCTGACCTTCATATATCTCATTACCTATCATCTCAAAAATACTTAACTGTGCAAATATACAATTTTGAAAGATGAAAAGGAAAAATGCAAAACAAACCCATGAGGGGAAATTTTTTAATTTACTAGCCACACCAGAGATTTCTTATTAATTTGCATGTGCTTCTCTATCACTGTTGACATGAAGGTGAATTATTAATTCTGACCTAGCCAATACCACCATGTTCTGCCAATTTATCTTATACAATATCTCTTTTGTCTTCCTTTCTATTCTCACTGGCATTCTTCCAAGTTCAAATTATTACTGCAAAAGCTATATAAATGCATTGCTTGCCCCTATTTTTTCCCCTATTGCTATCCTGCCATACTCATTTTCCTAAAATAAGCATTTTCTAAAGTTTCCACTGACTCCCTACTTCTCAAAGGTCAAAGCCCATACCCCTCAGTTTGGCATTCAAAGACCACCTGAAATGTGGCTATCATATCCCTTTCCATGCTCATTCTCTATTTTTTCTTTATGTGAATCCCCTGCTCTAGTTAAAAGAGTCTGCTCACTACTCCTTCAAGAGCATTCCATCCCTCTACCTTCATCCATGCTGTTAATTATCAACTATATGTAAATATGTATATATTTATACACATACATATATATACATATATATACTTACATAGCATATAAATATATATATGCACATGTGTATAGACATATATGTTTGCATAGATTTTGTAAACAGTTAACCATCAGGCTATATCGTATTTTTTGTGCCCCCCTCAGAGTAATTTGTACATGATAGGTGCTTACTTATTGACACCTTGATATCTTCAAACATAGACACAAATATTACTTTCTATCCTTTGCAATTCTTAGGGACAAAGAAATGAAAGCACAGCATAAATTATGTCTAAATACGTTAGTTAGAAACTATATGTCTCAAGGTATGTAGCTTCTAAGTACAATACTGACATCAAGGAAGCAGACAAGGTGTGTGTCTGGGGAATGAAAGGATGAGAGTCTGGCTTCTTGGTCTAGTCTCTCTATTTTGATCTCTAGTCATAACTAAGTTGTACATTTAAAACTTAAGATGACAGTCAATAATCCTAATATTTGATATTTCTGATTTCAAAGTCAGTTTGGCAACTCTGCTGCTCTTCAGAAGTCAGTAATTATCTGGGTTAAGATAACAGTCTATGGAAGCATAGGGCAGAAGGCTGAAGATTTCCCAGGCATTGGTCCAGTAGAATCCATGTTATGCCCTTTGGGTAAAGTTCTCCTTTTGGGAAAGCTATAAAGAATGTATCATAACTACAGCCCATGTTTCTCCCCACCCAATCAGCTAGATGTCTTAGATATTTGACCCAAGAAAATCACATAAAGGAGGAGTCCTTAACCTTTTTGTTGAAATGCCTTGGCAGTCTAGTAAAGCATATGGACCTCTTCTCAGAATAATAGGGGTTTTTTTTGGTTTGGGTTTTTTTTGTTTTGCTTTGTTTTTTTTCAGGGCAATGAGGGTTAAATGACTTACCTAGGGTCACACAGCTAGTAAGTGTCAAGTGTCCAAGGCTAGATTTGAATTCAGATCCTCCTGAATCCAGGGCTGGTGCTTTATCCACTGTACTACCTAGCTTCCCCCTAGAATAATGTTTTTAAATCCATAAAATAAAATATGGAGAACTACAAAGGAAACTAATTGCATTATACCAAATTTATCATAACATCAAAAAGAAAAGTTCATGGAGCCCACATCAAGAACTCCTGATTTAAAGGATACGCAATGTGGTAAAATGGACCAGTCTTCTGGGGACAGCATGGCAATTATTTCAAGGTTCTTGTAAAAGACAAAATATCATTACTTGTCTTTATCACCCAACAAACTCAATAGCTTTGGTTCTAAAAGACATTCAAATATTTCTAAAAATAATTCTATTCTCAAAGAAGACTTGTCACCATTAGGAACATCCAAAAAGAATGTAATGTAGGCTCTCAAGGCAATTCCAAAACTATAAATTTTTAAAACCTCTGATCAATGATCTACATTATTGGAATACATTTACCACTTCCCAAGGGTTTAGTGGGACCAGAGATATTGTAATGGTTTGCCATTTACTTTTCTAGCACATTTTACAGATGAGGAAACTAAGGCAAACAGGATTAAGTGGCTAACTACTTAAGGTAACAAGTGCCTGAGGTCAGATTTGAACTCAGGAAGGATTCTTTCTGACACTAGTGCTGAGACCATCTGCTGAAACACCTAGCTCAATTTTGAATACTCATCAAAGTCTCTTGCTAATCCATGTCCTATTCAGCATTGCCCATTCCTTTGGTTACTTCCTATAATTCATCCAATTGTCCAAAAAACTATTATAATTTGAAATGTAAAAACCTCTCCTACCAAGGTGATAGTGTGTCCTTAGTGTCAAGGCCCAGACCCAGTTCACTATAGGCAGGTTCAGTTCTTTGAAAAATTATGGAGTCTTGAAGTTAATCTTTGATAGCTCCACTTTCCATATGATGGGTCATAATAGCTTATATTTATATTGTGCATGGCAAAAGTACTATTCTCAGTGTGAATACCATAAGATATCCAAGGATATTATGCTCTCTTCTTCCTATCAAGACCTATTCTTAGAAAAAGTTTTGATAGCCAGCCTTCATTCATGCCTTTTCATGAAACCCCTGTGTACCCTTTTAGAAGTGTGATTTGCCAGCAAATTTTCACTATGAAATGAAAGAACTTGTCCCATATTCCAAGTCTTCTAGGCACAGTCCATCAAGTGGTGGACATAGTGTTTAATAAATGTGAGGAGGTTCCCCATTTGGTAAATGGTCAAAGATATGAATAGGCAGTTTTCAGATGAAGAAATAAAAGCTATCTATAGTCATCAAAGCATGCTCTAAATCACTATTGATTTGAGAAATGCAAATTAAAACACCTCTAAGATACCATGTATATCATATTGGTTAATATTACAGAAAATTAAAATTATAAATGTTGGAGAGGATGTACGAAAACTGGGACACTAATGTACTGTTGGTAGAGTGTAAGGAATCAATTGTGATTTGGTGGTTTTATAACCCCATCTTTGCTTCATCATGGTCAGACTGAAAAGATTCAAGCTTTAAAAGCCTAAGAAAAGATGGGTATGTACTTTAAGAGATTATAGAACAAACAACACAAAGAACATTTATTGAGTCAAAGTATCCAATCTAAGTACTTAACCCCCATCTGGGAGTTCCCCCACACCCACATAGGCCTGGCCAAATTATAATAGGGACAGCCCAGGAGGTATGTTAAACTAATTGGAGACTCATCCTGGCTATAGAACCACCCTTCCTGTGAGAGAGGCAGGAAGGGAGAGGGAGTACTCAGAGAGGGACAGGGAAGGAAGGTAGAGAGGGAAAGAGGAGCGGGTGGTGTTTGATCTTTGGACCTAATCAGGAAACACTGCAAAGCTGATTCTCCTTACAATTGTAGATTCCAGGTGGTGGTAAGTTTGTGTTGTTGAAGTGAGGCTGGCTCGTTAGACCAGCTGAGCTGGAAACAAGTTTAGGGTTTGAGTTAGTTTTTGCCAGACCCAAGCTGTTCTGAGTAGCTGAGGGAGGAGTGTTTATTCGAGGTACCTGGAGGCTTTTTTACCCTAGAGATTTAGATTCTAACCACTTGGGAATAGTGTCCTATTTTCCCTTTCTCTATCCCCTTTCTTATTGTCCCTAGCTGTATTAACTCCACTTGTGTTGTAAATTTTGTTCCCATTAATAAAACCTGGTTTGTTTGAAAAAGAGGCTGTTAATCTCCTTCCTTATTAGTGTGAGAGAAATAACAAAAAAAGAGGCAGTTTGGAGAAGGGGAAACTCTGAACCTAGAAGTCTCTCATTATTTTCTGAACCCAATATTATGGCAAGCTGCCCAATTAACTCTCCCCATACTATGTTTGGCCCTTACAAGAGTTTTTAACTGATCCAGCCATTCTGTTGAGCTATTTGGAACTATGACCAAAGGGCAATCAAACTGCACATTCCCTTTGACCCAACAAAATAATTACTAAGTCTGTATCCTAAAGATATCACACAAAAGGGAAAAGAACCTACATGTACAAAAACATTTATGACAGCTTTTTGTGGTGGCAAAAAATTGGAAATTGAGGGGAAGCCAATCACTTATGGAATAGATAAACAAGTTATGGTATGTAAATGTAATGAAATACTATTGTGCTATAAGAAATGATAAGCAGACAGATTTCAGAAAAATCTGGAAAGACTTGCATGAACTGATGTAAAGTGAAGTGAGGAGAATCAGGAGAACCTTGTACACAGTAACAGCAACACTGCAATGATCAATTGTGATTGACTTAGCTCTTCTCAAAAATTTGCTGATCAAAGACAATTCCAAAAGACTTATAGTGGTAAATGCTATCCACATTCAGACCAAAAACTATGGAGTCTGAATACATACTATTTTCACTTTATTTTTTCATACTTTTTCCCTTTGTTCTGTTTCTTCTCATACAACATGACAAATATGGAATTTGCTTTATATAAATACACATATATAACCTACATCATATTGCTTGCCATCTTAGGAAGGAGGGAGACAAAGGAGGGAAGGAGAAAATGTGGAACTTAAATTTTAAAAAATGAATGTTAAAAATTACCTTTACATGTAATTGAAAAAATAAAATATTTAAAAGAAAAAAAATACATGGGGAGGGGGAATTTTCCTTGTGTCCCTGAAATTATATCAATGAAGCTTGCTATGTATCCTGAATAACAAATAAGGTCAGAGCAGGTGGGAGGCATGGGAATATTTTATTTTCCTTCAATACAGTTGTATATATCATTTGTAACAAGGCAGATGCATAATAAAACAACTCAGTTTTCTTACTGAGGTAAGTTTCAACTTAGATGCATTAAGGACAAAAAAGTAAAATGACCATATGGGTTGCTGTCTTTTGGTACAGAGAAGTATGGAGAAGTACAGGAAAGCCAACCAATGTAAAAGGGTTATAGGATGTTATAAAGCCAGATAAGTTAACTCCAAAGAAGTCTTTAATTCTTAGTACAACAGTTGGTGGTCTAATAAAGTAAAACTTACTAAAATGTCCTTCAATTACTTCCTCTTTTGAAGTCCATTTAATTCCTTCATACTATCCTTTCCCCATCCTTGGTTTATCTTCAGGATACTCTCCAAACATTCTTAATACTTTTAGCACTTAGACCATGATCTTGCTTCCAACCCATCCCTTGTACCATCCCTGGAATTTCAATATTCACATTGACTGTCCCTTAGGATGGTACAGGGAAAAGAGCATTGAATTTTAATTTCTTGGACCTGTGTTCAAATCCTGACTCTGCCACTTACTGTCTATGTGTCTATGTATATAACAGAAGTATTAGATAAGCAAAAATCACATGACTGAGATGGCCGTTTCCCCTGTTTCCTGGTGATCAGGCACTACCCAATTTAATGATTGAGTAATCCATTTTTTGCAATGGACGATTAAGCAAAGACAGATGCTTCCCTCTCTGACTTGAATTCCTGGCTCCTCCTTTTTTTCTCCCCTAGCCCCAACACCTTGGGAGGTCCTAAGTGTCTGACTAAACCTTACTCTGCAAAATGTCAGTAAGTTCCTTCAGTCTGGAAAAATAAGCCAAACACCATACTGAAGGAATTTTGGTAAAATGCATAAAGTACACAGCCTAGGATTTTTGACAGTCACATAAAGTTCTGGTGATTAACTATGCAATTGCCACTCACAAAAGAACAATAGAATAGAAGAAGGAAGGATACGGAACATTTGGACAGTAAAATAATGAGTTGGCAATACAAAAATATAGTCACTGTTCATCAGAACATTGTAATAGCCAGTTTGAGAAAGGCTGATTGACACAGCCATACACAGCACCAGGACGAAGTCCATGGCTAAGTTTATGTAATCAAGAAAATAATGTTAAAACATCTGACAAAAATCACCAACACACTCTGCAGTGGTGAGCAGAGTAGTAACAGAGACCAGAATGCAGGTACCCATGTCATGGTGACTGAGATACATAAAGACAAAGCCAAAAAAGAATAGATACTGTTTGAATGAAACTTAGAGATGGGAGGGGTGAGGAAAAGAAGGCAAAGTTAGAAGCAATGTAATATAGAAATGTCCTAAATTATTTGATGAAGGATCATGCCAGATAAAAGATAATAGACATAAACTACTACAAAGAGTGAAATCAAAAAACCAACACAAACAAAAAAATATTAATTGAGCAACTGAAAAAAACTTTTCTGAAAAAAGGAGAAATACTGACAAGGATAATGCCAAACCTTCTCAACACTCAACAGACAGAATGAGCAGGAAAAGAATCCAATTATAAAGAAGAGAGAGTACCCTCTAAAAGGTTAAGGGATAGAACTGGTTATGACAGCTCTTCAGTGTTCCTGGCTTCAGTAATGGAGCAGTAGAATTAGGTTCAAAGAGACTGAATGATGGAGTGAAGGGCCTTGTTGAAGCTCATGGAGGAAAGAAAAATATTCTAGTAGGAGTTAGCTCAACAGGAAGAAATGCATGGCAGGATGAGAGAGTGGTGTTCTGGCAGGACAGGATAGGGAAGAGGTAGGTGTAGGAAAACAAAGATCAGATGGAATTCTTGCATAACAGCCCTCAGTTGTCAGCAAACCAAATCCCACTATATGGGAGGACTGTAGGGGAGGAAAACTAAGCAAATAAAACAATAAAGAAAATATGATGCAAACAACAGATAAGAGAATGATTTCTGGGGGGCAGCTAGGTGGCAAAGTGGATAAAGCACTGGCACTGGATTCAGGAGGACCTGAGTTCAAATTCGGACTCACGTGACACTTACTAGTTGTGGGACCTTGGGTAAGTCACTTAACCCTCATTGCCCTGCAAAAAAGAAAAAAAAAAGAAAAGAAAACGATTTCTGATAAATCAGGATAAAGCAGCAAAAAGTCAAGCATTTTCAAGTCAATGTTTATAATGTACAAAATGATACAGCAGCTAACTTTCCATTGTTACAGGAGAAAAGCACACCATTCTTTCTTTTAATAGGTCTGCATAGAGGATCTCATAAGTCTTATTTTTCTCAATTGCCTATGACTGTTAAGAAGAAAGGCAGATTCTGTCAGAAAATTTTTTGGTCTGGTAAGGAAAGGATTCTGACATCTCAGTCAAGGGCCTCATGGAATCTATTACCTTTTTATTTGAAATTATTCAGATTGCCAGCTCTGAAACAAAAAGCCTATCGATGATTGGGTTGGCGCAATGGGACTTGATTCAAGATTTTATTGGAATGGCTTTGACTTCCAAACCCAAACCGATTTTCTTTTAACACATTCAACTCCAACAGGAAAAAATGCACTTAGCCATTGTGGAAAACAAAATTTAAAAATAATGCTATGCCAATTTGGCATGATGTCTTTGGAAGTTTTTATAATCAACATGTGGATCCAAGACTAGAAAACTGGCCTCCCTTGTCCCTTGGGAAATTCTCATAGGATGATTTCTAGAAGGTCAAATGATTTCCATTGAAGCACAAAATTCACATGATATTTGAATAACTCAATTTTTTCACTATAGAGGATGATCTGTTCATGCAATTTAAATAATATAATTATACCTTACATTTGCTATCATGCTTTGTTATATTAGTTATCTTTTTCATTTTCATAACCCCAATATGAAACGGGAAGGGAAATTACTTTTATTTTCCTTTTTTCCTATTTGATTAAAGATGAACCTGAAACTCAGAAAGGTTATGTGATTTAACTAAAGAGGCAATGATGGACAGTACTAAAACTTTGGTCTTAGGATCCAAAGTGCTGAGCTACTTTCATCATGCCACAGTGAGCAAGCAAAAATTAACAAATAAAACATTTATTAAGTCCCTACTTTATACCAGGTACTGGGAGTATGAAGACATAAATCAAACAGCACCTGCCCTCTAGAAGCATAGAGTCTACTGTAAAAAGTGCACTTTTGCCAACCTAAAACACAGAAAGTGGCCTTTTCAATTTAACAACTCAACAAACTCTTACTGAGCACTTAAATATTCACAAAGGTTCAAGAGATGCAAACAATTTCATTAGAACATGGCAAATTTATGGATTAAGTGGGTCTCTGTCTCTGTGTGTCTGTCTTTCTTGGACTTGATTTATTTATTTTTAAAATGAGAATAGTAATAACATATGTAGGATCTACAGGTTATTATGAATGAGATGATGTACCATACAGCATTTTGTAAACCCTAAGGCAGTCTATTTTTTTTAAAAAATCATCTTTTTAGACCCTCTCTTTTGTACTGTATTATGATCATTTGTATATTATGGTACCTTTAATATTAAACTTATTGCAAGCCCCTTGAGCACAGGGACAGTATTTTTAAATTTCTATATCTCCCATGCTTAGTATAGTGCATTACCCATAGTATGTTCATGATAAATGTTTTTGATTGTTTGATTGATATCTTTATCAGGCTCCTATACTTCTCTTCCAGCCTTGTTTATTAGTACAGGTTTTTAAATTTAATTCATTAGCTAAAACTCAGGCCAAAGCCAACCACTTCTACAATGGCTTTGCCCTGAATCATAGGATCAATAATGGTAGAGGTAGAGGTCACCTAGTTCTACTCCTTCTTTGTAGAGATTAAACAACTGAGGCCCAGAAAAAGGAAGAGATATTCTCAAGTGTAGACAGCTAGTAATTTAGTTTAACTCAACTGAAACAAACATTAACCAAGCTGCTTATTCTTTCCTAATTCTGCATTGTGTTTTTTTTCTATTTAAACTGCAAAGACTGGGGGGTAAAAGTCATCATATTGCCTCATGATGTGGATAAAAGGCATTCCAGAATCTAGAGTAATTTCAGATATATGCTTGTTGAATCTCCATTTGGAAAAGACAAAAGAAGCAGGGAAAGTATCTCATTTATATATTTTATTCACTTCCCTTTCCAAAATTCTTAAATGTCTAAGTAGGAAGAAGCATATATCTAGAATGGCAAATACCAAATGATGGAGGCTTTTGACCATGGCTACTCATTTTGGTGTATGAAAGAAGATTTTCTGAGTCTACCTTGCATGTGGTAGATTCTTGGTAAACATTTACTGAATGAATGTTATTAAATGAACCAAATCAAGAAATTGCATCATGGGGCAGCTAGGTGGCGCAGTGGATAGAGCACTGGCCCTGGAGTCAGGAGTACCTGAGTTCAAATCCGGCCTCAGACACTTAACACTTACTAGCTGTGTGACCCTGGGCAAGTCACTAAATTGCCTCACTAAAAAAAAAAAAAAAGAAAAGAAAAAAGAAATTGCATCATGCAAATCAACAAACTGATGAAAACAGTATCTTGACAGGGACAACAGCCATCAAAAAAAATAAATGTACCACTAGACTGAGAACAAAATGTATTATTATGGACTTAGAGTATATAATCAATGAAAGTTTCTTATGAATAATCACTGTATTGTGTTACTTTTTTTTAAAAGTATGATTGTTGTTTTCATCAGTTTGTTAATTTTCTAACTATTAATGGATGTCAGTACCATCCATCTAGCCTATAATTTCTCACATGAATATCATAGATTATTCATCCAAAATTCCCCTAAGATGCTAGTGTTATCCTATTGATTTTGAACAAGGAAGAAATAAGGAAAAATGTGTCTAAATACCTCTGCCAAGAACCAGAAACTGAACACAAAGATCCATGTTTTCTTCCAGCACTGGATTAAAGATTATAAGAGCCAGGAAGCAATATTGTCATTCAAATACAATACAAACAACCTCAGCAGAAAGAGGAAAGAGATAAATATTTGGAGGAACAGATAATTAACATACAAACAGGTACAATAAAGAAGTGATGGAAGAGAACAATGTTCCAGAAATTTTCTGAAGTAGTCCTGCAAAAACTGGAACATTTAATATTTTTTTCTGCATTAATGACAATGTCATCCTTCAAAAGCTGGACAACAACAACAATGGGGGGTGGGGCACCTAGGTGGTACAGTGGATAAAGCACTGGCCCTGGATTCAGGAGGACCTGAGTTCAAATCTTGACTCAAACACTTGACACTTACTAGCTGTGTGACCCTGGGCAAGTCACTTAACCCTCACTGCCCCACAAAAAAGAAAATGGAAAATTATATTATGGATCCAATTCTCATTGATGAAGAGGAACTTATTATTGGTATAGAAGTTCTCAGAACCTAGGAAAAGTGATCACTCTATCTTTGAACTTAAGAAAAAGGAGAGGAAACCAGGAAATAGTAACACCTCCACTGTAGGCTTTAGAAGAACAGATTTCAAAGGGTTCCAAACAGGATAGGTAGGATTTCAAGGTGTAAAATTCCATGGAATAAGCCATTCCATGAGGGACAGGAAGATTTCAAGAATTAAATTTTGAAGATGCAAAAGCAGCATAATTGTTGTGAGATTAGGCTTTTTCTCTTTGATCTCAAAGTGCATTACTTGGAGCAATGTAAGTAAACAGTAGAGAGACAAATTTACAGTTGCAGAAAGGAAAATATCCCTCACAGAGCTATCAAAATGTAGAATAAAGTCTAAGAGGGGAAAAGTACAATTATTTTCTGGATATGTTCTGTGGAGGATTCTTCACCTTGTATGTTATAGGTTAGATGGCCTCTGAAATCCTTTTCAATCTTAAAACGTTTTTTTGTCTGTAATTCTTGTCACTGTTTGGATAATAATGGAACAAGCAATTATTCATTGGTGGTCATTTGTTCTTGCTACATGACTACAATGATTTTTTTCCCCCTTTCAATGAAATGTCTTTCTGATGACATCCTTTACATTGCTTTTCCTGCATAATCCTTCAAAGGTAGAAGGTAGCCTATTCATGCCTTCAACAACCATTACATTTACCTATTGGTAACCCATAACGTTATTTCTTTGTAGTTTGAGGTATTCCATGAATCACTTATCAAAGTTTAGAACCATTAAAAAGCATTGCTAAATTTCCCAAAGGCAAACTAGCTCAATTCCTTCCTTCTGGTGAGTTCTTAGCCTAGTATATTGCTAATGCTCAAAATCTACCATATTTTATGTTTATTTTATATATTTATATATACAATGTGTTAATATAAACATTTATACATACATGTGCACATATATACATATATATGCACATAAGCATCTATGTTTATGTGCACAGGTATATGCCTACATATGTTTGTATACATACCCAGACATGTATATGCACATATGCATAATATGTGTTTGTGTTATATTTATGTCTATACATATACATATTAAGATTGTACATAAATATATGCATACCCATAATCATGTGTATAAACTTATACACACTGACGATTTTGCTCTATTTGTTAAGAATCCAATTATATATTTTGCAAATAGACAATCTTCATTTCTTCCTTCTGTTTCAAATTATTGAGTAATTATTTATCTCGCTTATAAAGTTATGAAATATTGTAGAGTTTGATTCTATAAGAAAAATAAGCAAATACTGAATATTAAGCAATCAGTATTGTGTCAGCCACAAATAGGAACATCTTGAGACTGTCACTACCTATATGTAATGCCTCATATTTTGACACTGTATTGGATATCCTCTGTGATAATGACAAACACTTTTGTAAACATGTCTCCCTATTTTATACCTTGCTTGACATTAATAATCAGAGAATTATTGAATAAGATTCCTTGTTTAATGATATACTTCAAAGAACCTTATAGGATTATGACATACACAAGAGAGACAGTCTATGGGAAGACAACCTACTTTGCCAAATCTTTTCTCAAGCAAATCATTGGTGTATTTGTATCTTTGTTTTTGAATAACTTTTTTTCCCGTTTACCTTTTTAAACTTCTCTTGAGTCTTGTATGTTAAGATCGAATTTTCTATTCCGTTCTCGTCTTTTCCTCAGTGTAAGAATTAATTGTTATTTGAGGTTTTTATGCCTCAGCTTTTTCTGTCTCAGAAACACCACAGCCCCCAGCCAATTGGATGGCTGATCTGACAGTCACATGACTGCCCTCACTAGGCTTCCAGTCATTATAATTTTGCCAGGCCCATGTAGGTGTCGGCGAGTGGTGATGACATGAGGTGCCAGCGCCATGGTGATGGCTACAACCAGTGGGTGAAGCACCGTGTGGTTTGCGGAGCCAAGTGCGTGCCAAGACATAAAAACCTCAAATAACAATTAATTCTTTACATCAGGAAACCTTGAAAGTCCCCAGTGTTATTAAATGTCCATCTTTTCCCCTGAAAGAGAATGCTCAGTTTTGCTGGGTAATAGATTCTTGGCTTCAGTCCAAGCTCCTTTGCCTTCCAGAATATCATATTCCAAGCCTTGTGATCCTTTAATTTTGAAGCTGCTAGTCCTGAGCAATCCTGACTGTGGCTCCATGATATTTAAATTGCTTCTTTCTGGCTGTTTGGAGTATTTTCTCCTTCACCTGATAATTCTGGAATTTGACTACAATATTCCTTGGAGTTTTCATTTGGGGTCTCTTTCAGGAGGTGATCAGTGGATTCTTTCAATGATAATTTTATCCTCTGATTCTATAATATCAGGGCAGTTCTCCTTAATAATTTCCTGGAATACGGTGTCTACACTCTTTTCTGATCATGGCTTTCAGGCAGCCCAATGATTCTCAAATTGTCTCTCCTGGATCTGTTTTCCAGATCAGTTGTCTTCTATTTTTTTCATTCTTTTGATTCTGCTTGACTGATTCCTGGTGTCTCATGGATTCCTTATTTTCCAACTGTCCAATTTTAATTTTTAAGGCATTGTTTTCTTCAAAGAGATTATGTACCTTTTTTTCCATTTGGCCAAATGAAAATTTTAAGGCATTGTTTTCTTCAGTGAGATTATGCACCTTTTTTTCCATTTGGCCAGATGAATTTTTTTAAGGAATCGTTTTCTTCAGTCAATCTTTGTGTTTCCTTTTCCAAGCTGCTGATTCTTTTTTCATAATTTTCTTGTGTTGCTTTCATTTCTCTCAATTGATTTTTAAAATAATTTTTGAGCTCCTCCCAGATGGCTTTTTGTTCTTGAGACCAATTCATCTTCCCTCTTGAAGCTTCACATGTAGGCAATTTGGTATTATTGTCCTCATCTGAATTTGTGTTTGCCTCTTCCCTGTCAACACAGAAACTCTCGATGGTGAGAGTTCTTTTTTGTTTTTTACTCATAATGCAGCTTATTTTATTTTTTATTTTTTTTAAAGTTGAGGTCTCCTCTGGGGACACCAGGATCCCTGTTTCAAGCTTCTTGTGCTGGGATATAGGGGCTGTGTCACCACCCTGGGCTTCCTGTCAGAGCGCGATGGGATCAGTAGACCTTCTGGCACCTATCCTGTGGCTATCCCTCCAGCTCGCAACCTGCCCTCTTGGCTGGTGCAGGTGGGTTTCGCCACTGTTCTGTTGCGCCACCAGCTTGTTGTGCCAGGATCCAAGGGCCTCAGTTGCTTGGCTGTGTCCTGTAGCTTCCTGCTTACTTACCCCACCCTCTCCCCCACGCTGCGCTGCAGTGAGCTGAGCCTCCATTTTGCCAAGTAAGACGGACCTTTCCTGAAGTCTTCTAAATTAGCTCTGGTTTGAAGACTGTGTCTCTCTGTCTCTTTTCAGGTTCTGTAGTTTCAGAATCCATTTAGAGGCTTGATTTAATGTACTTTTTGAGGGAACAGAAGGAGAGCTCACGCAATTTGCTGGCTACTCTCTGCCATCTTGGCTGCACCCTCTTTTTATATCTTTTCAATGAATTTTATGACTATAGAGATATGATCTGCTGTAGAACATTATACTTAAGTATTTGTTCTATATTTGGGTTATGCAACTACATTTACTACTCTAGAAAACAGATTTTCTTCAACTTTCTGTCCACTTTTCTGAAATCTTGACTAATTATTGATTTCATTTAAAAAACTCTGCTTTTCTATTTCTCAATCTCTTTTCAAGAATGTCCTCATTATGTGAACATATTACTCTCATGAAGAATATGTAAGGAAAGGAAAGGAAAGTCAGCATATGTCCATTTATGTTCATGACATCCATGATTTTTTCCAATCCTTTTCTTCAGAGATACTAAAAAAAGTCCTCAATGGTCCTACATTGTGTCATTTTCAGCAAGGATTATCTCACTGTTTAGCTGGTCTAGTAAAATCTATTATCTTTTTTCCCCTCATTGCCGTTTGAATGAATGAATATATTTTTTCTTTTTCATATAACATGTCAGAGATTGTGATGTTCATATGTGATAGTTCTTGTCACTAATGTAAAAAATTGCTATAAAATATTCAGAGATATTTTCCAGGATTTTGTTGATTTTACTACTTCAATTTCATTTTAATGCAATAAGATAGTTTGCCTTAAGACTCTTGCCAAGTTCTTTGTAAGTCTGCTTTTCATTGACTGCTTCTAGCTATTTTATCAGATGACTATTCTCAAATCTGTAAGATTTTATAAATAAGTTTACAATATAAACTGATATTACCCTTGATTATTCTATCTTTATGCATGACTAGGATATCAAGTATATGCTGCTGGGTCAATTTCTAGGCTTTTTTTCCCTTCATTGTGTTGACTAAACTGTCTTTGAAAATAGGAACACACGTTAGAATGGAGAAAGATAACATGGAGAAAAGTGCTAGAAGAGACCTGGTAGCTGTAATGATTGGAATGACACCACCTGCTGGAGAGTTACTGTAGGAAAGCTCCACCATGAAGAGAAGGCATGTGAGGGCAAGGCATGTGGTCAGTTCCTTGAAGTCAGGAAGTGATGTTTGCTCGTTGGTACTGTCTAAGTAGAAAGCGGATGCTGGTGGAGGGGTTCTTCCTCTTTTGGTTCCTGACCTCACCATGGCAGGTCGGATGATGGGGTCTCTTAGAAATAGTTAGATTTTTACCTTTCTCTCTGATCCTAATGCTCTTTAATAAATACTTAAACACTTAAATACTGTTGCTAAAGTTTAATAATGTATTGGCAACCACTCATTAGATATTTTAGACAGTATATCTAGGATTTTAGCCCCTTACATAGCAAAGGGTAAGAAATAGCCAGAAGTGTCTGAGCCCTGACAAGGTAAGACAAATGTTCGCTTATCAGTATCTGGGAACCCAGAGATTCTGATGAAAGGATGATAAGGATGGCATTAAGAGTAGAGATAGCAGAGTAAGAAGATAGCAGGTAAGTGAATCAAATAGTAGGGAGTTTTCCTGAGAATAAGGATGATGACATCTCTGATATCTGTTATTCATTTCATATTCATTCCTAATTGTGTACGTACTTGAATAATAATAGTTAATGAGATGGGATATGACTATAGTGGTGATGATTCAGGTTGGACCTTATAGAGGCAAAGAAAGGAGTCAGATGACCTCCCCAACTCTGATTTGAAAATTTAATAATACTTCAATCCTAATGGATAGCTGGGGTTCCACAGAAAATATGCACACATGCCTATGTGTGTGTGAGGGCACATGTGCAAATGTGTGATTAATTAGTAGCGTCTGTGGGTAGTATAGCTACTCTGTAAAAACTATGGGTTCCCATTGGGAAACTCCAGTGTTTATGGAGTTGTAAACTGATCTAATCATTCTAGAGAGCAATTTAGAACTATACCCAAAGGGCCTTTAATATAGTAATACCACGGTGTCTGTAACCCAAAAAAGATCATAAAAAAGGGAAAAGGACCTACATGTACAAAAATTATTATTCCAGCTCTTTTATGTGGTGGAAAAAATGGAAATTGATGGGATGCCCATCAATTGGTGAATGGATAAACAAGGTGTTGTATATGAATGGAATGGAATAGTATTGTACTACAAGAAATAATAAGCTGATTTCAGAAAAACATGGAAATTCTTACATGAACTGATGCAAAGTGAAATGAGCAGAACCAGGAAAACACTGTACACAGTAACTGTAACACTGTGATGATCAACTATGAGTGACTTAGCTCTTCTCAGCAATACAATGGTCCAAGACAATTCCAAAAGATTCATAAACTGAATGCAAATGAAAGAATACTATTTCACTTTATTTTTTGTGGTTTTTCCCTTTTGGTCTTTTTTTCCCTTTCATAGAACGACTAATACAGAAACATGTTTTGGATGATTGCACATATATAACCTTTATCACATTGCTTACCATTTTAGGGATGGAAGGGAAAGGAAGAAGTGAGGAAAATTTGGAATTCGATTTTTTTTTAATGAATGTTAAAAATTGTAATTAGAAAAAAATAAAATACCATTTTAAAAACTATGGGCTTTGGGGCAGCTAGGTGGCACAGTGGATAGAGCACCAGCCCTGGAGTCAGGAGTACCTGAGTTCAAATCCAGCCTCAGACACTTAACACTTACTAGCTGTGTGACCCTGGGCAAGTCACTTAACCCCAAGTGTCTCACTAAAAAATTAAAAAAAAAAAATTAAAAAAAAAAACTATGGGCTTCACAATGAAGGGATTCATTTTTTGGAAGTGAGAACAGTCTTCAAGTTGTTTTAGGTCCTTTACAACTGTATGCTGAGAGGGGCTATGATATCTATCCCAGCTAATGGGCCATGGCAAAGTCTTTTCCTCTAACTGTCACCTTAGTTTTCTTATATGTGAAGTGTGACAGAAAAAGATAATATGTTGTATAACATTAATATTGACATTTTCAGTAATGAAAAGGCATTCAGAAAACAGAACATGAGCTCAGATATTCAATAATAAACTTAACACCTTCCCTTCCTCAAACAGTTAGTTAATAACATAATTCCTCTTTGGTAAGTCCTTCTGTGCAAAATATTCATGATATGGAGTTTCTTTGTATTTTTAGAAGCTATACTGGTATATTGTGAGGTCTGTATCAGCTTTTACCAAGTCAGAAAGGTTTAAAATATGGGTCTTGTAATGCTCAAAGGTCCTGTATAACTAAGTGTAGAAAGGTTCATCTTGGGCTTTGACAAACAGGTGATGAATTATTTTATGACTTTAGTGAAACATCAAAGAGACAAAACATTTTCACTGCAAGGTGACCCTCTTCCACAATGACAGTGCTAGAATAACATAAGAGGGTGCTGAGGATGCTAAGAATCATATATTTCTTAGACAACCTAAAGTACTAATTTAACTGTTATACTGCAATCTCTGTCTAGTCAATGCTGACTCCATGCTGACTCCAGGCAGAATGAAACTACATTTATATTGACATTTGCACTTCAATTAAATCAGGTGCAGGCAAAAGAAAAGAATGATCATACATTCCCTTGATAGTAGAAAAAAAAGGAGTTCTCAGAATCTCAGAGTAGAAACAGAAGACATCAAGCCCAGCCAATACCAGACTAAGAATCCCCTCTATAACATACCCCCAAGATGAACACCCATTTTCAACTTTAAGACTTCCAATGAAAAGGAAATCCACTCTTCCAAGACAGTCCATTTCATTTTTAGATAGTTCTGTTTTGAATTTTTAACTTACATCAAACACAAATTTGTCTCTTTGTAGCTTCTACTCACCACTCTTAATTCTTGTGTCTGGTGCCAATCAGAATAAATCTAATTTCCCTTCCAAAGGAAACCCTTCAAAATACTAGAAGATGATTATTGTGTTACGCCCTCTGAGTCTTCTCCCAAGGATAAACTTCTCAAGTTTCTTAAACCAATGTTCATATCCTGTGATATTGAGGCTTTTCAAAATCAAAGTTATCTTCCTCTGGATACTTTCCAACTTATCACTGTTATTCCTTCAACTCTGGTATCAGAACAGAATACAATTTTCCAGAAGTAGATGGCTCAGGAGTAGGTAATCACCTCTCTAAACCTAGATTCTCCACCTATCTTAACATAGCTCAAGAATGAATTAGCTTTCTTTTGTTTGCCATTTTGTACCATCAAACTTTGTAGTTCAGTAAAACCTCCAGTTTTTTTAGAGGAGTACTCTTTCTCATACACCAAACTGCCTGGTGAAATGATGGAAAATACACTTTTTATATTTTTACCAAAACTTGAAAGACCTATAACTCTATGAGATTGTTTATTACCACCCTAATTAGTAAGTTCTATAGTATTTAGGCACTCAATCATTATAGGACAACTTGGCATAATAGAATATTGAAATCAGAAAGGCATAGGTTCCAATTCCACTTCTGACACTTACTAGGCACAAACCTCTGACACATCATTTAATCTCTCTGAGGCTCTATCCATTATAGTCAGGTTGTGATCTGTATCAGTGGAAGAACTTCTCATGGTGGGAGTCTCAGACTAATGAAATCACAGGTTCCAGACATAGTCATATGTTTAGTCTCACAGGCAGTCAGTCAACAGGCATGAGAATGTATTGCATGCCAGATATATTACTAAGCACTGGGGATACAAAAATAGCTAAAAATAGTCCCAGCTCTCAAGAAACTCACATTCTAGTGGAAACACACACACACACACACACACACACACACACACACACACACACGGAATACTGAAGGAGAATCTCAGAACAAACACCTGGAGCTAAAATTGCCTCTAAAAGATTTCACCATGGGCATTTCTTATTACTTCATTTGCAATGCAGAGAAAGTTTTAGGTGTTGCTACAAGATATTATACCTCTAGGAAAGGAACACATTCTTTTCTGAATAACTCCCTTCTGCATAGTATAATAAAGAAGAGACAAATTCCCTCCTAGGAAAATCCAGATAATTAAATGGCACCCAAACTGAGCCAGGGAACTTGCCTGATGAAAACTCCAAGAGGTGAAAAGGCCAGTGTTGGTTGGCCTAGTTTAATCTACTGTTACTAGCATCTCTTCTCCCTTAATATGCCCACTACATATTGCAGCCTTTAGATACTCATACATAATAGTGGAACAACGGAGCCACAGGAATCCTTCACCAGATTTTTTTTTCCAACTCAATTCTGAACTTCCCTATTACCGCCAGCTACATGGCTGACTCAAACTACCTAATGACAATACTAATACATTCTAAGTATGCAAAAGGTGCCCATACTTCTGGTGCTCTGGGAGGTGATATTCAATTCAATATGTGAAGAATTAACACAATCTGAATCACTAATTATGGGATATAGGACAATATTTTAGATACAATTACATTCTAACACAATTAGACATGATTATAATATAGAAGATTGATAGGGCCAGATTTTGCAAAACTGGGAAATGATGTTTATCTTTGATGCATTCCTACCTCCTGATATTTTTGTCCCCCTAACATCCTGTAATTTAGTTGTCCTGCCTCCCATTGCTGCTAACCTTTGCTTTATTGTTAGCTGTCAGATAATCTCTAAAAGTAACTAAAAATGGCTTAGTAGAAACCATTTCAGGGAAACTTACACCAAGGAATAGATGCAACTTGAGTGCAACAAGAGTTTCACTTTTCTTCATAAACCAAATACCTAGCAAAGCAGTACCTCATAACTGAAGGAGTGTCCTGTCTGAGAAAGGGGGAAGGAGAAATCTATAAGGGACAAAAGCTTTCAGAATTCCCTACTACACACACACACACACACACACACACACATACACTCCTCCCAATCAATTAGTATCTAAAAACAAGGATAAAAGAGTATCAGATTAATGAAAATTCAAGAAAAGTCTTAAAAGATGCATTATATGCCTCTCAGGAGAGTCCTTACCCAACCATTCATCTCATCAATCCTCCTAGCATACTTTCTACTCTCCTCCAAATCTACAGCATTTGCCTCCACACCTAAGAATGGTGCTAACCTGCCTGAACTCATTCCTCAATGATTAACATACTACCCTCTCACCCATACCCACCCCATCATATAATTCCTATCCCATTGATTCTAAAATCTTCATGTTATGCCATTCATGCTCAACTGTCTGCTTCCTTACTGAAATCCTCCCCTACCGAACTGCCCTAACACCCCACTCTAAAATCACCTATTCTATCCATTATGCTCTTTGGAATGCCTTCTCTAGAGGTAACAAACTTGTTACTATGTTAAAACTTTTAGTTTCTCATTCCTTCTATCTTCTTGCATTTTAGTCCCTCACCTTTTCTTTTTTCATAGCTTTAATCTGTTTGTACTCACTGACACCTGGTTTCCTCATGACAACACTACATCCCTTACCATTTCTAGCACCTGTGGCACTTTTACTCTTACCCCCTGACATGCTGATCATGGTGGGGCATTCAGAATAATTCTTTTACTTTTGAACTCTCCATTTACCACCACTAAGTGTCCTCAAATCCTTTAAATTTCATTCAATCTCTATTGATCACCCCCATCAAATTCCTTGTAGCTTTTACCTACTGACCTCCCAGACACTTTCTTTCTTCAATGAGTTCAGTAATGTCCTCCTCAACTTCTTTCTTCTTACTAGGAAACTTACGTACACATATTGCTACTCTCTCAAACAACCTAGCTTTAAAGTTCTCCAACTTACACATTTCTGGTTGGGGGGGGGGGTTGTTTTGTTTTTTTGGTTTTTTGCAGGGCAATGGGGGTTAAGTGACTTGCCCAGTGTCACACAGCTAGTAAGTGTCAAGTGTCTGAGGCTGGATTTGAACTCAGGTCCTCCTGAATCCAGGGCCAGTGCTTTATCCACTGTGCCACCTAGCTGCCCCCCAACTTACCCATTTCTAATGACCTATAACACATTTCACCTATTCAAAAACATAGCCATGCCCTTAATATTATCATCACCTACAAGTGTTGCACTTCCAGGTTCAAATACTGTGAAATTCCTTTATCTGATAATAATTTTGTTATTCCACTGTCCCTTTGCCCTGAAACCCCTAATTGTCTTCTTCATTCTCACTATGATCTTCAATTCTTCTACCCCTATCTACTTTCCCATGGTATCACCCCTACAATTACAACACTTTACTCCCTTCTTCCCCTTATCCCCTTGGGAAAAACAGATTTATCCTATCAATGATCTTGCCCAGCCAACTCTCAACTTTAGATTATACCCACTATCTTCTGCCTTTACTCCTCCTATTCAGGTATTGCTGAATGAATCTGGAGAAAAAAAACTATAAAAATGCTGACCTACAGACCTACAAATTTGTTAAACAATCTCAACTGGGTCCTTACTATGGCAAGGAAATTTTTTTGTTCCTCTCTAATCAACTAACCTTCCCACTCACCACAGCAGCTTTTCTAAATATTTGTATCTCTCCTCAAATCTCTCATAGATCCTTACCATCTCAGCAGAGAACTTTGCTTCATATTTGCTCTTCTCCTTCCTCATTTCACATCACTCAGATGTGTTCTCAGATGTATGCTTTTTCATCCCTGCATCACATGAAGGGATGACCCTTTTCCTTGCCAAGGCAAAGTCCTTTACATTCACAAAGTATTCTTTTCCATCCTATTATCCACAACAGACTGCTCCCTCTATCATCACCACTCTTTTACCTATGTTCAATCTCTGTATCACTTCTCTGCTTCCTAATCATTTACATGTTCCCTCGTGTCTCTCCCATCCTCAAAGGGCCCTCATTTGTTCACTCCATCCCTAGTAGCTATCATCCTATAGATCTCCTCCTTTTTGTGCCTAAACTCCTTGAAAAAGCTGTTTATAATACAAACCTCCACATCTTTCCCTTCACTATCTTAACTCTCTGCAATCTGGCTTTCGATCTTATCATTTAATTGAAATGACACTCTCCAAAGTTATCAGTAATCTCTTTATGGCTAAATCAAATACCCTTTTTCATAATCCTCTTGACCTTGACCTTTGACACTGTTTTTACCATCTTCTTGATTCTTTCTTCTTGGTAGTTTTTCCAACATTACTCTTTCTAGGTTCTCTACCAACCTGCATGGCTACTCCTTTTGAATCTCCTTGGTTGGATCTTCATCCAGGTTTCACCCATTCATAATGTACCTGAGCTCTATCCTGGATACTTTTCTCCCTCTCTATTACTTCATTTGGTCATCTCATCAACTCCAACCATCTCTAAGCAAGTCCATGTCTAACCTCTCTTCTGTCTTCCAGTCTCATGTCTGCCACTGCCAGTTTTTCAAGAATCCCTAATGCTAGCTCCTCTTAATGATAATGCATACTGTCTGAGATTAATTCTAATTTAATCTACGGATATCTTGTTTTTATGCCGTTATTTGCATGTTGTCTCCTCCATTAGACTATGAGCATCTTGAGGTCAGAGACTGTTTTTGCCTTTTTTTTTTGTACTTAGAACAGTGACTGATATATAGTAGATTCTTAATAAATGTTTGTCGATAACTTCTATGAGTTTTCACCCAATGGTAATTAACTATGATTGGTGACAAAATTATGAAGTATACAAAGTTTGTCCTTGGTATTCCTGCCCTACACTCCTGACACCATTTTTTTTCCATTCCTCTTCTCCCTTGAGATTTCTAAGTGTCCTCCTAATGTCTTCCAAATCACCCATTCTTCAGGAAAGGAACCAAACATCTTT
The DNA here is from genome assembly GCF_019393635.1 of Dromiciops gliroides. Lineage (NCBI taxonomy): Eukaryota > Metazoa > Chordata > Mammalia > Microbiotheria > Microbiotheriidae > Dromiciops > Dromiciops gliroides. The sequence continues at coordinate 89,902,714 of NC_057865.1, forward strand.
GTCATTTATGGTTTAGTGGGAATTTATGTTACTGTGTTCTCTTGCCTAGTAGCATTTACATTTTTAGACACTACCAGCTGAGGGAATGATTTGTTTTTTCTGTAGTTTTCTTCCTGATATCCTTAAAATTATGGGGTTTTTCCTATTCTTTTTTCATTACATCTCAGAAAAAGGAATGTTCCTCTCTTTCTTTTGAAATATTAACGTTTCCATATGTACTTTGAATTCAATGCTTCTACTTCCCCGTGACTTTGGCTTTATTTATCATTCTTTCTATGTATTCCTGACCAAACAATGTCTATTTACCCAAATATTTAAGGTTCTCCATGATGTGTCCCCAACCTTTCTTATCTCCCACGATTCTTTTAAATACACTCCATGTTACAACTAAATTAAGAACACTTTGTTGTTATCAAGATGTGTAGGTAGATGTCAGCCCTGACCTTACTCTGGAGCTCTTGATCAATATTAGGATTTGTACCCAGACCACACTTCACCCAGTTTCCCATGTCTATGATTACTGTGTTCATGTACTTGAAGGACTGCAACGTAAGAGAAGGAATATACTCTTTCTACATGGTCTCTGTCAGCAGAAGTAAAAACAACGTGTAGAAGATACAGAAAGGTAGATTTAGGCATCATTAAAGACTCTAGAAGGCTGGGAAATAAATTCTTCACAATTAGAGCTTGTGAAAAATGACTCCCTTAGGAGACAAAGGGCTGTTCTTTACGAGAACTCTCCTAATAAAGCCTGGATAACTATTTTCCAGGCATGTTGTAGAAGAGATTCTTCTTCCAGTACAGGTTGAATGAGATGGTTTCAAAGATCTCTTCAGTCCTCATATTTTATTACTTTATTATATCTAGCTTCCCTCTACTAGACTGATTGTAAGTTACTTTGAGGTTAAGACTTCACATAATTAAGAGACTTGATGATCATTCACACTCCTTTAAGTCATACCATACATGGCACTACCTATCTACAAATAAAGTTGTCTCTCTATTTTCAGAATTGAATGATGCAGTAATAAATAGATTGATGGATTAAATAAAATAGCAATGACACTAGCTTTCTTTTACAAGTGATGAGTTGGCTAGATAGGGGCAGTTGGTTGCCTTCTACAGTATAGATAAACCACATGGAGCAGCTAGATGGTGCAGTGGATAGAAGACTGGCCCTGGAGTCAGGAGGACCTAAATTCAAATCTGGTCTCACACACTTAACCCTTATTAGTGTTTGATCCTGGGCAAGTCACTTAATCCAGATTGCCTCAAACATCTGTGGACATCTCCAGTCATTCTGGTGTCTATCTTGCCACTGGACCCAGATGGCTCTAGAGGAGACAGGCTGGTAACTTTGCACAGCCCTCCCTCACTTAAATTCAATTCCTTGCAAGTAATGACATCACCTCTTGATGTCATGGGCCTCTTAGAGAACAAAAGACAAGCAAAAACAGATAAACCACATCCTAAAGAATTTCAGAATTTTAGAACTTTAGCATCTTTTAATTCATCTTGGGTGACTTCAAGTAGTAATCTTAATTTGAAAATTGTCAATTTACTTAAAGATTTGTAAAGGTTTTCCAAACACAAGTGTAGATTTTTTTTAACTATATACCAGCGATATAAAGAAAAAGGATACAAGTTTTGATTTTGAGGCAAAACAATTTCCAGAGAAACAATGATCCAATTTTATAATTTAAGAGAAAAGGAAATTTCAGTTTAATAATGGGAAATTCAATTTATCTATGTGAACAATGAAAAAATGAAACTTGTGCTCCCAAAATAAAATATCCTTTGCTTTCACTATGATATACTGTAAATACTTGCCTCTCCACCCTTAAAGTACATGTGATAGAAATTAAGGAATTCATAGATGAGAAAACTAAGGCCCCAAGGTGTTAAATGGCTTGTTCCTTCAGTTAGATGTGGCAGGGATAAGAAAAGAACCCTGGTTTCCTTCAGCTTTTGATTAGTATAAAAAAGGGAGTATAGAAAGTCCCAATTCTTTTGTTTTATTACTTTGGTAGTAGTATGAGGAGGGTTTATGTGAGAGAAGTTCATTTTTCTTAAATGTTGGTAGTTAAGGAAAAACTTCATTAATTAGTGGAAGAAAAAGGGTAGATTGTATAATGCAGGGAACAGAGCTCTGGGCCTAGGATCCAAACCACCAGAGTTTGAATCTGGCTTCAGATAGTGACTAGCAGTATGACCTTTAGCAAGTCATTTAACCTCTAACTGCCTCAATTATAAAATGAGAATAATAATTGCACCTACCTAATGAAGTTGAAGTGAAGATCAAATGATGAATTTTTAAAGTGCTTAGCATAGTACCCCAAACATAGCAAGTGCTATACAAATGTTTATTACTTTCCTAATTAGCAACAAGCCTTTTTTTGAGCAGTTATTGATAGAGCCATTTCTTTTCTGCTGGCTACATTCCTGTCATTACCCAGTAGCCAGTCACTGAAATAGCAGAGGATGCTTTCCTCCCCAAAATCAAAAGCTTCCCTTTCCTACTGTCCCTGTGGCAATATTTCACTTTTCCAGATATCCTCCATTACCCAATCAGAAGACAATAATAGGGCAGCTCAAGGTAAGGAATAGCTATTCATTATGTAGGAAGAGGAAGTTGGGCATTGAGAGCTATGACTGACAATAGCAAAGTAAAAGTGAACATGTGACGCTAAGTATCAGAAATAGTGCAAGAAGATTCATTGTGTCAATGGAAACTCAGATGTGGATATGAAAGCATACTGGACTGAATGCATGGGACAAAACAAGCAGAAGCATAGGCTAGGTTGAGAGGAAAGTGTAAGGTTAAATCAAGAGTTGATGAAAGCCAAAGAAAACAAAATCAAGTGAAAGAAACCAGTCCCTTGAATGTCAGTGTGCTGTGCTCAGCTTATTTTCTAACATATTATCCTATAATGACAGGTTACCTCTGACTCTCCATGATCCCTTTTGCTCCTTAAGGAGTAAAACCTATCAAAAGCAGTTTCTTAGCAATAAAACTACTGCTTTGTATCAGGAGTTTTGTTTTATTTTTCTATCAAGTCTCTATGGAATGTCAATATCTTACTGAGAAAGAGTAACAGGCAGTCATTGATAGTTACAAGTTTATCTGAAAAGTAGATAGGAGAGGAGGACTGAGTGAATAGGACAAGAAGAGAGTCTTGAGAAGGCTGAAAGGAAATAGAGAGAAGTACAAAAGAATGAGGTAAGAATGTGGCAAAGATAAACTTGATCTAATCCACAATTATGGTCAAAGCCCCTCCTGTCCATTGGACTATAATCCCAAGGAGTACTAATCAGTGTTATTGTTCCAGATATTGTAATGAGGAGATATAAAGCCATGGGAAAAGGAAAAACACAAGACATCAGAGCAGTTCTAATTTCTTATCTTCTGTTTGTTTCTCCAATCCATATTTCAGAACCTTGGAGGTCAGCTGTAAATTATGTATGCTGATGTTTTAATTTTTTAAAGGGGCATTATTATAGTGTCCATATCATTTACTCAGACATGCATGTTAGTTTTCCTTGGGGAGAAGGATTGAATGCTATCTGAGTAGTATCCACTTGACCTTCAGAGATAAAGTCCCAATTTGTAGGTGGCATTCTGCCAATACCCAAAAGTGTAACATGGAGAGTGAGATCATGCATCTATATCATCCAGTTCTGTCTCTTCTGAGAAAAAAAGTGAGCAGATGCTATTTATGAACAAAGTCTGGCAATTTGGTAGCCTGTAACATGTGAGCTACAATTTCGGGCATTTTCTGGGAAGATTGTTCCTGTGGTAAAGAGATTATGGTTAATCTGGCCCATTGGATTGTAAATCCCCAAAGAGTGCCAACCATCAATGGTATCATTTTAGTCCTTTGCCAGAATGAGGACCTCCAAAGTTCTGAATTATGGATTTAAAAAGCTGTTGATAAACTAGAACCAGTCTAACTGCCTTTGCAAATGGTTTTATGTAAGTTAACCCAGTAAGGGTCCTTGGGAAATTATAATATATAAGGTAGACTAAAAAGGGGAGTGTGTACATGATAGTGTGATATAGTAAGAATTTAGATAGGCTCCTTACAAGTAGGGATTGTTTCATTCTTTGCTCCTGGTTCATAGTATGTGCTTAATACATTTTTGATGATTGCTTTATTAGTAATAGATAAATTAGAACCTGAAATACCCATAGCCTTAAAATCATCATAATTCCATAGTTAGAGAACTGGATGGAATATTGGAGGCCATCTACTTCATCCAATCCAACTTCTTTTTAGAGCAAAATGAAGTATAAAATAATTCTCTGGTCCAGATTCTCATTGTTATCTCCATTGCCATCTTTTTTTTTTTTTAATGATGGGTTGTTGGGTTTTTTTGGTTAGGCAATTGGGGTTAAGTGACTTGCCCAGGGTCACACAGCTAGTAAGTGTTAAGTGTCTGAGGCCGGATTTGAACTCAGGTCCTCCTGAATCCAGGGCCGGTGCTTTATCCACTGCGCCACCTATCTGCCCCCTCCATTGCCATCTTAACATTAGTTAAGGAGGACATTCTGTGGTTTGTGTTTTAACTCCTCACTGCAACCCATCCCTGGAAGAAATATCCTCTGCTAAAGTGACACAATCCAAAGAGGGGAGCACAAAAGATAAAGGGGGGGGGGAGGAACTTATACTTATACACTTTTTAGATGGCTCCTAAAATACTGTAACATAAGCTCTTAGACTCCTGTTTCTACTTTGCCCTATGCCATTTTTGTCATGGCCTTGTATATCAGGCTAAGGAGTCTGAACTTTGCTTAGTAGGCAATGAAGGATCATCAGGAATTCTGAACAGAGAAGTGGCACAAGCATCTCTTCTCAGAAGCTGATTATTTTGGATAAGAAACAAGGAAGGTGGGAATGCCTTCTGGGTTCCTAATACAGTAGATCAGGAAGGCAGTGATGGGAGAGTGATAATGTGGTGGCAGAGAAAAAAGAAAGGAGGAGATGCCTATGAATTTTAATTGTTTTCTAAGTACCAGGCATAGGGGATCCAAATAAAAAATAAATACCACCCATTTTCAAGGATCTTACATTCTACAGTCATATATAGGTACATAAAAATATGTAGCTAGTAGACAGACAATAACCCTAGAAGGGAAGAAATGAAATAGGTGATGGGACCAATCAAGTCCATCTTCAGGAAAAAATGCTTGATATATCATGAATTGAATCAGACTCAATAATAATACCATGGTATTGAACAGAGTCCAGGTTATTGGTGATACCCACATCACAGATTAAAACCAAAAGAGTTAAATACCTACTATGTACACTATTCTGAGTAGGGCACTTGGAAGACAATTATGAAAAAAACAAAATATCTGTCAATACAAAACTTAATATTTTTTGATAAAAGAGTAAAAAATAATCTCATCAAGTTCAGGGACAGGGAGGACTATACTGAAATACTGAGGCACAGGAATCCAAGGGAATGGGCAAAAATATAACCATGACACCAGAAGTTGACAAAATGAGCATTGTAGATCCAAGTTAGCCACACCACACAAGCTAAATGGAGAGAATGAGAGAAAAGTCCCAGAAAACAGAAAGTTTGAGGAAAAACCAGGGTAAAACTGGTCTGGAAGATAGATACACTCATGTCAATGATAGGTTATTGAATTAAGCAACATCATGTCTCAAAATATCCAGTTCCTTATTAGGTCCTACTACTGACAAATGGTACCTTGGTAGAAAAACTAGAAAGTCACCAATTCTTTTCATAAAGGCTAAATTCTTTTTAGGGAATAAAATATGGTTAATTCCTTCACTGTCACAGACTTTGAGCTATATACTACTGGATAGATGGTCTTTGATAATTGCTATTGGAAAAACATCAACAATAACAAAAACAAAACTTAACCCTCAAACTACCCCAAAGATGAGTGTCTCTAAATTTGTTGAGGGTGACCTTCCTAGAGAAGATACACAAGTCCTCATTAGGGCCAATATTTAAAGCCTTTCTGATTTAGAAAAATCTGCCAGTTTTCACTGTATGGACAGCCTTGTAGAGCTAAGTAGTATAACAGGTCACCATAGTGTAAATTTATTCAAGGGTTGTTGTGGTTTTTAACCTAAAAACCCTATATACAGGAGAGTTATTTTTTCAGTGATCACACTGAAGCATATTCAAGATAATTCTTCAAAACAGCAGTGGCTTTATAATCTCAGCAATATATGTGTGTGTGTGTGTGTGTGTGTGTGTGTGTCCCTCCATATATGCAAATTGCAATCCTTAAAATCTTCCAATTTTATGCAATTTTTGTCCATTTTCTTTCATATATCTTCCATCTATCCAATGTTCAAGAACTATTCCATAAAGTGGAACCCTGCCACTCACTTCATGGCTGCTAATGCAACAGTTAGTGTATCTTCCTGTTATCACTCACTCTTACTAATGAAATACCTATCAACTTTTCTGATTATGCATTTTACTTCTTGCATGGAGGTAATATCCTCTAACCCACCTGTATACAGGTTATTATTACAGTCTCTGATGCCCACCAATCAATAAACTTATAGATGGATTACTGGTTCATTAATTAAGTACCTAATCATTTAAGTACCTAATATGTTCTAGGCACCATGCTAGGTGCTGGGGATGCAAAAGATATAATGAAAACACTCCCAGTTCTCATCAGGTTTACATTATAGTTGGGGAATATGGCATGTACATTTATATAAACACAAAATTTGATACGAAATAATATTAGCAGAGGAGGGTGACTAGTTCTTAGAGAATTTACCTTGTACCTTTTCATTTCCTTTTGGCTAATGCACAATTTTGATTCTTCAAAGATTATGATGCTCTAAGATTTGCAAAAATGTTATTAGTATAACTGGGAGAATACTGATGATTAAAAGACTGGTTTTGGAAAGGATCTATATAGTTGGAAGAACTGTGGAATTTTCTGGATGAAGTCCATCTAGGGCATAGGGGAAAGGATATGTTGATGCACTCTTGATAGAGCTGTGAATTGATAGGGCTATACTGGAAAGCAACTTTGATCTGTACCTAAAAAGTCATTGTATGAACTCCACATACTTTTTGACCCTACAATACTAGTAATAGGTCTATATCTCTAAAGAGATATTTTTAAAAATAAAAGGCACCATGTGTACAAGAATATTTATAGCAGCTCTTCTGTGATAACAAAAAAATGGAAACTCAAGGGGTGGGTATCAAAAAAGGAATAACTAAAAATGGTATATGAATATAATGAAATACCATTGTGCCATAAGAAATTATCAAAGAGACTTTCAGAAGATCTGGGAACACTTGTATCAATCAACTGATACAGAGTGAAATATTGGAACTGGAACATTTTATGAAAACAGCATATTTAAAAAGAACAATTCTAAAATACTTAATAACTATGATTAATGCAAAAATCAGAGAAAATTTTAGAGGCCCCAAAAATGAAGAATGTTTTCGATCTGACAGAGAGGTGATAGACTACATATGGAAAATCAGACATCTTTTTGGACATGACCAATATGGGAATGTGTTTTTCTTGTCTATGTTTGTTGTTGTTGTTGTTGTTGTTTTGGGCAGGGCAATGAGGGTTAAGTGACTTGCCCAGAGTCACACAGCTAGTAAGTATCAAGTGTCTGAGGCTGGATTTGAACTCAGGTTCTCCTGAATCCTGGGCTGGTGCTTTATCTATTGCACCATCTAGCTGCCCCTGTCTATGTATTTTTGTTACAAGGATGTTTTTTTTTTCTCCTTTTTCCATTGGAAGAGGGAGATGGAAGAAAATGGGTGTTTTAATAGGAGAAAAGTTTTAAAAATATTACTCACTTTTTCCTTTATTCAATCCTAGTCCCATTTCAGCTGCAGTCTATCCTAGATAGGTTCTTGTTATCTTCTCCAATTAAATGGAGACTGAAAGCCACAGTTGTTTCAATTTTCTCCTTGTATGTTCAACACCTAACATGATGTCTAGCAAAAGTAGGTCCTTATGAGACATATATTATTGAGTTCCTACTTCACTAAACTTGTCAGTGATCTGCAAGTCATCTAAAGAACAAGAGATATTTTTCAACAATTTTTCTCTTTCTGAGTATTCATAGATTCCATGGGTCCTATAATATTCTTTGATTTTATATGTTATTTACCAACAGGAGCATCCATTTAACTATCTACAGGCAATCTCTATTCAATTCAAACCTTATTCAGGACTTTGGTAAATGCCCTTGACAAGCCTTTGTGTCCTTGTTTTATGCTTCACTTGACAGTAATTAGAGAATAGTCAAATGGAGTAGTTTATATGGCTGTGTTCTCCAATAATCTTGCATCATCTTAACATATGCACATATACCTTCTTTTTGGAAAAGTCTTTAAGGCTATATTTTTCTCTACTTAATCAATTTTTTAAAAAGCATTATTAAAATGTATAGTTTTTATTATTATTAAAATGCATGTTGACTTGACTTGTAGGATCCTTTCAAGTTTTTCATTACAATTCTCTACTTTAGGGGGCAGCTAGATGGCGCAGTCGATAGAGCACTGGCCTTGGAGTCAGGAGTACCTGTGTTCAAATCCGGCCTCAGACACTTAACACTTACTAGCTGTGTGACCCTGGGCAAGTCACTTAACCCCAACCGCCTCACTAAAAAAACAAACAAAAAAACCCAAAACAATTCTCTACTTTATTCTCTGAAACAGATATTAATGCAAAACTTGTGACTATCTTCACATTGGTCTTTTTTATTGTGTTTATTCTGAGCACTACAATAAAATACAGTCATATTACCCCAAATCTTATTGTCTTTAAGCATATAACAAAACCAACTCGATCAACTCTTGTCTCTTCAGGAAGATCTTGGAGTCATCCTTCCATCAGTCTTTCATGTCTCCTTGCTTTATTTATGGTGAGATTATCAATGTTGATGTGATTTACTTCTTCTAAAAATATATGCACTCGTTGATCACTAGATCACATTTACAGTGTAAACAATCAACTAAGTATTTTAGATATTTGGAAAATTGTGATTCTTAGCCTTCCTCTACCCTTGTTTCAACCAACCTCTTACTTTGTAAGATAGGGGCTACACAAGACTCAGGGCAATTTAAAAAATGATTTCATGATTGCCATATCCAGAGAATTCATTACCTAGGGGTCAACCTCTAAGACTGACATATGTCTCTGTAGTGAGTTAACTTTAGCCCACTGAAAGCAGACCCAATCTTTCACTGGGATTGTATGCAAAAGCCTTCCAAATGGATTTACAGTCTGAAAGCAAAGTCTTTTAAGAACATAGGATTATCTCCACACTATAAGAAGCATTAGTGGTTGACTTAGAGCAATAAAAGTAAAATACTAGTAAAAATATCCATATTTAAAGGAATTAAAAGAAATATAATAATTTACCAAAATAATCAAGGTCAGAGACTGTTTCTATCAACCTCTCTTTGTGTAACACATAGCACAGTGCTTCATAGAGGGTACTCTGTTCCTCCTATTTACATCTTCTGGTTAACTCAACTTCCACTGAAAATCTTTCATTATTAACTTGTGATTTTTTGAGAGGGATCTAACAAAGTATTGTCCCAATACTGTATGCAAACATCACATCATATTTTAACTAATATTTTCAGTATTCCACAGTCTGTGGTGATCAGAAGTAATTTTAAATAGTGTTGAATCTAGTATATTTTATCCTTCCAATTTAAAAACAAACAAAAATAATCACTACAACACTAAATGTCATTTTTCCTCAGTACAACATCCTTTAAGACACAATAACTTGCAGTTAGCAAGTAAGCTTGAGTGGAGATGGTATGTTTTTATTGCTGTTGTTCACAGCCAAAAACATTTACAATAAAATATCAATTAACTGGGAAACTTGTGGAATGGGAGTTCTATTTTATTGAATTTTCTAGCTAATCAATCAACAAGTATTTATTAAGCACTTACTATGTGCCAGGCACGATGCTAGGTTCTGAAGATATGAAAATACAACATGAAATATTTCCTGTTATCAGGAATGTACATTATAATGGGGAGAAAACTAAAATGTGAGGGAACAGAAAAGACCTAATGCAAAAGGGATACTTGAGCTGCTCTTTGAAGAAAACTGGGGATTCTGAGAGGTAAAGATGAGAAAGAAATGAATTTTAGGCATGGGCACAGCCTCTGCAAAAGCATAGAGATAGAAAATAGAGCATCACATGTGATGAATAGCAAGATCAGCTTGATTGGATTGTAGAGTGGCTGGAAGGAAGGATTGTATAATAACACTGGAAATGTAGGTTACAAGTAGCATCTAAAGGGCTTTCATTATATGACAAAGAGAGTAGTTTAGATTTATGGCTTACAGGTGATGGTGAACCACTAGTGTTCACTGAGGCATGGAGTGACATGGCACATGATACTTTACTTTAGGAAAATCACTTTGGCAGTGATGTGGAGGACAGATTAGAGGGGGTAGAGGCTTGAGGCAGGGAGGGTATTTGGGGGGGCTAATCCTACTTTGCTATGCATAATTCTGGGCTTGTCTATGAAATAATAAGAATGGTCATTTCTTCATTGCCAGTCCTCCAGAATATTGGCAAGCTTGTGCTTTACTCTGTGCCATGTGGATGTAAGGTCTCACTTTGACATTGTCTAAAATCATCTCCTTCTTTGTCCTGACAGAATCTCTAAGATATTTATTGAGGAAAAAAGCCCTTCAGGAATGGAAGTCATTACCATTGTTAATAAACATATTAACAAAAGAAATAATGTTTCTTAAATAGAAAAGGGCAAAATTATTAAGGAAACCATTTTCGTTTGCAAACTCCCACGGAGGCATTATTATCTATAATGAAATGTAAAAGGTAGAAGAGATAAACAAATCAAGTACTTCTCTGGCATGAATGTTTAGATACAAATTGTACTTGATATTAAACATTATGTTTTTTTAATTGTAATTCTGGAGAAGGAAGTGGGCTCCCTGTTTCCTTTCTTCTGTATTTTAACAGAAACAAAAGACATTGGCTAGTGCTGGTCTTCTCTTTGAAAAGGGCAGATACACAGCAGGAAAATGTTAGAAAATAAAATTTAAAAGGGCTCTTAGAAAATTGATTTGGTTGATCACTAACAAGGAGAACTAGTTTTCATTTTCAGTGGAGGACACCCGGTGGCTAAATCGTGAACTACAGGAGAACTTCAAGGAAAACAAATCTTCAGTACTAGGCTTTGGGGTGGTGGAGTAGGGGGAGTGATTCTGTTTAAATAACAGGTTAAATATGATTTCACTTATAGATGGAGCAAGCTTATGTCTACCACTCCACCATTCCCAATTCACCAAATTAATGTCTAGAAGAAACCTTCAAAATAATCTACTCCAAACCTTCCCTTATATAAGTGGAGAAACTGAGTTCCAGAAAAATTAAATGACTTCCTCAAAACCACAGAGTAAAGGGAAAAGAGAACCAAAGCTAACAACCTGATACCCCCAGTTTCCAGTTAAGTTTTCTATCTCATGATAGCTGCATTGTCCAAACATTCCTTCACTTTCTCCAGGAGACCTTCTACTGAAACAAAAATGTTTCTGAAAGCATTAGTTGCTTGTGTCTCTAAGACTTTTGTATAAATTTATTTGATGCAGTGTTTTCCTTTTTGACTGAAGTTTCTGTGCACACAGAGGCACAAGAGAGACATTCACTATACAGAGAAAGAATTAGTTGGGGGGAGGGGTTGGGGATTAGGACTCCCAGTTCAGTGCTATTTCAACAAACCCATCCTAAACAAACCATTATCCAAAATGAAACCAATTAATTCTGGGAGAAGTTCCAGCTCAAAGCATACTGAAGTGACCATTTAGACATAATATTTCCAAGGTCACACAGCTAGTTAGTGACTGAGCCAAAACAAGAACTCGAGTTTCCTGTACTCCCTCTGGGTTGAGCACCTTCTCTGTTAACCTCCACCCCCACCCCTAACCCCACCACCAACATACTACATGTTCAAGTGATTAGGTCTTTTTCACTGAAGAAGATAGGAGGAAAAAGAAAGGTTCGAGTTTCTTACCTATTCAATCCAAGTGCCCTTTCTAATAAGATCAGTTGCTAGAAGAAGCCTGAATGATTATCTTGCTTCTATGCATGACTTGTTGGTTCTACTTTTTACAGGCTTAAGACCAACCTTCCTCAATCTCAGTTTTCAGGATAAAGCACATAAAAATGTCAACCTGAACACCACAGTATAATGAGAAAGCTTCTGTCCCTGAAGCTGGGAAGAACATCATCTCCCTGTACTTCTTTTCTCTTATTTGTGAAATGTAAGTGTAGGATTAAATAATTTAAAAGGACCCTCTTCTGTGTTGATTGGTAAGAGTTTCTGATTGCCTGTATCTGAGGTACATCTCAGGCTGTTCTAGAAAAGCCTTATATACTCTCCTTATATACTTTCTGTGACTTCTAGTCATGGAGAGTGTTACTAAAATGAGCCACAGTATACAAAATATCCTTGTGGAAAGGGAAAGGCATAACAATTGGATCTTTTAGTGGTCTTCCAAAAGATCAGCATTCTGGGAGTGATACACAGAAAAACATCCACATCAGGGAAGGCTCCTACTCTATCCAAATCCTTCCTAAAGCCCAGAGACTCACCTGGGTCTGAATCAGTTTCTACAAGCAATTTAGTTCAATATAAACTGAGAACATATCATGCACAAGGTATTGTGCTAGGTGTTGGGGATTTAAAGACAAAGGCTCTTCAATGGGAACCAGTCTGTTAACTAATAGCAGTATGTTGCATTAAGCATATTCCTTAAATCTCTTTACTGTTTGCTGCCTACTCCCTTCACAAACCTAACAGTAATGCAACATAGCTCAACTGACTCAAACTGGAGCTCTCCCACACCTAGGATTGATCCATTGTTTGGGATTTAGCTGCCACCCTTGACCATGGTGCTGAAACCTGTCAGCTCTAAAATCTAAGTAAGACCTCTGTGGCACAGTGTGGAAGCATATCAATTTCCTCTAATTATGAGAATATAATGCATTATAACAAAAACTCTCCAAATTTCTCTTTTTAAATCACCCAAAGTACACATACTACTCTGATTCTCAGGGAAGGAACTATATTTGGGAGTACACATAAACATTCACTGCATTAAGCTGTGCAAAATATTAAATTCTTAAATTGGGGAAATGGCTTATCATTTGGATTAAACCAGCTTGAAGGGACCTCCTTTGGTTTTACACTTTGGGCTCATTTTTAAGATCCACAGGGCAAGTGTTAAGCTGATGGACATCACAGAAACTGATTTCAAATCACTGATATTTTGAGAGCAGGCTCTGAAATAGAAAATATATGGGACTGACAACTTTGCGGGGGGGTGGAAGAGAAGTAGAGAATCATTTTAACAGATCTAAAGTAGTACATATAGAAAATAACTGATTCACTGAATTTGTTAAAGCCTAGACATAAAGCTGGACAAGGAGGTTTGTTAATGCTGTATCAGATACCCAACTGAGGTGCTGAAATCTACTTGGAAGACATTTAGAAATTAACAAATCCACGGGCATTTGTTTATTAAGAACCTGATATGGGCAAAGCAGACACCAGGAGCCTGTAGTGTATAAATATATGGGGGGAGCATTACTGCTTCCAGTTGAATTGGGAGGCAAAACAAAAACACATGAAACAACAGTGGTTTATACAAGATAATATATAATTAAACATTGCATTTTGTAGCACAGATTTAGAAAATGTAAGAGTTCAAAGGAGAGAGATATAGGTGAGAGCTGTGCTAGTCAGGGAAGAATTGATCAAGTCAGTGGGACTGAATACGGATAGGGAAGATTATTCCAAATATAAGGAACATTATTAGTGTAAAGGTGAAAGGAAAATGGCATGCTTATGGAATTCTAAGGAAACCATTCTTAGTATAGCATACTGTAACTGTAGAAGAATAGTGAGGAAAGGAATTAGACAAGTAAGATGGGGCCACATTATGGGGGTCTCAAAAGCTAAGAGGGTTTGATACAGTAGTAAAAAAGGGAGCTATTGATAGTTTTTAAGCACAGGAATAACATGATGAAATTGATAATTAATAGAGATGAATATGTTGGCAGATCACAGAAACAATTAAATTTAAGAGCATCTGGAGTCAAATAGGCCCACTATTTTGTGTATATATTATTGTCAGCAGCAGCAGCATAGCTAAAATTTATATTACACTTACTATGGACCAGACACTGTGGAAAACACTTTAGAGTTATTGTCACATTTAATTCTCACAACAACTCTGGGAGATAGGTGTTATTATCCCCGTTTTATTGATGAGGAAACCGAGGGAAAACAGGTTAAATGACTTGCCCAGGGTCAAATAGCTAGTAAGTATTTAATGACAGATTTGAACTCAGTACTTCCTGACTACATGCCTGACACCCTTTCCACTGTCTAATAAGAGAAAAAAAAACCTTAAATATCTCCAAAAGTAATCAATCAATGATCAGTCATTCTGGTATGAAATAAATTATTGTGGGAGAAGAAATTGTTGTATATAAGTTATCATGGAAAAGTTTGAGACACCTGGCTTCTGGGTAATTTAACCACTGTTATTAATAAGGGCAGTGGCTAATTAATAAAAAGATTGTCATTTGGCCACTGGGTCAAAGACCCCTAATGGCAGTGGGTTCACAGTTTATATGCCTTTTGAAAAGGAGATGCTTCTGATGGGGAACAATCAACTAGAACTGGTTAATACATAGACAGGTGTTGGCTATATTAAAATGAAGGTCTTGGGGTACATGACTTAGGTCACTCAAATTGTAGTCAATGAGACATCAATTTCCATATCACCTGTCTTGATATTATGGAGACTCAACCTTTCCCCAGGCCTGTCTGAGCAAACACAATAAGTGGTAATATACCCATTAGCCCATATGTACAAGAATATTTATAGTGGCTCTTTTTAGAATTTCTTTTACTCTCTGATGAGATCTTGACCTGGATAAATCTCTAAAAGAGATTTCTCACACTGGTTGGTTTCTAGATAGGAAAGTAGAAAAGGTGAAAAACCTTGGTCCTAATAAAATAATTATCAAATATAAGGGAGAAATATTCATTTCTCACATTTTGCCTCACCTTGAGGCCCAAAAGCTTCTTTTTTTAATGGAAGATAGTTTTGAAGGCTAAAGCCTCATGAATGAGTTATCAGTGGGTAAAATTCACCAACCATCATTAGTTACATTTGATTAGAACCAGAGAGAAAGAGAAGAAAAAGTAGTGCATAAAAAGTGTAAAATAGATCCTCAATTAACCAGAATGCTAAGGAAATAGGAGTATTGGATAGAACTGAATCTTCTAAATATCTTATGATTAAAATACTATAGTAATATAGTATATGAAAAACCCAAGGATCCAAGAATTTGAAATGAAAATTCATTATTTAACAAAACTGGTGGAGAAACTGGAAAATAGTATGGCAGAAACTAGGTATAGACCAACAGCTCACACCATATACTAAAATAAGGTCAAAATGGGTCCATGATTTACACATAAAGGGTGAAATCATAAGCAAATTAAGAGTGCATGGAATAGTTTATCTGTCAGATTGGTGAACAGAGGAAGAATTTAGGACCAAAGAAGATACAGAGAGCCATACAAAATGTAAAAGAGATAATTTTGATTATATAAAATTAACAGTTTTTGTACAAACAAAACTAATGTAACTAAGATTATAAGGGAAGCAGAAAGTGGAGAATGAATTTTTGCAACAGGTATCTCTGATAAAGGCCTCATTTCTCAAATATGAGAGAACTGATTCAAATTTATAAAAATAGAAATCATTCCCCAATTAAAAAATGGTCAAAGGATATGAACAGGAAGTTTTCACTCAAAGAAATCAAAACTATCTTTACTCATATAAAAAATGCTCTAGATCACTATTGATCAGAGAAATGCAAACTAACTGAGTTATCACCTCACACCTATCAGAGTGGCAAATACAATAAAAAATGAAAACACTGGATGTTGGAGGGTATGTGGGAAAACTGGGACACATTCACTCTTGGTGGAGTTGTTAAGATATCTAGCCATTCTGGAGAGTAATTTGGAACTATGCCCAAAGGATATGCATGCCCTTCGATCCAGCAATAGCACTGCTAGGTTTATATCCCAAAGATACCCCCTAAAAGAGAAAAAAGGCCTATTTGTACAAAAATATTTATAACAGCTCTTTTTGTGGTGGCTAAGAATTGGAAATCAAGGAAATTCCCATCAATTGCAGAATGGCTGAAGAAGCTGTGGTATATGATGGTTATGGAATATTATTGTGCTATAAGAAACAACAAGCAGGATGATTTCAGAAAGGCCTGGAAAGACTTGTATGAACTGATGTGTAGTGAAGTGAGAAGAACCAAAAGAATATTGTGCACAGTGACAGCAATATTGTTTGAGGAAGACCTGTGAATGACTTAACTATTTTTAGAAATACAATGATCCAAGATAATCCAAAGGACTAATGTTGAAGCATACTATCCACCTCCAAAGCAAGAACTGATATTGATTGAACACAGACTGAAGCATGCAATTTTTCACTCTTTCAATTATCTTTTATTCAAGTTTTCTTATACAAAATAACTAACATGGTAATGTTTTATATAATTGCACATGTATAACCTATACTTATTGCTTACCACCTCAGGGAGGGGGGAAGGGAGTGAGGAAAGGCAGGATAAAATTTGGAATACAAAATTTTAAATAAAAATGTATTATTATGGGGTAGCTTGGTGGTGCAGTGGATAAAGCGCCAGCCTTGGATTCAGGAGGAATTATGATATAATAACTGAAATTCAGGAGGAATTATGATATAATAACTGAAAAAAATGTGGAAGATTTCTGACATTTGATGTTCAGAAAAAACAAACTTAAGATACGTATCATAATCTCCAAAAATAAAGGGATTCTATTATCAAAATTTTACAACTTGGTTCCTATAAGGAGGTAGACTCTACTGCCCTACTTACTCCAGTTGTAGGGTAGCATACCCTCTGAGAGAATACTGAAATACCAAAGAAAGAGGGACTCATATCAGCTTGACTATTAATAAGTTTTCAGGGTTATTTGGTTGGTTGGCTTTTTTAAGGGAGTTTACTCACAAGAAGCCAGTTATCCTGGGTGGCAGCAGAACAAAGTAATATTGCTGATTCCCACACCAACCCTAGTCCAGGTCAAGTATTATAAAGCAACAGACCAAAGCATAGAGCCAGAATGGCTAAGGGTCATGTGTATGTTTTCCCATGAAATAGTTGGATCTTATTTGGCTGTTTATATTTACTCATGTTAATTTACATTTACTGTGAAACTTGTGGTCACAGTCCTAGGCTCTGGTCTACTCCCATTCAGCTACAAAGGAGAGATAGGAGAAGATACTTCCCCCATACTTTGCAGAGATGGAAGATGCATGAATTTGGATTGGTTCATGTATTTTCTAATTTTTTAAATATATTGATTAGTTTTGCTGTATTTTTCCTTCTTTTTTTCTTTTAAGATATTATTTGTTATATAGTATGGCTCTGGAGAGAGTAAAGGGAATATTTAGGTAGTATAAACACAAAATATATCAGAAATGTATTTCAGAATCTATCATTTCCTGATCTAGTACAGAGATGTGAGCACAGTTGGTGCTAAATAAATATTTTTCATTCATTTATTGGGTTCTGGTTAAGACAAATTTTATAATAAAATGTATAATATTCATCCTGGGGGTACCCAACACTAATGAACTCTAATCTGTAGCCAATGACACAATAGCATTCAAGATACAATAGAGAAATTATTCCAGGGGCTTTAACAGCGATGAAAATTATTTAAATTGTCCACCAAGTTGAGGAATCTGTTGTTTTGTCTTCTAATAATCCAGCTGAGTTAGAACAGATTGAAAAATATGGCTATATATGTCAGAAACCTGGAAGCATATGTGGTTAGGGTGTCTCCCAAGCAGTCAGAATGATTGATGTGAGGGAAGCACTAGTGGGATTCAGGTGCATGTACATTCCATGCCAGTCAAAATGTGGCCCCCAAAGAATTAAAAGAGAAACCGCATGAATTCAAAGATACCAAGCAAAATACCAAAATGAAGCAGCCACATTGAAATCTTTCATCAACCTTTGAGGACCTTGCTTCTACTCTCTAATTATTCCAAAGCTCCCACAAGAACAAATTCTTTGTCTCTCCCACATGGCTGCTGGAACAGCCAATTGTGTATACCCACAAAAGGGTTCTTTCATTTACAACTCCCTTGCAGCTTAATTAACACAGGCATAAATGTTTGACTTCCTTCTTTTCCCTGTGGTTGAGTCAAATTACCTTCTTCCAAGTATAAAAACAGAGAAAATAAACAGCATAGAACATATGTGGTCCAAGGAGAATGATATGAGGAAAGGCAAGAGAAAGGGAGAAGCAGTAAAGAAGTGAAGAGAGTTAAATGGTAAAGGAGAGGAACAAAGAGGGTGAAAGAAGAAAATAATATGGGAAGGTAATTTTTAAAAAATAGTACAGAAAATTTTTACAGAATTTATTTTCATCAGTCCCTGGTATCTGTCTTTTCTTCCAGTTTATAGCCTTTTTTTTGAATGGGTTACCTCAGCTTATACTGAAGAAAGCAAAATCCCATTCTGTCTATTTCGGTATCCCATGCTCCCAACTTCCTGACTGGGAGGCAAGGCCAGGTTCTATGCATGTTAGGCACTGGACTGTGAGAATTAAAATGTACCTTAGATTTCCATCTGGGCCAATTAGCTGTTGGCAGTCTCTACCCTCTGAGCCCCACAGCAGGCCAGTTTACAGGGGTCCTAAGGACACTATGCATATGCTAACACAATGATGCAAAATAAATCACCTGAGAGGAATAAAACTATAACACATTAACACTTCCCTGGGAACTAAATATTATACATGCAACAAAGAACAGATAAATGCATCTTTGCAAATGGTTTTGTTAATAGTATATATAATTAGCACAAATCAATTAACAAAAGTATTCTCTGCAATTTCTAAACAATGCTCTTTATCTAGTAGCTATATATTAACAAAGTGATAAAGTATAAAAATGTCTTTCAGAACTAATATACCTTTCTGTGGCACCTTCAACAGATCAGTAGTGGCATCAAGCTAGAATAATTCAAAAGCAGCAGATTCTGAAGCAGAAACTGCCAGGATCACATCAGGATTGATAAGATTGAATTCTGCCACCATAATTCCGTTGAGTAGGGCACCACATTCCTCAACCAGCCTGATGCAGCATCACGGGAGAGAGTAGACCGTCATCTCCCAGAGAGACCATCCTTCATTTTTAAGCATGGCCCCCAATCCCAAACTCACAAATGCAAAGTAGGAGAGATGAAGCAGCAGGTGGGAAAGAAGGGGGGAAGATAGCACTAAATGGTAGAAAAGGTGGACTGGAATATCCCTGTATACACCCTCAGGATATCTCATACTGTCAGAATATTGGTGCAAAGCTTTGACTCCTTTTCCTTAAAGCTCTACTTATTACAAATCTACTCTAGGCTGAGACCAGAAACAATAAAAATTTGCTCACTTAGAGATTTGGTAAAGAAGGAAGACAATCTGGCGATAGCTGATGCAAAACTGAATTAACTCTTAAATTGCCAACAGGAATTTTAGGAGCCTTAAATACCTTAATCTAAAATGAATAATCACAATTTGGAACTATGCCCAAAGGGCTATGGGACTGTTCATACCCATTGACCCAATGGTGCCACTGGTAGGGCTGTATCCCAAAGAGACCATAGAAAACAGAAAAGGACCCACATGTACAAAAATATTTATAGCAGCTCTCTTTGTGGAGGCAAATAATTGGAGATCAAGGGAATGCTCATCAATAGGGGAATGGCTAAACAAGTTGTGGTATATGAATGTAATGGAATACTATTGTGCTGTAAGAAACCATGAACAGGGGCAGCTAGGTGGTACAGTGGATAAAGCACCAACCCTGGAGTCAGGAGGCCCTGAGTTCAAATCCAGCCTCAGAAACTTGACACTTACCAGCTGTGTGACCCTGGGCAAGTCACTTAACACCAACTGCCTCACTAAAAAAGAAAGAAAGAAAGAAAGAAAGAAAGAAAGAAAGAAAGAAAGAAAGAAAGAAAGAAAGAAAGAAAGAAAGAAAGAAAGAAAGAAAGAAAGAAAGAAAGAAAGAAAAAAGAAAAAGAAATGATGAGCAGGAGGAATTCAGAGAAAAGAGAAACCTGGAAGAACTTACATGAACTGATGCTGACTGAGAGGAGCAGAACCAGGAGAACATTGTACATGGTAACAGCAAGACTGTGTGATGAACAATGGTGATAGATTTGACTCTTCTCAGCAGTGCAATGATCCAAAACAGTTTCAAAGATCTCATGATAGAAAATGTTCTCAACATCCAGAAAAAAGAACTGTGGATTATGAATTCAGACTGAACCATACTGTTTCTACTTTTGGACTGTGTTTTATTCTCTTCTTTTTTGAGGTTTTTCCCTTGTGCTCTGATTCTTCTTTCACAGGTTGGCTAATGTAGAAATATGTTTAATGTTTTTATACATATATAACCTATATCAGACTGCTTTCCATTTTGGGGAGGAGGGAGGGAAGGGAGGGTGGGAGAAAAATTTGGAATTAAAAATCCTATGAAACAAATGTTGAAAATTATCTTTATATGTAACTGGAAAATAATAAAATACTTTTAAAAATAGATAAAGAAAAAATTAAATGAATAATCAATCAGGATAATAGTATGTTCCTGTAGTTGGTTGGTAAGAAAAATCTGCCCCGTACAAAAAAGCCAAGAGTCCCCAATCAAATCACACTGCATAGGCAGCTGTCTGCATTAAGGCCATCCCTCTACAATAGAACCCATAAACCACCCCTTCATGGGTTTATCCATAGCAAGAAACCTAGCACAAACTAGAAAAGAGAGAAAACCTGGTGCTTTTCCTATTGACTCATGGAGAAGTCATTGATAGCCTCAAGGTAGATCTTTCTCTACCTTCCTTCAACCCACACATTAAGGGAAATATCCATAAGAGACAGAAGCACTTACACTGCATGATCAAATAAGTCAGTCCTAAAGATTACACATTTAATAGTGTCTGTCTACCTAAAATTCATTCTAGCAATTCATACCAAACACTAAAGAAATCAGTGGGACCTGTACCACAGGTTCTATCATCTCCCAGATGGGGTGGGGGGGGAATTACTCTGGGGTGGTTTTTTTTTTTTCCTGATGCCTTATTACAAGTTCAGACATACTCAGGGATAGCATGCAAAATGTTGAAATAGGTAAAGACATATTATAAATGGCTTCTGTGCAAAGTATTTCTCTCTAAACTTTATACTCTAAATGATATTGCTATTTTCTGAAACCTTATAGTAAGCCCTAGTTTGTTGGTTGGTTGCTGTCCTTCATTCTCAAAGAGGACCAAAATGACATCACTATGTGATAGTCAAGGTACAATGTGTCTGACTGTGTCTGATTAGAACAATATGAGATTGGAATGCTCTACAACAGGTCCAGCACAAATAATCCATGAGGACATTTGAGTTGGATTCTTTAAATTTGTGCATCTCATGTTTCTTTTGAACTACTTCAATAATAATTTGGTCAGAGAGCACAGCACCTTCTCTGATGTGGGGAAACCATACTGGGCAGTCCCATGCCAGTGTCTTCCATGTCACGCAAACAATTCCAAAGTTCTTTTTATGGGTTCTGCTGCTCCAGGAATTGTCTTATCAATTCCAAAGTTCTTAAGAGAGACCTTGAGACTGTCCTTATATCACTTATATCTGACCATCATGTGACTGTTTGCCTTCTGTGAGTTCTCCATAAAATAGTCTTTTAGTCAAGAATATGTTTAGTATTTGAACAATGTGGCCAGCCCATCAGAGTTGTGCGTTCTGTACTAGAGTATGAATTCTTGTCAGTTTAGCTCAAGAGAGGACCTCAGTGTCTGATATCTTATGTTTCCAGATGATCTTCAGGACCTTCTTAAGAAATCCAAATGGAAGTGATTCCGTTTCCTGGCATGGCACTGGTATACTATCCACATTTTACTGACATACAACAATGAGATCAGTACAGTGGCTCTGCAGACCTTCAGTTAGGTAATCAGCCTAATACCTCTTCTCTCCCACACTTTCCTTCAGAGTCTCCCAATTGCTGAGTTAGCTCTGGCAACACATGCATCGACCTCATTATCCATGTGTACATCCCTGGAAAGTATACTTCCAAGGTAAGTAAACTTATCCACAGTATTCAAAACTTCTCTACTTGCTGTAACTGATGGTTCTACATACAGATGTGTGGTGCTGGCTGATGGAGCACCTGTGCTTTCTTGGTATTAGTTGTTAGGCCAAAATTATCACAAGCAGCAGAGAACTGGTCCATACTTTCTTACATCTTAGCTTCAGAGGCTGCCTTGAAGGCATGATAATTTGTAAACATAAAAATACATAAAATCATGCACAAACACTCCCTCCACTTTAGTCTTTGCTTGTAGCCTTTTCAAGTGGAAGAATTTACCATCAGTGTGGTAGCTGACATTGATGCCATGTTCATCCTCATTGAAGGCATTTGACAATGCGGCTGAAAACATCATGCCAAAAAGCATGGGAACAACCACACAGCACTGCTTCAATTAAATTCAATTTATGCACGAGTCAAAAGATATCCCCCATGCCATTTTACCATTTTATCTATCTCAAAGTCTGGTGCTGATAGGTAAGTGACAAAGCAGCAGGCATGGATACACGGGGAGCTGTAGTCACCATCTTGCACACAGGCAGCCAAGGCCATAGGGTAGTCTTCTCACTGGAAGCAACAGTGGGATTTGGCAGCACCTTGGTTAACTGAGGAGCCTTTTGACTATACTACTCACTTCCTGCTGTGAGGAAGATACGAGAAAAGGTGCCCTAAAAAGTGTCTGCTTACCCAAAACTGGCCTTATTACTATGACAGGCAAGGATCCCACCATGTGGTCAAAACACAAAAAAATGTAGAAAAATTTCTGCAAAGATAAGTCCACGTGGGGCAGCTAGGTGGTGCAGTTGACAGAGCACTGGCTCTGGAGTCAGC
Organism: Dromiciops gliroides; assembly: GCF_019393635.1. Taxonomy (NCBI): domain Eukaryota; kingdom Metazoa; phylum Chordata; class Mammalia; order Microbiotheria; family Microbiotheriidae; genus Dromiciops; species Dromiciops gliroides. Next base: position 89,925,819 of record NC_057865.1, read on the forward strand.
AGGACCTGAATTAAAATCTAACCTCAGACACTTGAAATTTACTAGCTGTATGACCCTGGGCAAGTCATTTAGCCCCAATTGCCTCACAAAAAAAAAAACCCAAAAAACAAAACAAAACAAAAAAGATGAGTCTACTCAATACATGAAATGTGCACACTTATACACAACACAAAATCCAGTAGACTTGAAAGACAAACAACTCTTGTTGCAAGAAAAACTCATCAGTTTTCACATCCAAATAGCAACCATGAGTAAAATGAGGCTGGCTTGCTGAAGTCAGAACTGGATACCTGTTTTTCCGGAATTGATGCAGTGAAGGGGAGCATCAAGAATCTGGTGTAGGTTTTGCAATGAAAACTAATCTAGTCAACAAACTTATATGCCTCCCGAAAGGAGTGAAGGACAGGCTTGTGACAATGCAATTGCCACTTACAGGACGATACCATGCCACTATCATCAGTGCATATGCTCCTACCATGACAAACCTTGATGAGGTCAAAGAAAAAAATTTATGAAGACTTGGTTACCCTTATCATCAATGTCCCAAAAGAAGACAAGCTTATAATTCTGGTTGACTTCAATGCTAGAGTGAGCTCAGGATACCAGACATGTCAGGGTGTCCTTGGGAGTAACGGAATTGAAAACAGCAACAGAAATGATCACTTACTACTGAAGACTTGTGTATCTCATGACCTTCTTATCACTAACACTGTCTCCCATTTACCTAAATGAAATAAAACTTCATGGTTGCATGCTCACAGCAAACATTGGCATTTAATAGACTATGTCGTCATAAGGAGAAGAGACAAACAGGATGTAAGATTGAAGAAGGCAATGTGTGTTGCTCAGTGCTGGACTGATCATAGACTTATCAGCTCCAAGATAAATATGCACATACAACAAAAGTAGCAGCCCCAAGGCAAAATGACTACCACAAGACCTAATGACAACATATTAGAACACTTCCCTGAGAAGGAAAGTGTTGCTAACTTGGAGGGAAAGTTGAGCCAAGACAGGGTTGGCAACAGTGGAGCAAAAAAGAAGTGGGCAGCTTTGAGAGATTTGGTGTATAGCAATGCCTTTGCTCATCTGGATCAGAACACTTGCAAACATTAAGACTGGTTTGATGAAAATAATGGGGAAATTCAGAAGCTGTTAAATGAAAAATGAGAACTCCACAGGTTTTACCAACATAATAGTTTATCTGTGTCTAAAAGGGCAGTATTCAACTCCATCAAAAGTGAAGTATAAGCAAAGATTAGAGAGATGCGAGATCCTTGGCTCAGTAGGAAGGCAGGTGAAATTCAGTTTTACACTGATAGTAACAACCCAAAGTGCTTTTATGATGCCATAAAAGCTATTTATGGACCAAAAACATATGGTGCATCTCAGCTATTCAGTGCTGATGGAGTCACATTGATTATTGACAATCACATGATCCTGGAGAGATGGACTAAACACTTGCATAGTGTTCTCAATAGACCATCATCAATCAATGCTGAAGCTACTGACTGTTGGTTGACCTCAGGTTAAAGTCAACCCTCTCTAGCTAAATTTCTAACTGAAGAAGAGGTTTTAAATGCCATTAGGCTCCTTTCCTATGGCAGAGCACCTGGTGCTGATTATATCTCACCTGAGATTTACAAGGTTGAGGGTCCGTTGTTCATACAAAAGTTGAATGAAATCTTTTGGCCTACATGGCAAGAGGAGGTTATCCTCCAAGAATTCAAGAATACCTCCTTTGTCCATCTCTATAAAGGTAAAGGGAATGGATTGTCTCTCTCTTTATAATCACTGGCAAGATTCTTGACAGAATCCTCCTTAATAGGTTGATTCTTTACCCAGAAGATGGTCATCTAACTGAGACCCAGTGTGGCTTTAGAAAGGGTTTAGGAACAATTGATATGGTGTTTACTACCTGACAACTCTAGGGGAAATGCCAGGAGCAGAATAAAGGTCTTTATGCGATATTCAAATACATGACCAAGTTCCTTTGATACTGTCAGTCTTGAGGGCTTATCTCAATTATGTCAAAATGTGGTTACCCATAGAAATTCATCAGCATTGTACATCAATTTCCCAATGGCATGCTTGCCTGGGATCTGGATAATGAACAATGCTCTCATGCTTACCTAGTTACAATGGAGTGAAACAAAACCTTAGCTAATATGCAAATGGCATAATGATATAATGTACCTCTTCTGTCTAGGAGCCAGTCACTAGAAACCAGTTCATTTGATAAGAAATTCATTCATTCTAAATTGGTCAATATGAATGCCCTGGTTGGTGTTCCATTGATAGTGACTATTATCTTGACAGTCAAATATAACTGAAAATGGTTGCAATTCTCTCCCTCCCAATCTTGGGAAAACTCAAAAAAATTCTTATAAATGTTTTTTTCTGTCACTTGGTTTATTGTGAGAAAGTAGTCACAATCATTAGACCAGTTTTTCATCATTTACAACTAGGATAGGCACAATTTTTTTTTCAAAATAATATCAAACTTCTTTTTAATTTAAAAGAAAATTAAATCTCATAAGGCCCAAGACTCAGTGGGAGTGTGTTCAGAAGATAATTTGACATAACGTGGACACAGTTTAAATCCAATCAATTCAGACCAACTTACAGAAGCATATATAAAAAGCTAAACAATTCACATTTACTATTGTGGAAATGAATCATTTCAAGCTGTCGTAAGACAGAAAACTACCATTGCTGTCAACTTTTCCTTAAATTCTCACACACCCAATGCCCTCAGGCTGTTTACTGCTGCCCATTCTGAGACTTCCCACTCCATTTACAGTGACTTATATTCCAAATTTACTCCTCTTCCTTCCCTCAATCTCTTCAAGATTCCCATCCCTTCAGGGCTAAGACCTAAGCTAGATATTAACAGAAAGAGGACAATAATTGAAAAATGTCATTATGTCCTGAAACAAGCACTGACCTGAGAATTACTAGATGGTGGTTTTAGTCCTGGCTTTTTTACTACCTGTACAACCTTAGTCAATGAAGTCATCACTAGGAATTTCATGTTACCCACTTGTAAAAGGAGTCAAAATGAACACATGATCTAGATATAAATGGAGATATTATAAGAAACTGAGAATAAGGATGGAGAGGAAAAGAGTTTATGAATAAACAAGAGCCAGAGAGCATTATAAGATGTAAAATGGATAATTTTGATCATATTAAATTACAAAGTTCTTCTTCAAATAAAACAATGTAGCCAAGATTAGGAGAGCAGAAAACTGGGGGAGAGGGGGTTTATACAGTTTCTTAGATAAAGGCCTTATAGATCAAATATATAGATAACTATGTCAAATTTATAATAATATGAGTCATTCCCCAATTGACAAATTGTTAATGTATATGAAGAGGCAGTTTTTCAACGGAGAAATCAAAATTATATATAGTCATATTTTTAAATGCTCTAAATTCTTATTGATTAGAGAAATGCACATTAAAACTATTTTGAGATATTATCTCACACCTATCAGATTGGCCAGAATGATAGAAGGGGAAAATGACAAAAGTTGGAGGGGATGTGAAAAAATTGGGACATTAATACCCTTTTCGATAGGTGGCTCAGTGGATAAAGCACCAGCCCTGGATTCAGGATGACCTGAGTTCAAATCTGCCCTCAGACACTTGACCTTGGGCAAGTCACTTAACCTTCATTTGCTGGGGGTGTTGGGAGGAACACTAATACCCTGTTGGTAGAACTGTGAATTGATCCAACCATTTTGGAAAGCAGTCTAGAATTATGCCCCCCCAAATTGTAAAATGGTTGTATACCCTTTGACCTAGGAATACCACTGTTATGTCTGTTTCCCAAATGGATCAGGGAAAAAGGAAGAGAGCCTATATGTTCTAAAATATGTATACCAGCTCTCTTTATGGTGGCAAAGAACTGGAAATTAAGGGGATGCCCATTAATTGGGGAATGGCTAAACAAGCTGAGGTATATGATTGTGATGGCTTACAACTGTGCTATAAGAAATGATGAGCTCGTTGATTTAAGAAAATTATAGAAAGACTTAGCTGAAATAATGAAAAGTAAAGTAAACAGAACAAAAACACTATATAGAGTAACAACAATATTGTTTGAAAAATAATTGTGAACAACCAAGTTATTCTGAGTGCTATAAATACTCAAATCAACTATAAAGGACCTATGAAGTAAGATGATATCCACCTCCAGAAAAAGAACTGATAAACAGAAGTATTTGTAGTATGATTTTACATATTTTTATAAATCTCTGTCGAATGGTGGCCTTCTTTCTATCTGATCATCAGACAGATGTTAAATGACTTGTGAAGGGACAGATAGCTATTAAGTACCTAACATAGATACTGTAAAGCCTAAAATTCTAGCTGTGATGTTTAAAATCTAATATGTCGTAGCCTGACCTGGCCCCAGTGCGGGCAAGAAATTAGCTAAGATTTACTGATCAATTCAGCAAGAGTTTAGACTTTTAAGTATTTTTTAAAGTGTATTAGAAGTTAGTGAAGAGAGAGAGATTGAGAACAGATTCCTTATAGCATGGAAAATCCTAGCTTAGATCTATTCCATATAGCCAGAGAGAAAAACTTTCCTTTCCTAGCAGCCCACATGAAGTCCTGCCACCGCACCAAAGTCTGGATGAAAAGAGAGCGCTTCCCCCAGAAGCCCCCTGTGAAACAGGAAGCATGGCCCTCTACACACACAGCTCCAAGATAATTGGTTGGTAGCACTGATTGACATGACTACAGGCAGTTCTATAGATGTAACTTCCGGACACCAATCCGACCTTCGAAACCCCAGAAAGGTCACTTCCGGACACCAAGTCACGTGTTTTCTTCTCAGGCCTTATTCTCACAATGTCCCTCTTAGCAGGGGTTATCATTCCAATTCTCACAATACCAATATGTCACATAGATAACAATGCCTCAAGTACTTAATAGCTGTGTCCCTGCATAAGTGACTTAACTTCTGTCTTCAGCAGTTTCCTTGTCTATAAAATGGAGGTTATAACAGCAACTACCTCTCAAAATTGTGATAATTAGATGGGATAATAATTATAAAGGATATGCAAACCTTAAAGAACTATATAAATACAATTATTATATTATTACTAGATGACAATTTCCATTTGGTGATCCTTTAATGAAGGAAGAATACTTTCTCTCAACAAACAACTGAGCTGAGGCTCTGAGTACCTCAGCCTAAGGTACTCAGCCTGAGTACTTAGACATATGATCATGTATATACATACATACAAGTTAAAGACAATTAGAACCAGCTGAGAGGTGATTAGAACCAGCTCTACAAATTTCAAGTCTAGAAATCTTTTGATTTTGATGCATTACCCTTTCACTGCAAAGTAGTTTTAGAAGGAGGGGAAGACCATTATTTTTGCCATATGATTTATTTTTTTTAATTAATGAGCAATTATTTTCTCTCCATCTCAACCCCCTCCACATAAAAAAAAATAAATAAAACAGAAAAGAAAAACAAAACACTTGAAGGAAATATGCATAGTCAAGCAAAACAAATGCCCATATTGACCATTTAAAACTTAAGCATTATGTGACTTTCATTCATGATCTCTCTGTCAAGTGGTGAGTATCACATCATTAGCAGTCCTCTGAAGTTTGGCTAGCCATTTTGTTAATGATAATTCATAAGTCTTTCAAGGTTGTTATCCTGGGTGCTTTCATTTCAATCTGCATCAATTTATCGAAGTGATTCTAGGGTCTTCTGTCTTTCTGTCTTTCATCATTTCTTACAGCATAATAGTGAAATAGGTCTTTATTGATGGGGAGGTTGGTGAAAGAGTTCATCATTAAGGGATAAACATTTGTATAGTTCCATAGCCCTTTGGGCAGAGTTCCAAATTGCCCTCCAGAATGGTTGGACTTTTTCACAACTCCACCAACAGTGGAGTAGTGTCCCAGCTTTCTCACATGCCATGCAACACACAACATTTTGTGTTTTTGTTATATTTGCCACTCTGATAGTTGTGAAGTGATACCTCAGAGATGTTTTAATTTTCATTTCTCTGATACTGATCTAGAGCATTTTTTCACATGATTATAGAGAGCTTTGATTTCTTTGTCTGAAAACTGCTTGTTACTATCCTTTGACCATTTATGAATTGAGGAATGAATTGTATTTTTATAAATTTGACTCAGCTCTCTATATATTTGAGAAATATGGCCTTTATCAGAGTTAACTGTTTCAAAAGTTCTTTCCCAGTTTTCTGCTTCCCTTGTAATGTTGGTTATATTATTTTTGTTTATGCAAAACATTTTTTTAATTTTATATAGTCAAAATTATCTATTTTACATTTTGTTTTACTCTCCATATCTTCTTTTGATCCAGCAATACCACTGCTAGATTTATATCCCAAAGACATCCCCAAAAAAGAAAAAAAAATACCTATTTGTACAAAAATATTTATAGCAGCTCTTTTTGTGATGGCTAAGAATTGGAAATCAAAGGAATGCCCATCAATTGCGGAATGGATAAATAAGCTGTGGTATATGATGGTGATGGAATATTATTGTGTTATAAGAAATGACAAACAGGATGATTTCAGAAAGGCCTGGAAAGACTTGTATGAACTGATGTATAGTGAAGTGAACAGAACCAAAAAAAAAAAACCATTGTGAACAGAGATAGCAACATTGTTTTATGAAAAACTATGAATGACTTGACTATTCTCAACAATACAATGATCCAAGACAATCCCAAAGGATGAGCAAAAAAAACATACTATCCATCTCAAAAAAAAGAACTGATATTGATGAAACACAGACTGAAACATGCTGTTTTCACTTTCTTTCATTTTTTAAAATTTTATTCATGTTTTCTTATACAAAATGACTAATATGGTAATATTTTATAGAAGTGTACATGTATAACCTATATCTGATTGCTTACTGCCTCAGGAAGCGGGGAGGGGAAGAAGGGAAGGAGGGATGAAAACTGAAACCTAAAATTATAAATAAAAATGTTTATTACTTATTTTTTTTAATCCTGGAAAAAAAGAGATAAACATTTGATTTGGACTTTTGGAGCAATCAATCAATAAACACTTATTAAGTGCCTGTTATGTTCCAGGCACTATATTAAGTGCTGGTATACAAAATAAAAGGCAAAGAGCTTACCATCCAATGAGGGAAGTCAACAAATAAAAGGAAGCAGAAGAGCAGAATGGAGAGATGATGTCTAGTACTAGTGCCTGGTGGATAAATCTGAAGGAGTCCAAATATATGAGAAATTAATAGATGCCTGACCTGGGATCTCTCCTTAAATGGAGATTCTAGGAGGAGAGTTCTCCACACTCTCTAATAAGAGGAGGGAGGAGCCTCAGGGATAAGGGTCATGATGAAGGATAAAGTGGTCTTGCAGGATAAAGAGTTTCCTGGAACATAATGGAGAAGTCCAAAAGAGTGCAGCCAGGTGGGAAATGACAAATTAGATATACTAATTCAGCTGAAACATAAGAAGAAGGCAGGGCATCTCAGGTATATGAAAAAATATAAAAATTGTCAATGTTGGAGTTGTTGCAGGAAAACAAGCATACTAATGCATTGTTGGTGCAGCTGTGAAATAATCCAATAATTCTATACTTTAGAATTAAACTATACATATCCTTTTACCCAGAAATTCCACTTTTAGAAACACTCCAAAGAGGACAAAAACAAGAAAGATCCATTTACATGAAAATAGTCACAACAATACTTTTTTTGTTATGGTAAAAAAATATAATGATCATTGATTAAAGAATGCCTAAACAAATTATGGGATATGAATATAGTTGAATATTACTGCACCATAAGGAATTCAGGGATGCATATACTGATGTAAAATATGAAATGACACAAGTGAAATGAACAAAACCATTGAAATTACATATATGACTGAAACCATGTAAATGGAAAAAACACACAAAGAAACCTGAACACTAATTATGTTAAACCTTGATCTGAGAAAGTAACATGAAAATTCATATTATTTTCTTCCTTGATAAATATGTATATGCGTGTATAATCAAATTGGGTTTGCTTTTTTTTTTCTTTATTATTACTATTGTTGTTACAAGGGATGTCTCGGTATATAAAAGGGTAGAGATGTTCAGAAATGAAGGTGGTGTAAAAATATAAGATAAATAAAAACGTTTAAGAAAGAAAACTTTTGGGGGCAGCTAGGTGGCACATTGGAGAGAGCATTAGCCCTGGATTCAGGAGAACCTGAGTTCAAATACAGCCTCAGACACTTGACACTAGCTGTGTGACCCTGGGCAAGTCACTTAGCCCTCATTGCCCCACAAAAAAAACAAAAAGAAAGAAAACTTTGTTCTTAAAGCACAACATCACAGAAGATAGAAAAGCCAGGGTATGTTCAGGAGACAGTAAAGAACAGAGTGTAGTTGGAGCTTAGAGTACATAATCCGGAGTATAGAAGTTTGACATAAAGCTGAAAAAAATAAGGTGGTAACAGACTGTATTGGGAATGGAGACATACTTTAATTGATAGGCAATAATAAGCCACTGAAGACTTTTGAAGAAAGGAATGGCATGACTGGATCAATCCATTAATCTAACAGTGGTATGAAAAACAGCCCTCTTTTATCTGTGTAAAGCTGAGGGTGATCATTCTGCAAGTTCAAGCAGTCTACTTTCCATGCCCTTCTCCCAAAGCATAGATATGAATATGAAAAATAGTTATTCCGAATAAAATCATTTTTATAGAAATAACTCCTAATAAGCTATGAAGGAACAAAAGAGATTGACCAAACCTGGCCCTGGAGAGAGCTGGGATCAAAGGAAGAGTTTCTCTTTGAGGCCAGTTTTCTAGACTCTAATATGAAATCACAGTTACCTGTATTTCTTCAGAGCTTGAGTTATACCTTTTGTGGAATGCTGTAGTGTTGGATCTTGGGTCAGATTTCACAACTGTAGTTGTGTAACCACAAACAAGTGATTTAACCTCACAGAATTACAGTTTCCTCTGTAAAATGCAAATAACACTTACAGCACCTGTTTCAGAGAATTGTTATAAGCTGTGAAAAGTGCTTTGCAAAATTTAAAGTACTGTATAAATATCAGCTCTTCCTGTTGTTGCTGCTGCTACTATTACTCCAATGTTTTATTGGATGCAAGAGAATGAATCTCATCTAAGGCACATACTAGATATATGACTATGGGCAAATCATATGTCCTTTTTTAGGTTTCAGTTCTTTCCATCTATACAATGGGGATAACACCCATATGTGCTCCTTCACAGGGTTGATATAAAGAAGAACTTTTTAAGTATGTGAAGAATTTTGAAAACCCAAAAGCAATATATAAATTTCAGATTGTTATTAGTAATAGACATTTGCGCTAACACTATAAAGTGTAAAAGCTGTTCTCCTTAATTTCATGATACCCACCACAAATTCATGTTAGCTAATCCCAACTGGACTCTTTCCCCCCTTCACTTATGCTTTGTAACACTTTGAATCTTAATGACTTATTGAATCTTTATCCAAGTTCCCTGAATATCCAATTCTGAAGATATTTTGAAATTTCTCTGTACTGTTAAGTACCCAGGTCCTTAACTATCAACTAATGAGTTAACTGAAAAAAACAAGGCCATCTTTTCCTGAACTCTCTTGTCTGTATCAAAAGTCCCCTATGTTTTATCGTTTTTCCTGAAGTTACAAAAGATTAAGTATCCCTCCTCCTTTTGAAGGCTAACTTCTACCTGTGCAAATGGTTCCATCTCTTTCTGCCACTTTGAAGAGACTCTGTTCCATCAAATATCTATTCTCTCTTCTATATTTAGTCTCTTTTCCCATCACTGGCTCCTTCCCCACAAGATACAAACAAAGCCAAATCTCTTTAGTCTTTAAAAACAGTTTCCTCTAACCCTGTTCTCCTTCAAACTGGTACCTTCTCTCTCCTCTGCTCCATGATCATCAAGATGCACAAAATTCATAGTATGCATAACAACTTCCTACTTTACCAGGTTCTACAGAGGATACTTTTTTTTCTTAAAATATTCTGCATGTTGATGATTGTCAAGTTCACAATAAACAAGATAATTTTATTTTTTTTATCAGTTATCTGGTTTATTTAGGCATAAGCCTGCGAAAAGTTGATTGCCACAGCACAACACTTCTCACGAGTGAAGTGCTCGCCACTTGTCTAAGGGGCCCCGGCTGGGGATGTACTTAACCCCACAGCCATCAGGAATGAGACGCTTCTCAGCTATCATATCCTCTAACTGATCAGCATTGAACTTGGTGAAACCCCACTTCTTGGAGATGTGGATCTTCTGGCGGCCAGGGAACTTGAACTTGGCTCTCCGCAAAGCTTCAATCACATGTTCTTTATTCTGGACCTTGGTTCGAATGGACATGATAACTTGGCCAATGTGTACACGGGCTACAGTGCCCTGGGGCTTCCCAAAGGCGCCCCGCATGCCGGTCTGGAGCCTATCAGCCCCAGCACATGACAACATCTTATTAATACGGATGACGTGAAAAGGATGCAGGCGCACACGGATATGAAAACCATCCTTGCCACAACTCTTCACCATGTACTTGTTGGCACAAATCCGAGCGGCCTCCAGAGCTTCCGATGACAGCTGCTCGTATTCATCTGACACCATATGGCCACACAGTGGAAATTCATCCACTTTGGCTTTCTTTCTACCAAGATCGAAGATTCGGATCTTGGCATCAGGAACTCCCCTGCAGAAACGAGACTTTGGGTATGGCTTATTTTTACAGTACCTATAACAGCGGGCGGGACGACGGCCCATGGCGCCGGCGCCAGCAGGGGAAGGGTCTCGCGGCAAGGAAAAGGACTTCTCACCAGCTGCGTAGGACTTTTATAGGACGCCTGTCTCCATCCCACCCGACCATAGAGTTCCCGGTCCCAGTGTTCTGACGCTCTGGAACTTCCGCCTAACCATAGAGAAGTCAGCCCACTGAGCCTGCGCGCTCGGCCTCGGGGCGTGGTCCTCAGTGCCGATAATTTCTATTAAAGAAATGATTCTGAGGAATCTGACTTGAGAGGTCAGATGTCAAGAATGAAATCATGAAGACAAAAACCAAAAGATCCTTATATGGAAAAAGAGATATATGTCTAAAGTAACCAGTGTGGCTGCTCAAGGAACTCATTAAGCACTGGAGAATTAGAAAATATGTGTAAAGAAAATGGAATCGAAGACCAATAACTGAGGCTGAATAGAAAAAAGTGGTGGGATTCTGTAAGAATGATGGTAAGGACAATAATATACAGAGTGAACTGTGTATGACAATACAGTCTAAGATCAACATAAAGCGCTTATTTTTTGCTAATATGGATTTGAGTAGAAAATCAAAGCAGCAACAAGATTGCTGCCCATGATAAGAGATAATAGAAGGTTGAACTATTTAACTCTTGTTTTATCTCGGTTTCCTATGAAGGAAAATGATCTCCAGATTAATGAGAACTGAAATCCAAAGAAAGTAGGGAAAAAGAGTATGTAGCTGTCCTCAATCAATTCAAGTCACCAGACCTGGATAAATGACATCTTAGCTTGCTAAAAGAAATGGAAGATATTAAGTTACCAAGGATATTTTTTAAATCATGGAGTATAGTAGAGATGCCACAGGACTGGAACCAGTCAAATGTACAGATTCTCAAAAAAGAGGAAGAGAATATTTTTTTTTTCACACTGTGGCCTAATAAGCTACATTACACTAATAAGCTAGATTACACTATTAAATATGGAACATATTAGGAATTCAAAATCGTCACTTTCACAGAAATTATTGCTAATAGATTATATGGGAATGGAAATGGATGAGAAAATGGATGTTTATATTTTATGGAATATGTATTAATCTTCCCAATAAAAGGAATCATTTATGAGCAATTAAGAAAGGGGTGATCAATATGAGCCAGCATAGGCTCATCAAAACAAATTGTTCTAGATCAGTTTTAATTCCTTTATGTGACAGTATTGCTAGATTATTAGATCATAGAAATGACATATACTTGCTGTATTTCAGTAAAACATTTGAAAGAATCTCTCATAATATTCTTGTGGATGAGGTGGGAAAATATGCTATAGATAATAAAAGAATTCAGAACTGAACTGGTTGGTAGATTCAAATGTGAGTGGTTCACCTTAAATAGTAGTGGATCAATCTTGAGAGGTCTCTAATAAAGGGCAACAGAGTTTTGTACTTGTGAAGATGTTTATCAGTGACTTAGCTGCAAGAATAAGTGACATCCATATTAAAGATATAAATTATACAAAGCTGAGGAGTATAGCTAATACCCTGGGTGACAGGATTAGAAGCCTAAAAGACAAGCTAGAACTATAGACAAAATCTAATAAGAGAATGAGGAAATCTGAAGTCCTACATGAGGGACTTTTAAAAAATCAATTCACAAGTACAGGATGGAAGAAACTATTAGTCAGCACTTTATGATAATTAAAAAAAAGACCAAGGGTATTCTGTAAAGTGAAAGTTCAATAGGAATTAAGAAGAACTGCTTTGTAAATAACATTTTCTGGTGTTCAGTTTTCATGGAAGCCTAAGACATTAATGTGGTTTTAGAGTGCATTAACAGCATGCAAATATCCAGGAAAAGAGAGGTAAATCCTGTTGTATTCTTTCTTGTCCAAAAAATATAATTATTTTCAGTTCTGAGCAGTATATTTTAATGAAATCAAAAAGTCAAATATTAAGTGTCTGAGTGCTAGACATACAAGATACAACAACAAAAAAATTAGTCCTTGACCTTAAAAAACTTCCATTCCATCAGTAAAGACAATATTTAAGTGTATAAAAAGCTAATAAATAAATATGAAATAATTTTGGGGAAAAGAACAAGTAACTGAAAGGTAAAATTCAGGAAAAGTTTCATATAGAAGATGAGGCTTGTGCTTAGCTTTACAGAAGGCAAGGAGAAAAAAAGTATTACTGACCAGGGCAGGGGGGGAGGCGCCCCGAATCCTGCACAAAGGTATAAATATGGTAAATAGAATGTTGTACATAATAACAGCAAGGAGTCCAGGTTGGCTGGTAGAGTACATAAAGGTAAACAATGTATGTTAAAGTAAAGATATGGACAAGCTGAGGCAAATGGGTGGGGCAGCAACTAGGATTGTGAAATGACCCAACATAATGCCATAAGGATTAATGGGGCAGGGGGTTATCTGGAGAAGATAATGTTCAGGGGTGATATTATGTCTGTCTCCAAGAATGTGAAGGTTTATCACATGGAGGAGGTTAATTAAACTTATTTTCCTTGGACTCCAAAAATAGGACAAGAAGCATTGGATGGAATGTGCAGAGAGTGAAATTTCAGCTTCATCTAATGTTGATCTTCTGAACAATTCCATCTGTTCAAAGGTCAGGGGAGCTGCCTTGTGAGTTCTTCAGCAGTAGTGGTCTTCAAGAAGAAACTGAATTTGCAATATAGCATAATATTCCTGCTAAGATATAGGTTGGACTAGATGGCCTTTGAGATAGATCCCTTCCAATTCTATGATTCTGTAGTTATACTATTTCTACGGAGACTATTCTAAACCAAACATTTCTCTCCCTGACTCCTTTATTAAGTTCTAGGTCTTCACTTGCAGATACTTGTTTGATATCTCTGCCTCCATGTACTGGCATTACCCCAAGCTCATCATGTTCAAAGGTTAAAACATTATCTAATACTCTAAAACTACTCTGGTACTAGGCAGTTAGATGGCACAATGGATAGAGTCCTAGACCCAACTTCAAATGTATCCTAAAATACTTACTAGCTATGCCACTCTGGGCAAACCATAACTTCCATCTACCTTTCAGTTTCCTCATCTGTAAAATGTGAATATAATAGCACCAAACTCCTAGGGTTGTTGTGAGGATAGAATAAGGCATTAGTAAAATACTTTACAAACCTTAAAGTAAAATACACACACACACACACACACACACACACACATGTATGTATGTATATATGTATACATACATATATAAATTACTATTATTACTGTTATTATCATCAGCATTACATTTCAACCTCTCTTATTTTAACAGGAGGCACTATTCTTCAAGTTCTATACAAATATCAATAAAACAGAAAAATAAAAATTCCAGCTCACATTTATATGATTCTATAAAGTTTGTATTGCTATACAATATGTAAAAATACATTTTATTTGTCTATTACTATAACCCTGTGAAGTAGATAGTATCATTATTCACATTTTTCAGCTGAAGATACAAATTCAAAAGATAAGTGACTTACCCAGTACCACATAGTAAGCAGGAAGACCACAAATCCAGGTCTTTCTGGTTCCAAGTCCAGTGCTTTATCCACTATGACACACTATCCTTAAACCATTTGGTACCATCCTGCTGGGCCAAAGACATGAAAAATAGTACTAAAAATATGCAATTATTTTAGCCAGTGATGAAATTGTCTTGTTTTCCCCATTCAATGTTCCCTTTTACTTCAGAAAGAATAATACCCAGGTTAGATACCGATGGATGGTTATGATTCTTCTTGATTTAAATAATACAGAAACAAGATCTGAATTCAGAACTTGAATAATTTGACCATTATATTATCAAAATTTAATTTCCAATTGTTTCCCAGTCCTAGACAATGCATTCCTCCAGGAGCTGGAATAAAGATGGTGTTCACTCTTTGAATGTGTCTTTAGAAACACGGTTGAGGGGAGAGTTTTAAAAGCTGTAGATTAATTGAGGCCACCAATCCCAAACGAGGAAAGAGAAGTCTTTGTTAAAATGTCTACATTTAGATTTTTCTCTACTATAGTGGCAAGAAAGGGAACTAAGTATTTGCTGCTTGAACGAGTTTATGCTCCAGGACAACGTGATTTGCAAAGAAACTCAATGGCTTTGGAAGGTATTTTTGTATGTGTGTGTGTGTGTGTGTGTGTGTGTGTGTGTGTGTGTTTTAATTCAGGCCCCCTTTGAGATGCTGTCTTAATTTCCTCCCAGCTTTTCAAAGCTATGATTTTCATCTGTTTCTGGCAATCTCCAGGGGCAGCTTGTTGAGAGGGAGGGCTTTCAGTTCCTCTTCTCATCTTTCTTTCTTGTTCTTTCTGTGCTCTGAACAATGGGGAGAGGACAGGGGGTAACAAGCCACCCACAGAAACTCTCCTGAGTTATATCCCCCTAAACTGTGCCTGGAAGACCAAAGCAGGGAAATGAGATTCACCAGCTAAATTCAAAGCAGAAATAAGCAACTAGAAGGTCGAAAGAATCCAGAGAGGAAATTCAATTCCCAAATTAGCTAAAGAAAGCTGGGAACAACAGGGAAGCAGAGACTTGCTCAAGAGCTCAGGAGGAAAGCCATGAATCACTAGATGGCCAGAAAGATCACTGGACTGTGGCTCTTGGCTTTTTCGATGGCTGCACTAATTCCCTCCTTCCATCACTGATGTGCAGTCCTTTGATAAGCTGTGGCCCAGAGTACCAACTGGAAAGAGATAGCTTAAGTCCCCAGACTTCATGCCTATCAGTATGACTTGATTGAAAATTAACAGGATTGCTCAGGAACTGATTTCTGAACTTTCAGGAGCTGTGACTACCTATGATTTGGTTTTAATACCATAATAGTCTTCTTTACTCTCACAGAGCCTATTAGTCCCACCATAGCAGAGATTGCCTTGAATTAAAGCTTTGTGTCTCTGATGAAAAAGGTTTAGGTACCAGTTCCCGACTGCTCTCAAATATGCCCAAGTGCCTCCCCATCCTGGAAAAAACCCACCATACCATCTCTTTAAACTATTCCTTATTCTACATACTTACTTTCTTTCTCAGCCAGACTCCTAGGAAAAACTGTCTACGCTCACTGCCTCCACTTCCTATCCTTTTACTCACTCCTCGAACCTTTGAAATCTGATTTCTAACCTTATACTTTGACTGAAATGTCTTTCTCCAAAATTCCCAATGATCTTCTGTCAGATTGGATGACCTTTCTTCATTGTTCTTCCTCCTCAGTTTATATGTTGTATTTAACAATGTTTCTTCCTGGACCTCCTGGATAATCTCTCCTCTTTGGTTTTTGTAACTGTTCTCACAGTTCTCCTCCTACTTGTCCAACCCTTCTTCAGCCTTATTCCTTTTTTTTATTCTTTCTTTCTTTTTTTGTTTTATTTATTGGTTTCTTACTTTTTTAAACTTTGTGTTCCAAATTCTCATCTTTCCTCCCTGTCTTCCCCTGAAGAACTCAAGCAATTCAATTTAAGTTATATACATAGCAGACAAAAAATTTTAGAAAAAGGAACTAATGGGGACAGCTAGGTGGCACAGTGGATAAAGCATCAGCCCTGGATTCAGGAGAACCTGAGTTCAAATCCGACCTCAGACACTTGATGCTTACTAGCTGTGTGACCCTGGGCAAGTCACTTAACCCTCATTCCCCTACAAACAAAAAAGGGAACTAACAACAAAATATATTTCTATCTGTATTCAGATACCATAAGTTCTTTCTCTGTAGATGGATTGCATTTTTCATAAGACCATCTGAGTTGTCTTGGATCATTGCATTGCTGAAAATAACTAAGTCATATGCAGCAGATCATCTTACAATATTGCAGTTATTTTGTATACAGTACATTTCACTTTGCATCAGCTCATGTACGTCCAGGTTTTTCTGATAATGTTCTGCTCATTAATCTTTTTATATAGTAACTACATTCATATAGTAATTTAAAGGGAGATTTCCTTACAAAACACCCATGAAGTTGATTATTGCAACAACAATAATAAATAACATTTATATAGTACTTTATACCTGACAAAGAATTTTCTTCACAATAAACCAGCAAAGTAACATCATTGTTGTTTTCTTTGTCTTACATTGCTCTTGCCTCTGCTTCAAGTATTTTCCCAGTCACTACTGCTCTGTTTCCCTCTACCCTATTCACTCCCTATGATATATACTCTATTTTCTATCTTCTTTTACCCTATCCCTCCTCAAAAGTGTTTTGCTGCTGACTGTCCCTCCCCCAATCTGCCCTCCCTTCCTTCACCCTTCCCCCCATATCCCCTTCCCCTCCCACTTCCCTACAGGGCAAGATATATTATTATACCCACTTGAGTGTGTATGTTATTCCTGTTTTGAGCCAATTCTGATGAGAGTAAGGCTCATTCACTCCCCTGCTCCTCCCCAGTCTTCTCTTCCATCCCATAAGATTTTTCTTGCTTCTTTTATGTGAGATACTTTACCCCATTCCACTTCTCCCTTTCCCATTCTCTCAGTACCATCCTCTCACCCCATAATTTTATTTTTAAAGATGTTATCATCAGGCAGCTAGGTAACACAGTGGACAAAGCACCAGTCCTGGACCCAAGAGGACACTACCCCAAACCCAGCCTCAAACATAAGACACTCCCCAAGTGCTTGACCCTGGGTATGCTACCCAACCCAGACTGCCCCACAAAAATTCCAATAAACAAAAAATAAATGCTTTATAGATATCATCACTTCATAATAAATTCCCATCTGTGCCCTCTGTCTAAATTTATTACTTTCAGCTGTCCTAATACTAAGAAAGTTCTTATGAGTTAGAAGTATCATATTCCCATGTAGGAATGTAAACAGTTTAACCTTTTATCATTATTTATAATTTATTTTTCCTGCTTACCTTTTTATGCTTAAAGTAAAATTTTCTATTCAGTTCAGGTCTTTTCATCATGAATGCCTGAAAGTCCTCTTTTTCATTGAAGTCCCATTTTTTCCCCTGAAAGATTATATTCAGTTTTTCTGGGTAGGTGATTGTTGGTTGTGATCCCAATGCCTTTGCCCTCCAGAATATCATATTCCATGCCCTCCTGTCCTTTAAAGTAGAAGAGGCTAGATCTTGTGTTATCCTGACCGGGGCTCCACAGTACTTGAATTGTTTCTTTCTGGCTGCTTGCAATATTTTCTCTTTGACCTGGGAGCTCTTTAATTTTACTATAATATTCCTGGAAGTTTTCATTTTGGGATCTCTTTCAGGAGGTGATCGGTTGATTTTTTCAATTTCTATTTTACCTTCTGCTTCTAGAAATCAGGGCAATTATCCCTGACAGTTTCCTGGAAGATGATCTCTAAGCTCTTTCCTTGATCATGGTTTTCAGGTAGTCTATTAATTTTCAAATTATCTCTCCTGGATCTATTTTCCAGGTCACCTGTATGTCCAAGGAGATATTTCACATTGCCCTCTATTTTTTTCATTCATTTGGATTTGCTCTATTGTGTCTTGGTTTCTCATAAAGTCATTAGTTTCCATTTGTTTAATCCTAATTCTTAAGCAATTATTTTCTTCAGAGAGCTTTTCCATTTGGCTTTCCAAGCTGTTGACTTTTTTTTTCATGACTTTCCTGCATCACTCATTTGTTCCTCTACCTCTCTTACTTTATCTTCAAAGTTCTTTTTGAGTACCTCTATGGCCTGAGACAAATTCATATTTTTCTTAGAAGCTTTGACTTTTTAATCTTTTTCTGAGGGTGTATTTTGATCTTCTTTGTCACCAAAGAAATTTTCTATGGCCTGCATTTTTTTTCTGTCTATTCATATTGCTAGTCTATATCTTGACTTTTAACTCCTTCTTAAAGTGGTATACTGCTCCCAGGATACACAGTTCCAAGTTTCTGGGGGTCCCCGGTGGTTCAATTTAAGGAGAGGCAGGTTCTCCACTCACCTAGGCTTTGCTCTTATCTGTAAATAGCCCCGGGCTTGCTTGTTCTTTAACTTGGAAACAAGATTCTGTTTCACTGTGGTTGTAAGCTCTGGGCAAGCCTGTGTCCCTCCCCAACCTGGGCCGCCACCACTCAAGACTGCTTCCTGGTTCCCAGCATGGACAAGACTACTGAGCTCCACCTCAGTGCCAGTTGAGTCCACTGTAATCTCCCCTGGCCAACTGCTCGACCTTCTCACCAGACTGTGAGCTGAATTCCAGAAAAAGCCACCACTACAGCCAATTCAGAGACTCTGGAAGTCTCTTTCTCTGGCGCAGTTCACCTGAGACTGGGGCTGGATCTGTTCGTGGGGCCTGTGTCTGAGCTCCACTCCCACCCAGGTACAAGAGACCTTTCCTGCCAACTTTTTTAAGCCATCTTTGGCTGGAAAATGATCTTACTCCATTCTTTTGTGGGTTCTTCTTTCCTCCCCCGTCTTGGCTCTACCTTCAGCCTCCTTTCTTAATTTACATCATGCTAGCTTAGTGTGGGTGTTTCCCACATGGAACTGATCTGATCAGTCAGTCAGTATCTCTGTCTCTTTGTCTCTGTCTCTCTCTCTCAGTTTAATTATTATCTCTATTCAGATGACTCACAGATCCAGACTCAGTCTTCTCCTGAACTTTAATCCTGCATTACCAATTTTCTGTTGAACATTTCAAACTTATGTCCAGGAGATATCTCAAACTCAATGTATCCAAAATTCTTACTTCCCAAACCCTCTCTTGCTCCAAGAGCCCTCATATCTGTTGAATAAGACACAATTCTTCTAATCTCTCGCAATCAGGAACTTGGCATTTTTCTCAACTCCTCAATCTCCCTCAGCCCCTAGATCCAACCAGTTGACAAATTTATGTTTCTGCTTACATACCATTCCTCTTATCTGACCCCTTCCCTCTTTCCTATAGTTTAAACCTTCATTAGGGCCTATTCACTCTTTCCTTAGATTAGTGTAATGGCCTCCTAATTGGTCTCTCTGGCTTAAATGTCTTCCTATATCAGTTTATCCTCCATGATGCTAAAATATGATTTTCACTAAATGCAGATCTGACCATGCACCTCCACTATTCAACCTCCAGGAGCTTCCTAGTACAAGTAGAATCAAAGGTAAACTTTCTTTGTCTAATCTATTTGCTGAATCATCTTTCTACCTTAACATCTCATATATAGGTTCCCTTCTCATGGCTGCCATCCTGGCTTTGGACATCATTGCCTCATACCTGGACAATGGCATGACTCATTGATCTCCCTAACTCTTACCCCCATTCCATTCAGTCCTCTACTCAGCTACCAAGGTAGTTTTTCTTTTTTTGCATTTATTTATTTTAATTTTTCTCCATTACATGTAAAGATATTTTTGAGTTCCAATTTTTTCTCCCACCTTCCCTTCCCTCCCTGCTCCAAAGTCAGTAAGCAATTTGATATAGGTTATATATTATAACCATGTTTGACATATTTTCACATTAATCAAAACAAAAGGAAAGAAAAAAATGCAAGAAAAATAAGAACAATAACAAAAAAGCAACAACAAAAATGAAAATAGTATGCTTCAGTCTGCATTCAGACTCCATAGTTCTTTTTTTGAATGTGGAGATCATTTTCCATTATAAATATTTTGGCATTGTCTTGGATCATTGCATTGCCAGGAAAAGCCAACTTCATCACAGTTGGTCATCACAAAATGTTGTTGATACTGTGTACAATGTTCTCTTTGTTCTGCTCATTTCACTCAGCATCAATTCATGAAAGTCTTTCCAGGTTTTTCTGAAATCCAAAGTGGTTTTTCTAAAGCACATGTCTGACCATGGCATCTTCCTACCAAATGGGCTCCAGTGGCTTCTTATTAACTTGAGTTTATAAAATATAAAACTTTCTTTTTTTCTGACATTTAAATCTCTTCATAATCCAGTACCTTCCTAGCATTCCGGTCTTCTTATGCTTTAGCCCATTCCCTCTATAATCCAGCTATAATCCTGCTTTATCTGCTGTATCTGGAACAAGATCAGGGGAGGGGAAAATCTTCACACTGACTATTTCCATGCCTAGAATGCTCTGTTCCCTCACATTCACCTCTTAGTTTTCCCTGACTTCCTTTAAAATTAAGCTCAGATCCTGCCTTCCACCAGAGGCCTTTCCTCATCCCATGTTACTACTAATAAAGTAGTAGCTATAGCAGCTATGGATTTAATTGTGACATCATGAGCCATCCCAAAGATTTATAAGACTCAGTGACTCAGTTTCCTATGTTTTATTAAAACACTATGAGGCCACAGGGAGAATACCACAGGAGGGAAAAAAAAAAAGGTATCTCTCCTAGGGGGGAAGAAAGATGGTTATATTTATAGTAGGCTCCCTTCATTATCCTCCTTAAGTAGGTACAGGGGAGAGTTTATCCTAATTATCTATAATCCCTTTTAGCTGTTATTAATTAGAGCTCAGGTCTTAGAGCTCGAATATCTGTTAACCCTTTTTGGCCTCCTCCATCATTAGGGCCTTTCTCTCTGTTATTACTTTCCACTAGTCTGTATTGTATGTATTTTGTATGTACTCAGTTACTTATATGTTGTCTCCTCCATGAAAATGTAGGCTCTTTGAAAACAGAGATTTGATTCTTTTTCTTTGCTTCTCTACCACTTACCACAGTATATGGAACATAGCAAATGTTTTTTTTTTAAATTCTAACGGACAAAATGACAACTTATTTTCTTTTATATATATATATATATATATACATATATATATGTATATATGTATATATATATATCCTTGTTTCCACCATTAGAACCTAAGATCTTTATAATTAGGGATTATTTTATTTATTGTATTTGTATCCCCCAGTGCCTAGTAATGTGCCTGTCACACTGTAGGCACTCAAAGAATGCCTATTAGTGAATTGACTAAAGGTGACCCTAGATTCTCAAAATCTTAACCAGTAGAGTGCCAGATCTTTCAGGTCCTACATAAACCTGGAAATGCTTTGAGTATGCACCAAGTAATAGATTACATATTTTTTTCATTTAAGGATTACGATGATTAAGATCCTCTTCACCATGTTATCTACGGGGTGATGAAAATGTTTGGCTAAAACTCTCAAACATGATCATTAAAATATCAGAGGGTTGTGATTTGTATTAAAGTACTATACCAATACAATCATTACTCCTTTAACCATAGTTACATAATGATTACCCATACAACCCAATGTATAAAATTGGCTTTTAACATGTGGAATTAATTGCTACTGTGGTGGATTTTCATAGCAGTCAAATAGAAGGCTCCACTGCTGTAAGAAAAGGTAGTGATATATATGGTTGGTCTTTAGCATCCATACTGCCCACAGGCAGAAAAAAATGGATCAGAGCAGTGATTCCTGAAAATCCTTTTTCCAGTATTTCAATTGTGTGATGACTCTATGGAGAATTAGTTCACTGGAAACAAGCAGACTGTCATTTGCCAGTCAGCAACAAAGTAATATCTCAAAAAACCTTTCAGAAACCAATATTGGCAAAAGGGAAAGGAAGATAGAATTAGGGAAGAAGTCTGAAATTGGAAAGTAATTACAAAAATAATGATGGAATTCCTACAGTTTATTAGATACTTTTCAAATTCCTTAGTCTGTCATTCAAGGCTCTCAAAAGACTGGGCTCAATGTACCTCATTGCCTCTGACTCCCTATTATGCCCCTACATAAGGCCTCACTCTAGTCAACAGCCTATTCATCATCCCCAACCTACAGCTTTCACTGCTCTGCCTTTAATCATATGATTTATTCAACAGGACACGTTTCCCTCCTTTCCTCCATTTCAACAATACCCATCCTATGAGACTGAGCTCATCTTTCAACTTCTCTGTCCCACATCACTCAAGGTCACTCCAGGTCCACACTTTGTTGTGCTGGACCTTAGTAAAATAAAGTTCCTTACATTGAGTCACATAGATCAGGGGAGGGGAAAAGGGAGAGAAGGAGGAATATAGTGTTATGTACATGTATCCGTCAGGGATATCAACATGTGCTATAGTTGCCAGACTACTCTGTCAACATGTGCTAGGATTGTCAAAGGTGGTCATTTTTTTGTCATAATCCTAGAGTATGTATGTGTATGGAAATAATAGGAATTATAAAACAGTGGGAAATAGTATGAGTGTTTCTCAGAGCCTCAAAAAGACTAAGTGGAAATGTCACTATGGATGGAAAGGAAGTGTCCGGAATACTACCTATACCCAAAGAACAGTCAGCTCAGCATACCCAAACTCATCATGTTATTTCTCCTGTCTGAGCTTTTGTTGGATTTTATTCCTTCACCAGGAATGCCAACTTTTGCCCTTTTCATTTACCCCAAACATGCATTCATCTGTTTGGGTTGAATTGACATCAATGAAAGTCATTTTAGGAATAAGACCAAATATGTGAGGTGGTAAGGAGTTTTCAGTAGTGTCAACTAAGTCTCAAAATTGCAACACGTTGAATCTGAGGCTAGGTACAGGAGTTGGTGAATGCAGCCATTAAAAAAAGAATCTTTACAGAGCCAGCACAAAAGGGGGTGTGTGTAGTGGAAGGTGAGGGCAGAGATGGAAAACAATAATCTATAAGCAAACCAAAGGTCAGAAATACTGCAGATATACACTTCAAAGAAGGGTTTGAATTTAAGCAAAAGCCTTGTGATTCATCCCAGTTCTTCACTTATCAACAAGAGCCAATCCCTCCTGCTCAAACAAAGGGCAGTCAAAAATCTGTTTCTCACATTTGAGATTGGAGCTGTTTTTATTCCCTGACTTGTTTTCCCCTGACACAGAGCAAAGTGTCACAGGCAAGAAAGGAGGCTCATCAGGGATTCTTACTGTCCTTTGAACTGACAAGATGTGTCTGAGGGAGGAAAGAGACAAGAAGGATTGATCTCAAATATGGCCCAGTGGGGTAATAAAATAGTTGACTGTCAATGAATGTTTTGGGGTTGAGTAGGAAGTGATCTACCAAACCTCAAAATGTCTCCTGGTCTGTCCTGAAATTTCTCAGAGTTAGGCTTAAGTTAAAGCAGATGAACTCTTTGGGGTTAGGAGGGCTAACCCTTTTAGCTAAGATTCAGTAATGCTAGCTATAAAGAAGCATCTGATGGTAGCAATGGACAGAGGGCCAGGTTTGGGAATTAAGAAGACTAGAATTCAACTTCTGATTCTGAAATATAGGAACCATGTGGCCATAAGCAATTCAGTCAACCTCTCAGTGCCCCGGGCCAATGCTCTAAGGCTCTAGATTACAAATTCTCAATCTGCTTGAGTGGAGTGAGTTTTCATACTGGGAGCCCCCCATATGGATAAAATCATAGGATAGCGCTCGCGCGCGCGCACACACACACGCACACACACACACACACACACACACACACACACACACACACTTAGTACTAGCTTGAAAATTTAGATATTTCATTGTATCTCATTTCACCCCAGTAACCCCATAAACTGCATAACAATGTTACAGCTCAGCATAAATTAATTTTTCCAACTGGCTTCTGTCATGAAAAGAACGTTATGTGAAAAGGAGAAGAGGGTCTGGAAATTATCTTAAAAGACAATCTAGGAAGGCCTGTTCTTAAGGAAATAAATTTTCAAAGAGTTCATGGCAAATATAAATATGAAATTGATGGCAGAGATTATAAAAGAATAGAGTTCAAGAAGATGGGACACTCTATAAAAATGAAATTGTCAATCACAAATGGTTCAGACCGACCATGCAGTCAACAAGCATTTATTAAATGTTTATCAGGTTCTGGGCACTGTGCAAGGCACTAAGAATACAAAAGGGAAAAAAATGAAATAGTTCCTTCAAGAGCCTATATTCAATGGGGGAAGACTACATGAATAAAGAGAATTCTAAACAAAATAAGAATATACAAAATAAATAAAACACAAGGTAATTTTTTTGGAGGGCAGCGTTATAATTTGGAGGAAGTCAATAACAGTTCAACTTAAGAAGTAAGAGATGAATTTTAAAGGGAAGAGTAAAGAAAATAATGCAGATGTTTATGATGGACAGACTGTGCAAAGCCAAATGTTGGGAGATAGAATGTGCTGTGTGAGAAACATATCACATAAGAAGTAACTGATTAAAAGAACTATTGATATGTAGCCAGGTGAAGATGCAAGGTGAACATAATAATAGTCTTCATTTATTTGAAGGGCAGTCATTTGAAAGAGGGTTTTATTCAAAACATTTAAGGAAAGGAGAAGGGAATAAAGAACTCCTTCATGATAAAGTAAAACATCTGGACAATGAGAAGGTTATGTAAGCTTCTATGGAGGAATATCACAAAGGTCTAAGAGGAAAAATAAATGACAATATGTTTCAAATTAAAAAAAGAAAGAGGGCTTTGACTTTTGTTTGGTCTCACAAGACAAAACCAGAGAGGGAGCTGCAAAGAGATTAAGTTAGGCTTTATTGTGAGGAAAAACTTCCTAACAATGAATGCTACCAAAAAGTAGAATAAATTTCCTTGAATGGCAGTGAATTTCCTTCCTGGGACATCAGAAACAGAATGCAGATGATTCCTTGTCAGGTACATTACACGGATTCAGAGAGTGATTAGACTAGTTGGACTCAGAGGTCCCTTATAATTTAACTTCTGCAATTCTCAACAACATAAAGGGCTATTTTGATTGTACTAAAAAGTCTGTGAAGGGGCATCTAGGTGGTGCAGTGGATAGAGCACCGGCCCTGGATTCAGGAGTACCTGAATTCAAATCCGGCCTCAGACACTTAACACTTACTAGCTGCGTGACCCTAGGCAAGTCACTTAATCCCAATTGCCCTGCCCAAAAAAAAAAAAAAAATCTGAGAATAGGGATTAGTCTAGAAGAAGACCAGAAAAGTAGGCTGGCTGGAACCAAACTGTGCATAATAGAGGTAACAGAGTCATTGACAAACATATCTGTGCTTTAGGAAACTCAGTTTGGCAAGTGTGTAGGTGAATTGGGATGGATGTACTGTTAACAGATAAAGGAGAGAAGGCAGAACCTAGATTTTGTTTCTTTTTTTGTTTCTGATAATAATATTTTTCAAAATTAGAAAGATTAAAACAAATATGTTAACAACGAATTAAATCCCATGATAAGTGAAAAGATAGTTTTTTTTTTTTAAATAGCCATTTTAAAGCTGTTCCAAGTCACCATGTGTTGTTGTTGTTCAGTTATTTCCATCATGTCCAACCCTTCATGACCTTATTTGGGGCTGTCTTGGCAGTGAAACTGGAGTGGTTTACCATTTCCTTCTCCAACTCATTTTTCAAATTAGAAAACTCGGACAAGTAAGGTTAAGTCACATAGCAAGGAAGTCTCTGAGGCTGGGTTTGAACTCAGGAAAATGAGTCTTCCTGATTCCAACCCCAGTGCTGCTCTATCCACTGCACCAACTATCCACACTCCAGTCACCAGATAGAGTCAGGCAAAATTAATTTTAACACTGGTTTTATCCAAAAATGTTTTATTTTTAGTGCTCTCTTTTCAGAATTCAGGTAGTATTCTTCAACCATTGGTCCTCTATGACATGCATTAATTAGAGGTCTTTTAAAAGTTGTGGGCTTTTAAAAAATGTATTTATTAAATAAAATGTTCTCCTGGTTCTGTTTGCTTCACTTTATATCACGTCACAAGAATCTATCCAGGTTTTTTTCTGAAACTATTCCTTTTGTCATTTATTGTAGCACAATAAGAATGAATAACACACATATGCCATATTGTTTGGCCATTCCCCAAATGAAGAATAGTTCCCTGTTTTCTTTGTTATCACTAAAAAGAGCTACTATAAGCTCATATATAGATGTCTCCTTTTCAGGTTTTTTATGTAAATGGTATTTTTTATAATTACATGTAAAGATAGTTTTTTATAAAATTTTGAGTTCCAAATTGTTTTCCTCCCTTTCCCCCTCCTCAGGATGACAAGCAATTTGATATAGGTTATACATGTATGATCTCAGAATTGCTTCAACTTGAATTTGAAGCCTTTATTTTATATGGAATATACATATCATTCCATATACCGAAGGGGGAAAAACATGAATTCAGAAAACACAGATAAGTTAATTTGACAACATTAATCCCTGGCAAAAAAAAAGCCTCATGCTGATTTCCATAGGTAATATGTAGCATGACAGAATAAGGTTTCAGCACAATCCCAGAAAGATGAAACAATGTCTTAAAAACAATAGTCAACAATCATTTATTAAGTACTTACTATGTGCTAGGCACTATGCTTATAAATACAAGTGTAACCCCACGCCCAAAGTCTATAGGTCAGGCACTTAATGATACAGATAAATGTCCATGCCTTCATGAGGGACAAGGACAGAGCTGTTAAGAATGAGAGAGGAGGGGCAGCTAGGTGGCGCAGTGGATAGAGCACTGGTCCTGGAGTCAGGAGGACCTGAGTTCAAATGTGGCCTCAGACACTTTACACTTACTAGCTATGTGACTCTAGGCAAGTCACTTAACCCCAATTGCCTCACAATAACAAATAAATAAATAAAAAAGAATGAGAAAGGAGAGCTCTTCAGGTCTCTTCAAGCTTCTGGGTTTCAATGAGTCTTCTTCCAGTAGCCCAGTTCCTTTGGAATTTGGGTCCTTCTGGCTTCCAGCTTCAAGAGAGAAAATAGAAGGTACCAACCTGACTTCAGGTTGCTGAAGGGAAAAATTTAGGAAAGAAGCTGACATGAGAGGAACTGTCAGTCTCCATCAAGTCCCAGTCACCAGACTGCTGCACTAGAGACTTTAACTTGCATGAAATCTAGAAGTCTCTATTGTTTGAGCTGAGTTAACTCTCTGCAAATGAGAAAGCTCCTTCACTCTATATTATCTGATATATATTCTCCTATCTATACTTTCTCTGATTTCTGTGTTGTTTGACATGGATAAGTGAATTTCATGGCTACTTATCATATGTGTTCACTGTAAAAACAAAAGATATTCAGTGGGAAAGGAGTTAAGCTTTGAAGATAGGGCTGGGAGTCCTGTTTTTCCCCAAACTGGAGCATCCAGAAGTTAGCTTTAACCTAAAAGTCACAGATCTTAGACTAACAATATTTAAGGATATAGAGAGACATAATTCTAGCCTAGTACCTTATTTTTCTGAGAACAGAGTGGCTTCCAACCCCAACTTCCCACTCCTCCCCCTAACAGGAATGAATGTCTCCCTTAAAGAAGAGTGAGGGAAGGGGGCAGCTAGGTGGTGCAGTGGATAAAACATCAGTCCTGGATTCAGGAGGATCTGAGTTCAAATCCAGCCTCAGACACTTGACACTTACTAGCTGTATGACCCTGGGCAAGTGACTTAACCCTCATTGCCCTACAAAAAAAATAAAAGGCGGGGGAGAAGATGCTAGAGATATCTATTCTGTCTCCCTTAGTGTCACAGAATGATACCATGTTATACATGGCAGGGGGGAAGCCCACATAACACAGGATAAAAAAGAGGTTCTTCTGCCCTCAAAAAGCCAACTTTCTAATATGGGAAGACTTCATTTAGAAGGAAGCTGAAAATTGGAGGAGGGATTCAATAAAGTCAAGTGTAGAGCCCAGAGAATAATGGAGATATGACTGGCTTGTGTAGTTTCCTTAAAATGGAGTTTCTGGGAGGAATCAACTAACAGAAAGGGCCACATGGTGTCATTAGCTTCTAGGAGGAGGATGCTTGGGGAGGCAGGGTGAAATTCTGGGCTAAGAAGGCTGCTGTAGCATAGTGGAGAAAGTCTGCAGAATCAGATGCATAGCCAAGAGAGGAATGAAGAAATGAAGAAGAAATTTAAGAGATAATGGTAAAGTACCATGAGAAACATACATACATACATATATGTGTGCATGTATACATACATATGCATACAATCATGCATGCATATATTTAGATATATATGTATATTTGTTTGTTTAAAATCAGCTGTTGAAATTCAGGGCATAGAAAGGTATGGTAAGACATCAATTCAAATGAAAAAGATCTGGGTTTTTAAGTTGAATATAAACTCAGCAGAAGTCAACAATATTTTCCATAAAAATAGTGAAATCATAGCTGCATTAATAGAACTATGTCACTCAGATCAGATGAAATAACAATGCCACTGTACTCTGCTGAAAAGATCAACTACAGAGTTTTACTTTCAAGTCTGGGTACTACATCAGAAATAAGGGTCACTTGGCTGGATGACTGTTGGAGGCTGGTGAGAGGATTCTCACTCAGGTAAAGTTTGATAATGTCACTTCCAACTGTGAGATTATGCAATGAACTGTACTCTATTCAGAAAAGGATGGCCAGAACACCATGGAAACCGTGACATTTGAGCACATTTGAATATACTAGGGATATTTCACTTGGATACAAGAAAAATTGAGGGTCTGTGTTGGAGGGGGTACTGTTAATTGTATTCAAATGTTTGATGGTCTGTCATATAAAAAAGGAAAGAGATTTATTCTGCAATCTTTCAGCAGGAGTGGGGAGGAAGAATTTAGAGCCAACGAGTGGAAGCTATAAAGTAAGAGACTGATTTAAAAAAGAAATAATAAGCTTGCCCTATAATTCAATAGGATGTCCCAGTAGTAAATGGCTCCCCTAACATTTACAAGCATTAGAGTAAAAATTGAATGTCTGGCTTCCCACGGCTATTGTAGAATAAATTGTAAGGCATAGATGACCTCTTAGGTGAAGGCTTTCCTGATCTCTCTTAATTCCCATGTCTTCCCTTTGATGATTATCACCAATTTTATATATTTTGCTTGTTTATTCATAGTCATTTGTATATTAGACCCTCCCTTCTTAGACTTTGAGCTCCTTGATAACAGGGATTAACTTTTATATTTCTTTCTATTCCCAACATTTACCTAGTATATAATATATGCTTAATAAATGTTTGTTGAGTGACTGAACTAGATGGGTACCACTGGTGGACTGCTGAGCAGCTAGGATATAGCCTGAGATCTTTCAACACTTGGTAGTAAGAGTAGAGTTTGGAATAATTAATGAACCAAAAAGGGAGAGCTAAATTCTAAAAATGTTATACATACATATATATATATACACATATACATGTATACAGATGTACATGCATTTATATATATATATATATATTTATATACATACACATATATGTATGTATACCTACATACAGACATGTTACCTATGCAACAATTTTGCTTGAGGCTTCACCTGATTCTGGTCAGTTTCTTACTAGGGTTCAATCACTCATAAACTCCTCCTTAGACAGCTCTAAATCCTTTAGAGCTCGTTCCTCTT
The DNA here is from genome assembly GCF_019393635.1 of Dromiciops gliroides. Classification (NCBI taxonomy): domain Eukaryota; kingdom Metazoa; phylum Chordata; class Mammalia; order Microbiotheria; family Microbiotheriidae; genus Dromiciops; species Dromiciops gliroides. Next base: position 89,955,813 of record NC_057865.1, read on the forward strand.
TTTCTTTTTCTTTTCTTTCTTTTTTTTCTTTTTAGCATAGTAGCAACAGGAGTTATAAGCAAGTTAGGTGAATTCGTTCATATAAAGAGAAAGTTGGATAAAGAGATCTGGATGGGGAGGCAGCCAAAGTTAGCCTGCCTCTTTCCCCAAAAATTATGAGTTGAATCATTTGTCATTATCACCATTTCCCAGCCTTCCCCATCACTGTACATTTCTTCCCTTAATGAAGCCCCTTACCCTTCACTATGCTGATTGTCTCTTCCCTCTTCTCCCTAGTGAAAAAAACCCTCTTCTTATCCATCTATTAGCATTGTCACTTTTACAATTTTTTTCTTAAACACTTTAATGTACTTTAAGCTTGAAATATAATCACAAACCTTCAATGCTCCTTTATTATTAGAACATAATAAAACCTTACAAATTATAAAAGAAACACTGAATTAACAAAAAGCCCTGTGTTCTAAATTGAATCAATCTAAAAATACATAAAATTAGAAAAATTCAATTAGAAAAATTCAATTATTAAATAAAATTTTACATAATACATTATTTCAAGTTATCTGAAAATAATAACCTTATAAAGAGTATCTGAAAAGAAAACAATGTGGCCTAAAAAAGAATTAATTTCTTAGACTATAACTTGCCAGTCAACAAGCATTTATTAAATGTTATTATGTTCTAAATACTGTATTAAGTGCTAGGGGCACAAAGAAAGGTAATAGGGAGTCCTTGATCTAAAGGAGTTCACAGTCCAATGGTGAAGGCAATATGGAAATAATTATATACAAATAAGTACATACCATAAAAATTGGAGTTAATCAATAGAGGGAAGGAACTAGCAAAGGCAGGGGGTGAGACAGCAGTTGTCAGAAGAGAGAAGGAGGTATATACAAGAGACATTACAAAAGAGGAAGAGACAGGACTTGGCAACATATGTAGTATGGGGCGTGAGAGAGTGAGAAGTCAAAGTTGACACCTAACTTGTGTGATGTTTAAAAATCTAAATGTGTGGTCACCTTAAATTAAAAGCTTTAGCACCAGACTTTGGGCACAAAACATTTATTAAAGTACACCAGGTATTCACTCTGTGTTCCTCAAAGAAACAAAGGGGGGAATGTGGTAAAATAATGCAATTTTGCAGAGTCCAGGGGTCTGACTTGATTGATTTAGTAGTGTTTGAATTGGGTGTGAATAAGAAACTACTAAGCACCCATTTAAGATGATTAGATCTTGAGCCACACCTGGCTAGCCCTGTTAAACCTAGTCTAACTTGTCCAACCCTAAGAAGGAGTGTCCTCAGAGGCTGTGGACTGTGTCATCAACAGAAGACCAGTCTCAGCCACACAACTTGAAGGACCTCCCCTTTTGGGGGAGGGAGAAAAAAGTAGAAAAAAGGGACCCCAACAGGAAGTAGCTCTCTCTCTGGCCTTGAAGGAGCTTTCAGAGAGGACTGGAGACTGGCTGCCATAGAAATTATGGACCCCTGGTGGTGAGTTAATAAAATCCAGCTCTTTGAATTAGCTGAGCGGAAAGTGAGTTTGGGTTTTGAGACTGCCTTTGCTAGAGCCAGGGAGATTATCCATTTTCCTCTTTCTCTATTCCCTCATCCTTTACTTTTAATAAAACCTGATTTGTTTGTGGAAAAGAGGCTGTTAAGCTCTTTCTTATTGGCCTGGGAGAAGTAACTAAAAAGGGCAGTTCGGAGGGAAGGAAACTTTGGACCTAGAAGTCCCTCATTATTTCCCAAACCCCAATATTATGGTGAGCCACCCAATTAACTTTCTCCATATTAAATTTGGCCCCTATCATGGTGAGTCTAGGTGACTGGGAAGTCGGTGGTACCTTCGTCAGTAAATAGAAAGAAAGGAGGGTTTGAGTAAAAAGATAAGTTTTTAAAAGATGTGTATTGGGTATCAAATTTAAATTTCAATTGTTACAAACTGCACCAAGTCTTTTGGAACACTCTGTGTGTCTTTGTGGATGTGTGTATGTTACTCTATATACTTATGCCTATTTATATATTTGCCACTATAATTAGCAGAGTATATAATTATTTGACTGAATTTTCTTGTTGACAAAAGGGTGGTTGGTGAAAAAAATAATGTTATATAATAGCATGATCTAGATTGATTTCAATATAGTTTGTATTTTCTTTTCTTTTCTTTTTTTTTTTTGGTGAGGCATTTGGGGTTATGTGACTTGCCCAGGGTCACACAGCTAGTGTCAAGGGTCTGAGATTGCATTTGAACTTAGGTCCTCCTGAATCCAGGGCTGGTGCTCTATCCACTGCCCCACCTAGCTGCCCCCATGTATTTTCTACCTACACGTCAAGTATAGAAAGATTTTAAAATGCTACAAGTATTTAATTATCTTTCTGGTTGTTTAAATCCTTTTATTAATTAATGATAGTAATTCCCAGATAACAATCCAAATTCCCAAAAATTAAATTGGAATCAAGGCCAAAGGTCTTGGATCATAGGATCTAGAGCTGAAAGGGTCCTTAGACATCACCAAATCCAGCCCATCTCTTTCGAGATGAGGAAATTGGAGTTCATTCAGAAGTAACTGATTCAACAAGCATTTATCAAGCATGCACTACTGGGAAGGACAGACTATGTAAACAAATATAGAAAGACAGAGAGACTGAATTAACAGCTGGAAAGGCCCATCAGTATCAAAAACCAAAGCAATTCCAGCAAGGAATCAGGAAGCCAAGTAATACAAACAACTTCCTACCGTCTGTTACACTCAGTGAGTTAGGAAAAGCCAGATATCTATATAGATTGGCTATTTCAATTATCTTAACCCTCCTATAATGAACTTGATCTGGTTAAGAAGATGAGGGGAACCAAAGACCCAGATGTTATCCCAGGAGGTTGAACTTAATGGGTTTAAAAAATAGGTAGAGAACAGGAATAGTCCTAGCAACAGAATCTCATAGATTGGCCACAGCTGTGGGGAAATTGCCCACTTCTAAATAGGAGGCATTTGTGTCAAGGCCAAATAACAGATACTAAATAAAACAAAAGTACTAGAAACATGGCAAGAAAGTAATTAAGAGTAAGCATGCACTATAACTGTGTATGCTATAAAGAAGTCAGATTTATACTGTAACGATTGGAATAACGCCACCTGCTGGATACTAACTGTAGAAGAGTTCTGCCCATGAAGCGAAGGTCTTTGAGGGCAAGACCAGGAGTCTTTGGTATCAGGAAGTGACGCGGACTAGTGGGAGGAGGAAGGAGGAGACGGAGGCTCTCTTCCTTTTGGACTCTGGTGGAGAGCGGAGCTAGAAATGTGCTCTCCCTTTAATAGATAGGAATCTAGGCCTTTCTTTTTCTTTACCAAATTCTTATTCTCCTTAATAAATGCTTAAAAGCCTAACTCTTGCTAAAGCTTATAATTTATTGGCGACCACTCATTAGATATTTTAGACAGACTAGCTAGAATTTTAGCCCTTAACAGATGGCTGACCACGAAGAGGAAAGCTAAACCTCACTTCTGATCTTCTGGTTGGGTAAGAAATTTCCCCTACCCTTTAAACTGCTAAGTACTGGCGCACTGGCTGTGTTTTCCCTTTAAATTTTTTCGAATGGACCTTTTAAACTCCCTAATTACCCTATTTTTGATTTTAGTCTGTTTAACCAGACAAATGGGAGATAAGATCATGTTAATGCTTTGTTTTTGTGGATTTTCTATTTTTCTTTTTATTTTTGTTAAAAGAGCCAGCAACTTACTCACACAAGGAAATATCTCTCCCTCTCCCAACCATGCTTTTTCAGAGAAACCTGAAGAGATTCCCACAGCTTTTCCCAGTTCTAACTCTAATTGTTGCTCTAATTTTACATGCCTGGAGGCAATGACCCACCCTCTGGAAGCTTTTAATCCCCTAGCACCTAGAGGCAAAGTGGGGGAAGAGGAATCCAGGCCTGAGTTCAAAATCAAGTCTGATTCAAATTGCCCTGGTCCCTCCCCTCCTCTCCAGACCCCACCCTCTACTCCTCCCATGGCCAAGCCCATTGCTTCCCCTGCCTGGGAAGTCCAGAGATCTGATGCGCATGCTCAACTTTCTCTAACTACATTTGCAGCTTCAGGCTCAGCCCTTCCCCAGCCTGGCTGTGCTTCTGAAACAACCTTAGAAAACCCTTTAAATTCCAGATATGCTTGTTTTGTTCATAATTTTGCTAACCTGCTTTTGTCTTTAATTAGTAATCTTATAAAGCATTTGTATGGTGAAAAGACTGACAGACAATATAGAGGGGTTAAAGAAGAAAAACTTAAGTTGAATAAGAATGACAATCATCAACATAGTTCAAGACTCTGCTTCTTTTGCCATGGAAGGATATATATTTTACAGAAATGTAGAAGTAAGCAGCAAGGTATTGATATGAGTATTGGGGATTTTAGATATCGGAATCAAAAGTGTTCTGAATTCACTCAGAGTAATTGTATCAGTTCAGAGGTTACATAGGATTTCTATGCTATTACATCTACATTTTGAAATTAATGGTAATGGGTTTATTTTCATAGAGATTTTCATGCTTTTGAGATTGTGTCTTATACTTAGTTTTTAAAACAAGGAGAATATTTGTAAAAGCTTTTTATAGTCATGTGATCAAGTTTATATTTTATAATACTCTTATTAATATTAAGTTCACATTCATTTAGTCCTAGTTTGAATTTCATTGTTTTTTATTGTTCCATGTGTATTTTCTTCTATTCGTTTATCTATCTAATTTTGAAAAAATTGCAAGATGGTTTTGATTTCATAATACAATGTTAATTCTAGGAGTATTGTGCTCCCATATTCTGAGTTGTTTGTTTTTGTTTTTCTCAACTGATTATTTGATCAAACTCTTTAAAGCATTTCCTTGGCAGATTGGTTGCCATGGCAAGTGTAAATTGATTCTAGAAGTATTATTTTTGATAAGCACATTCCAAAAAAAAAAAAAAGAGGGGAACATTTGTAAAAGTTTTCTTTTTTCAAAAAAAAGTTTTCTTTGAGATTCTGTTGTGCTTTAACTTGTATTTAAATATGTTCAGATTTTTCAAAAAAGTAATTGTATACTAAGTTAAAAAAAAAGGGTATTATTTGAAATTGTTGCATAATTATATATTATATTTTGAGTCAAGATGTATTCACATTTTTTGCAATCATTTATTATCCTCAATTTTAAATCCATATGAGACTTGGATTATGGGAACTTATCATTTAAGACATTAATTGCCTTTATTCTGAGTTATCAGATGCCAGTCCAATCACAAGAGGAATACGTGCAAGAGCAGACACTGAACTGTCACATGAGGGGAGACATGCATGAAGTCAAGGTATGGCCGAGGGAACGGCTTTTGACTAATGTTGAGGTTGGATTCTCTTGGTTTAATATTTTATTTTATTTTTCCCCACAATATTGTACAGATGGCTGGAAGTATTGATCCCACCCATCTCACTTCTACACCTGGCTTCTATGCTCCCTCCTATATGCCTGATGCCATGGACATCTCAATCCCATGCATCTGATTAAGTCTGACTCAGTTTCTTCCAATATGTTCGGTGGCATGGACGTATATTCCATCCACCTATTTTAAGCCTGGCATACTGTATGGGCAGTACATATTGCTCAAGTGTGGGAATGCTCATATCCCATCATTTCTCTGTTCTTTTATGGTAACCCCCATAATTATCTCAGGTGTCATGATAAATACAGTGTTGAATTTGGCCTTGACACCTGTTACCAATTATATTAGATTTTCTAATTTCTCATAATGGCATGAGGATAATTAGGCAGATGATGCAAAAAGTGATGAAACAAAGATAAAAATTATTTTAAAAAATTAATATCACAGCAATTGTCTTCTCAATTACCCTCCATAAGGGGGGACTATAGTAATATTATAATTTTAAAGAATGTTTCAATTTTTGTTTTATTATATGTTTCATGTGTAACAACTAAGATTCTGAATTCCCTTAGACATGTTTTTGAGAACTTTCATTGTTTGATTTGATTATTGACAAAGCTATTTTAAAGTTGTGTTAAGCTCAATTTTGTAGGAAATTTTCCTGGCTGATTACCAGCATCCACACATCAACCCCTGAAAAGACTTCCATTCCACGACTACGCCTAGAGGACATCTGAGAAAAGACTTTCAGAGACTTTAAATGAACAGTTTTGATTTGTTCTTTTTGTTGGTTTTTTTTCTCTTTCTGTTATAATATGCACCATCTGTAACATGTATTCTCTGCAGAGGCCCTCCCTTTGCAAGACTAATGTCAAAGCGTCGGTTCATGAGGACAAAAAAAATCGCCCCTCTGGACAAAACTTTCCTCTCTTCCTTTTCTATATTGTTGTTCACATATTATTAGTTAGCAATAGTTATTATATTCTTTTTACTGTTCCGTCAAGGAAACATTTTGTTTCTTGAGGAACAACAGGGGGGACTGTAACGATTGGAATAACGCCACCTGCTGGATACTAACTGTAGAAGAGTTCTGCCCATGAAGCGAAGGTCTTTGAGGGCAAGACCAGGAGTCTTTGGTATCAGGAAGTGACGCGGACTAGTGGGAGGAGGAAGGAGGAGACGGAGGCTCTCTTCCTTTTGGACTCTGGCGGAGAGCGGAGCTAGAAATGTGCTCTCCCTTTAATAGATAGGAATCTAGGCCTTTCTTTTTCTTTACCAAATTCTTATTCTCCTTAATAAATGCTTAAAAGCCTAACTCTTGCTAAAGCTTATAATTTATTGGCGACCACTCATTAGATATTTTAGACAGACTAGCTAGAATTTTAGCCCTTAACAATACTATACTTTTGGTATTCATAAAATCTGTATTATGTTATGGTTATGATTTTCCTGGTGTATTTGACATTAGCATCAGAATTTCCTGGAGTTCTGTAAACTGAATGGAAGGCTAGTAAAGGGCTTCTGTACCAATTGACTGTGATGTCTCACTTTTCTTAACCATATAATATAAACATTTTGGTTTGTCAACTAAGATAAGTAGAACTAAGAGACCACATATAAAACCTTGGGAAGAGGATATGAGTGGGGGTAAAAGATAGGAAGAAGACAGAAGTTCCACCAAGAGCTCTCTGAATTCACGATTGACATACAATGTCAGAGAAATATCTTCCAGGGAAGCAAGTTGGAACTTAACTAAGTCATTAAACTTCATTCCAGACAGCTTGCCTCTCTGTTTAAGTTAGAATACCTGATAGGATCACAGACTGTAAACTCTGTTGCTTTGAAAATGTTTATCACTCTCTAACCATCTTTACTTTCACGAAAGTCCTCATTTGATACCTCATTTTGGCTCAGAGGTGAGCCTGAGTTCTTAAAGGCTATGTCAAGAGAGTTCTGTCAAGTCCCAGCTAAAAAGAGAAAGCTTTGAGCATGGACCTATTAATACACTATAGATTGATTTCTCAAGGACTAGCCTAGCAAAGGTTAGAAATTCTAGACTGAGTACCAAATGATGGATTTATTATTTTTTTACTGCAACAAACATAAGCAGATTCCTTTGCCCCAAAACATTTCTTAAGCCAAATACACATCAGTTTCTACTTGTTCTCATCTCTATACCTCTTTATTGACATGAAAGTGAATTGTAGGAGCATATCCTTCCATAGGAATATACAACCCAGAGGAAAATATTGCAAAACTGAGGTGTAAATAGAGTCCTAGACTTGGATCCAAGAAGACCTAACTTTAAACCCTGCTTCAAACACTTAGTGGCCATATAACTCAGACCAAGTCACTTAAGCTCTCTTAGC